>NW_024871137.1:532500-1015556 GCF_019054845.1 Dipodomys spectabilis
GGTTCGCGTCCCAGGGTGGGGGGGTCTGATGGAGGAGGGAGGAAGAGGAGGAGGAGGAGGAGGAGGGTGATGGGTGATAGGAAGCCAGGGGGAAATGGGGTGCTGAGTACTTAGTACTTAGTCCTGGGGAGGGGGGAGAGGGGATGGACAAAGACAGAGACAGACAGACAGACAGGCAGAAGAGACACACAGACAGATGCACACAGATGGACAGACAGACACAGACATGACAGAGGGAGAGAGAGACACAATCAGACAGACAGACCAAGATGTGCAGACAGACAGGGAGAGACAGAGACAGGACAGACAGACACACAGACAGACAGACAGAGACACAGAGACAGAGAGAGACAGAGACAGAAGAGACAGACAGGCACAGACAGTCAAACTGAGCCAGGACAGATAGACAGAGACACAGAGACAGGAAGAGACAAATGGACACAGGCACAGACAGAGACAGACAGACAGAGATGGATGTGAGAGAAACTGGCACAGACAGACACAGAGAGACAGACAGACAGACAGACAAAGAGAAGAGACAGAAGAGACAGACAGACAGGGACAGACAGGGAGAGACAGATGCACCGAGACAGATAGACATAGAGACAGACATACAGAGGCACAGAGAGACGGGCAGACAGACACAGACAGACAGAGACAAGTGACAGATGGAGAGAGGCAGAAGAGACAGACAGAGACAGGAAGATAGAGACAGACAGACAGACAGACACAGACAGACAAATATGAGACAGACAGATGTAGACATGGAGACAGGGAGAGACCGACAGAGGTAAACGGACAGACACAAGAGACAGACAGATGTGAACAGAGACAGACAGGAAGACACAGAGACAGAACAGACAGACAGAAGAGACACACAGACAGATGTAGACACAGAGACGGACTGACAGAGAGAGACACACACAGACAGAAGAAGATGTGCAGACAGACAGGGAGAGACAGACAGAGACAGGACAGACAGACAGACGGAGACACACAGACAGAGACACAGACAGACAGACAGGGAAAGACAGATGGACAGAAACAGAAGAGACAGACAGGCACAGACAGACAAACTGAGCCAGGACAGATAGACAGAGACACAGAGACAAGAAGAGACAGACAGACACAGGCACAGATAGAGACAGAACAGACAGACAGACAGAGATGGACATGAGAGAAACCGGCACAGACAGACACAGAGAGACAGACAGACAGAAAAGACAGAGAGAAGTGACAGATGGAGAGAGGTAGAAGAGACAGACAGACAGAGACAAGAAACAGACAGACAGCTGTAGACACAGAGACAGACAGGAAGGGAGATGGACAGAGATGGAGAGACAGCAACAGACAGAGATAGACACAAGCACAGAGAGACAGACAGACAGAGACAAGAGACAGACACAGAGATAAGAGACAGAGGCAGATGGAGACACAGACACAGACAGAGATAAACGGACAGAGACAGAACATACCGACAGACAGACAGATGGAGACAGGGAGAGACCGACAGGTAGACAGACAGACAGACTGAGACACAGATGTGAACACAGAGACTGACAGGAAGAGACAGAGACAGGACAGACAGACAGACAGACACAAGAGACAGAACAGACACAGACAGACAGACAGACAGAGATAAGAGACAGACAGACTCAGAGACAGAGAGAGACAGATGGACAGACACAGAACAGATAGACACAGGGGCAGACTGACTGACAGAAGAGTCAGACACAGACTGAGACAGACAGACAGACGTCAGCATACAGACAGACATGAGACAGAGACAGACAGACAGACACAGACACAGACACAGACAAGTGACAGATGGAGAGAGGCAGAAGAGACAGAACCAAGAAGACAGAGACAGACAGACAGACAGAGAGACCAATGGACAGATAACAGACAGAGACAGAGAGGCAGACAGAGACAGACAGTGGGAGACATGGAGACAGGTGGAGACCAACAGAGATAGACGGACAGACAGACAGACAGATAGGGAGAGACAGATGGATAGAGACAGACAGACACAGACAGAGAGACAGAGACAGAGAAAAGACAGATGGACAGAGACAGGAAGACAGACACAGACAGAACAGACAGACAGAGACGGAGATGTGACAGAAACAGGCACAGACGGACAGACAGACACAAGAGACAGACATGTGAATACAGAGACATACAGGAAGAGACAGAGATAGAACAGACAGACAGACAACAGAAGAGACAGACAGATGTAGTTACAGAGATGGATAGACAGACACAGACATGAGACAGAGAGACACACAGACAGACTAAGATGTACAGACAGACAGACGGAGACACACAGAACACACACAGACAGACACAGAGACAGACAGATGGACAGAGACAGAAGAGACACAGACAGAGAGACACAGACAGACATGAGTCAGAGACACAGACAGGACTGACAGACAGACGGAGACAGTTAGAATCAGAAGAGACAGACAGGCACAGACAGACAAACTGAGCCAGGACAGATAGACAGACAGAGACACAGAGACAGGAAGAGACAGACAGACACAGGTACAGACAGACAGAGAGACAGACAGACAAAGAGAAGAGACAAAAGACAGACAGACAGACAAACAGATGTACACAAAGAGACATACAGGGAGAGACAGATGCACCGAGACAATCAGACAAAGAGAACAGACAGACAGACACAGGCACAGAGAGACGGACAGACAGACAGAGAGACAAGTGACAGATGGAGAGAGACAGAGGAGACAGACAGACAGACAGACAGAGGACACAGACAGATGTAGACACAGAGACAGACAGGAAGAGACAGACAGACAGAGACAGACATGTAGACACAGAGATAGAGAAGAAACAGACTTAGACAGACAGACAGACAGAGGACACAGACAGATGTAGACACAGAGACAGACAGGAAGAGATAGACAGTCAGAGACAGACATGTAGACACAGAGATAGAGAAGAAACAGACTCAGACAGACAGACGCAGGCACAGACAGACAGATGGGCAGACACAGAGGAGACAGATGGACAAACAGACACAGACAGAGACAAGTGACAGATGGACAGAGACAAGAGTCACACAGACAGACAGAGACAAAAGACAGACAGGTACAGACAGAAGAGAAAAGAGACAAACAGACACAGACAGGAAGACAGATGGGGACAGACAGACAGACTGAGACAGAAGAGATTCAGACAGACAGATGTACACACACAGACGGACAGGAAGAGAGTTGGACAGAGACAGAGACAAGAGACAGATGGACAGAGTCAGACAGACATGAGACTGGTAGACAACACAGACAGACAAAGACAAAAGACAGAGACAAACAGAGATGTGGAGACAGACAGACGTCAACACAGACAGTGATGGAACAGACAGACAGACAAGATCGATGGACAGACAAGAGACAGAGATAGAGAGACCCAGACAGACAGACGGAGATGTACAGACAGATGGAGACACAGAGACAGACAGGGAGAGACAGAACAGACAGACAGAGAGACATGAGACCAATGGACAGATAACAGACAGAGACAGAGAGACACAGACAGAGACAGACAGACAGACAGAGACACAGAGATAGGGAGAGACTGACAGAGGTAGACGTACAGACAGAGACAGGCAGATGTCAACACAGACAGAACAGACAGACAGACAGAGATAAGAGAGACAGACAGACAGACACAGAGACAGAGACACAGACAGACAGACACAGACAGACAGACAGGGACACAGACAGACAGATACAGACAGACAGAGATAAGAGACAGACAGAGGGAGACAGACATAAGAGACAGACACAGGCAGACAGACACAGAGACAGACAGGGAGAGACAGACCAGACAGACAGACATGAGACCAATGGACAGATAACAGACAGAGACAGAAAGGCAGACAGACAGACAGATAAGAGACAGACAGACAGATTTCAACACAGAGACAGACAGACAGGGAGACAGACAAAGACAGAAAGTTAAAGACAGAGAGATAGACAGGGAGAGACAGATGGACAGAGACAGACAGACAGAGTAGGCCTTCCCGGTCTCTTTTTCCTTGTGTCTCTCGACTTCCTGATTGTATTCCTGTTGGTTGGTGTTTTCCTTCTTCCTCTTCTGTCTCTTCTTCCTCTTCCATCTCCTCTTCCATCTTCTCTTCCATCTCCTCTTCTTCTTCCATTTCCTCTTCCTCTTCCATCTCCTCTTCCGTCTCCTCTTCCCTCTTCTCTTCCTCTTCCGTCTCCTCTTCCATCTTCTCTTCCATCTCCTCTTCCTCTTCCATCTCCTCTTCCTCTTCTGTCTCCTCTTCCATCTCCTCTTCCGTCTCCTCTTCCATCTCCTCTTCTGTCTCCTCTTCCATCTCCTCTTCCATCTCCTCTTCCGTCTCCTCTTCCTCTCCCATCTCCTCTTCCATCTCCTCTTCCGTCTCCTCTTCCGTCTCCTCTTCCATCTCCTCTTCCTCTTCCATCTCCTCTTCCTCTCCTCTTCCTCTTCCGTCTCCTCTTCCATCTCCTCTTCCTCTTCCATCTCCTCTTCCTCTTCTGTCTCCTCTTCCTTTTCCATCTCCTCTTCTGTCTCCTCTTCCGTCTTCTTTTCTATCTCCTCTTCCATCTCCTCTTCCGTCTCCTTTTCTATCTCCTCTTCGGTCTCCTCTTCCATCACCTCTTCCTCTTCCATCTCCTTTTCCTCTTCCATCTCCTCTTCTGTCTCCTCTTCCATCTCCTCTTCCTCTTCCATCTCCTCTTCCTCTTCCATCTCCTCTTCCTCTTCCCCTTCCTCTTCCTCATGTCCATGTCCTTCTTCCTCTTCCTGTTCTTCTGATACATCTCCTTCTTCTTCCCATTCTCCTTCCTCTTCCTCCCCGTTGTCTCCCTGATCCCCACAGGTCACCTCACATCCTTGAACCTCCATCCCCGGGCCTCCAACTTCCAGCCTCCATCCCTGGCCTCCATCCTTGGGCCTCCACCCCCTTGGACCTCCATCTCCAGCCTCCAATCCTGGCCTCCATCCCCAGCCTCCACCCCATTTGGCCTACTTTCCTCTACCCCCCTGGGCCCCCATCCCTAGCCTCCACTCAATTAGGCCTCCATCCCTGGGCCTCCATCCCCAGCCTCCAATACCTCTGGGCCTCCTTCTCTGGCCTCCAACTTCCAGTCTCCATCCTCAGCCTCTACCTCTGGCCTCCACCTTCCTGGACCTCCATCCCCAGCCTCCATACCTGGCCTCTAACCCCTAGGCCCCCATCCCTGGGCCTCCACTTCCCCTAGGCCTCCATCCCTGGGCCTCCACCCCCTGGGCCTCCAACTTCCAGTCTCCTTCCTCAGCCTCCACCCCTGGCCTCCACCCCATTGGACCTCCATCCCCAGCCTCCACCCTGGCCTCTAATCCCTAGGCCTCCTTCCCTGGGCCTCCAACTTCCAGCCGCCATTTCCCTGGGTCTCCACACTTGGGCCTCCATCCCCAGCCTCCCCCCCTCCATCCCAGCCCCAGGATGGGGGCCCCCCACCGCTGGGCCTCGCTGCTGCTGCTGCTGCTGCTGCTCCTGTGCGGCCCTCACCCAGCCCCCGCCACCCGCTGCCCCAGGACCTGCGCCTGCTACGTCCCCACCGAACTCCACTGCACCTTCCACAGCCTCAGGGCCATGCCCCACGTGCTGGACCCCAAGATGGAGCGCGTGAACCTGGGGTGAGGCTTGGGGAGGGGAAAGGGGGGAAGGAAGGGAAGGAAGAGGAAGGAAGGAAAGAAGGAAGAAAGGAAGAAGGGAAGGAAGGAGGATGGAGGGAAGGAAGGAAGGATGGAAGGAAGGAAGGAAGGAAGGAGGGAAGGAAAGAAGGAAGGAAGGAGGGAAGGAAGGAAGGAGGGAGGGAGGGAAGGAAGGAAGGAAGGAGGGAAAGATGGAAGGAAGGAAGGAGGGAGAGAAGGAAGGAAGGAAGGAGGGAAGGAAAGAAGGAAGGAAGGAGGGAGGGAAGGAAGGAAGGAGGGAGGGAAGGAAGGAAGGAAGCAAGGGAGGAAAGGAAGGAAGGAAGGAAGATGATGATGAGTAATGATTCATTATTCTTGACCCTGACCCAGAAACAAAAGTTCTGCCCTCCCAGCGCTGGTTTTCGGGCTGTTTTCCTGATTTCCTCTTCCTGTCCTCTCGCCTGTTGAATTAGGTTCAACCACATCCGGGTCCTGACCCACGCTTCCTTCCCCGGTCTCGCAAGACTTCAGTTACTGCTGCTGCACGGAAACGAGATCGCGGATATCGCCGAGGGCGCCCTGAGCGACCTGGGCGCACTGCAGGTGTGCAGGGAGCGGGTGGAAGTGGGGCGGAATTGGAAGGAAGTGGAAGGAAGTTTGGCAGGAAGTGGGGCAGAAATACACAGTGAAGTGGGACAAAGTAGGGGAGAAAGTGGGGCGGAAGTTTGAGGAAATAGATATGGAAGTGGAAGGAAGTAGGGCCGGAAGTGGGAAGGAAGTTGGAGGAAGAAGGAAGTGGGAAAAGAGTAGGGAGGAAGGAGGGGGGAAATGCGGAGGAAGACAGGCAGAAATGGGGATCAAATAGCAAAGGAAGTGGGGAGGAAGTAGGGAATCAATGGAGGAAGTAGAGACGTACATGGGAGGAAGTCAGGGGCAGAAAGGAGGCGGAAGTGAGACGGAAATGGATAAGGACCTGGGAAGAAGTAGGGCCGGAAGTGTAGCCCGATGTTGAGTGGAAATAGGGAAGGAAGTGGAGCAGAAGTGGGTCGGAAGTAGTGAGGATATGGATCTGGAAGTGGAAGTAGGGCCGGAAGTGGGGTGGAAATCAGGAAGTAGGTAGGAAGTGTGAGGAAGTAGGGGCGAAAATAAGCCGGAAGTGGGGAGGAAGTGGAAGGAACTAGGGGCGGAAGTGGGGCGGAAGTGGTTAGGATATGGTTCCAGAAGTGAGAAGTGGGGTGGAAATAGGGAAGGAAGTGGGGAGGAAGCAGGATGAAGTAGTGGTGGAAGTAAGGTGGAAGTGGGGCGGAAGTGGTGAGGATATGGATCCGGAAGTGGAGTGAAAATAGGGAAGGAAGTGGGGAGGAAGTGGGGGCGGAAGTGACCCAGAAGTGGGGAATGACATATAGCCGGAAGTGGGGAAGAAAATGGAAATAGGACCATGGGTAGGACGGGAAGTGGGGCAGAAATAAGGAAGGAAATCTGCAGGAAGTGGGAGGAAGTTGAGGCTGAAGTGAGGCAGAAGTGAGCTGGAAGTGGGGCAGAAGTGGTGAGGATATGGATCTGGAAGTGACAGGAAGTAGGGCCGTAACTGTGGCCAGAAGTGCGGAGGAACTTGGAGGAAATAGAGGCGGAAGTCAGCCAGAAGTGGAGAGGAAGTGACCCGGAACTGGGGCGGAAGTGAGTCGGAAGTAGGGAGGAAGTGAGAATGGGGCAGAAGTGGGACCAGAAGTGAGGAAATGTACTCGGAAGTGGGAGGAAGTAGAGGCGGAAGTCGGCAGAAGTAAGCCGGACGTGGAGCAGAAGTGTGACAGGAAGTGGTATGGAAGTAGGGTGGAAGTGAGACCGGAAGTGGGGCGGAAGTGACCCCGAAGTGGCCCTTCGGATCCCGGGAACGCCCCCTTTCACCCCCGCAGGTGCTGAGGCTGAGCTACAACCAGCTTCGGGCACTGCACACGGGCTCCCTGTGGGGCCTGCGGCGCCTGTCCCGGCTGTATCTGGACCACAACCGGCTGCAGTTGGTGCTCCCGCGGGCGCTGCTGGGGCTGGCGTCGCTGCGGCTGCTGCGTCTGGACGGGAACTGGCTGGCGGCGCTGGCGCCCGAGGCCCTGGCCACGCTGTGCGTGCGCGGGGTACCGGCCTGCACGCTGCGCGTGCTGCACCTGGCCGGGAACCAGCTGGCTGCACTGCCCGCCGGCACCCTGGCCCACGCACCCTCGCTGCGCACGCTGCACATGCAGGGTAACCCCTGGGCCTGCATTTGCCGTGCGCGCTGGATGGAGGACCTGGAGGGGCGCGGCCGAGGTGAGCAGAGGGGGCGTGGTCAAGCGCAGGCCAAATGAGAGTTCAGGGTGGGGCTGAGGCGATGCAGAGGAGGCGTGGCCGAACTACAGCCAGTGAGAAAGGACGGGGGCGTGCGTGGCTGGGCGTAAGTGAGTAGCCGAGTTCCCCCAGTCACGCGGGGTGGAGGCGTGGCCGAGGCGCCCAGGGTGGTGTGGCTGAGCTCCAGCCAGTAAAAAACGGCAGTAGCGTGCCTGGGCGTGGCTGGGCATTAGTGAGGAGCTACAGGGGGCGTGGCCAAGGTCTAGCCACTTAGGTGGGGCGGGGACGTTGCTGAGGCTCCACAGGGAGGGTGTGGCCCAGCTTTAGCCACTCAGGCAGGGTGAGGGTATGGCTAAGGCTCTACGGGGGGCGAGGCCGAGGTACAGCCAGTCAGGCGAGGTGGGCGCGTGGCTGGGCGTGGCTAAGCACTAGTGAGGAGCTACAAGGGACATGGCCTATCTCCTGCCAGTCAGTTGAGATGAGGACATGGCTGAGGTGACACATGGGGGCGTGGCTGAGCTCCAGCCAGTCAGGCAGGGCATGGGTGTGCTGAGGCTCGGCAGGGGGCGTGGCCAATCTCCAGCCAGTCAGGCATGGTGGGGGCTTGGCTGAGAACCCCCAGGAGGGGCGTGGCCAAGCTCCAGCCAGTCAGGCGCGGCGGGAGCGTGGCCGAGGCTCCCCAGGGGGGCATGTCCCATTTCAGCCCCGCCCTTCTCCCATGCCCCCCTGCAGGCGTGCTGCGCTGTGGGAAGGAACAGGCGTGCGTGGCCTGCGCTAGCCCTGCCGCCCGCCGCGGCTTGTACCTGCGTCGCCTGCCTCCACGCATGCGCTGTCACCTGCCGCGCATCCTCACCTGCCCGGCGGATGGCGAGGAGCTGCCGGAAGCGGAAGTTTAGGCAGAAGAAGAGGAAGTGGAGGACGGGGAGGAGGTGGGCGAGGTGCGGCTGAGGCTGACAGACGCCCGTGGCCGTGCCGCCGGCCTTGCCTGCCGCCTGCGGCGCGCGCCTAGCGTGCGCGACCTCGACGTGCAGCCCGGCCCTGCCCCCGATGTCCCTGTGCGCGTGCGCCTGTCGCTCAGCGCCGCCCTCGCCTGCTACGCTGACCCCGCCCACTTCGCACATGCCCGCCGCCTGCTGGGAGGCGATGACGACACTGATGATGTCGCGCTGATGCTGCGCTGGGACCCGGAGGCGCCAGGCCATGCCCACCCGGATAGGGACCCGGGAGATGGATCCGGGGAAGGCCACGCCCAACCCTCGGGCGGAGATGCTGATGGGG
The DNA here is from genome assembly GCF_019054845.1 of Dipodomys spectabilis. Classification (NCBI taxonomy): domain Eukaryota; kingdom Metazoa; phylum Chordata; class Mammalia; order Rodentia; family Heteromyidae; genus Dipodomys; species Dipodomys spectabilis. Next base: position 541,786 of record NW_024871137.1, read on the forward strand.
ACAAGCTGTATCAGGACAGGGACCCGGATGTAGGCCACACCCACCGTCAGGGCGGAGACCCGGATGTGGACCATATGTATCAGGCCGCAGACTCGAATGTAGGCCATGCCCACCATCGAACCAGGAATCCTGATATAGGCCACGTCCTCCAGGGAGCCAGAGACCCTGATGTAGGCCCTGCCCATGCTCAGGACAGAGACCCGGTTGTAGGCCACACCCATCTGCAGGACAAATACCCAGATGTAGGCTATATGTATCAAGCCTGAGCCCCAGATGTAGGCCCCTCCCACCAGCAGGACAGACACCTGGATGTAGGCCCCGCCTACAAGCATGCCAGACACCCGGATGTAGGCCATGAGTATAATCAGGATGTAGGCCCCGCCCACCCTCAGGACAGAGACCCTGATGTCAATAACCCGGATGAGGGCCCCGCCCACCCTGAGGACAGAGACCAGGATGGAGGCCTTGCCCACCCTGAGGCTAGAGACCCGGATGTCCATGACACGGATGAGGGCTCTGCCCACCCTGAGGACAGAGACCCTGATGTCAATGACCCAGATCAGGGCCCCGCCCACTCTGAGGACAGACACCCGGATGTAGGCCCCGGGTATGACCAGGATGGAGGCCATGCCCACCCTGAGGCCAGTTTTCCGGATGTCCATGACCCGGATGTGGGCAAGGCCTACCTCCTGGTGCACGGCCCTGGCGCGTCATCATCGTCGCCAACGTCACTTCCGGGCATGGTGGCCCGGCTGTGGGCGCGGCCTGCCTGGCTGCTGCAGCCCGAGCTGACACTGCGCTGGGCCGGGCTGCGTGGGCCACACATGCATCTGACGTGGACGGCGTGCATGCGTGGCCCCGAAGACCCAGAGGACGCACTCTGGGTGACCCTCGACCCCCATGATGACCCCGATGACGTGCACGTGGTGACCCCGGGGCAGACGCTGCGGCTGCGCTGTACGGCGCAGGGCTCGGAAACACCACGCGTGGCCTGGACGCGGCCCGATGGCTCCATCCTGCGGGGCGATGAGGATGGCGGCCATGATGGGGGGACAAAGCTGGAGATCCACAGGATGCGCCAGGCCGACGCTGACTGGTACCGCTGCGAGGCCCGCATGGGGCCCCGTGGGGAAACCAAGGCACGGTGCGTGGCCGTGGGCACGACGGGGATGGAGCCATGGGGTCCGGGGCCTACGCGGAGGAGGAAGCCATGGAATCCGAGGCCTATGGTGTGAATGAAGCCACAGGATCTGAGGCCTACGCTGTGAATGAAGCCATAGGATCTGAGGCCTACACTGAGGAGAAAGCCAAAGGATCCAGTGCCTATGGCTCAGATGAAGCCATGAGATCCGAGGCCTACACTGAGGAAAAAGCCATGAAATCTGAGACCTATGGTGAAGAAAAAGCCTACGCTGTGAATGAAGCCATAGAATCCGAGGCCTATGGTGCAAATAAAGCCATAGAATCTGAGGCCTTCGCTGAGGAAAAAGCCATAGGATCTGAGGCCTACACTGAGGAGAAAGCCACAAGCCCCGAAGCCTACACCCTGTCTGAAGCCACAGGCCCCGCGGCCTACACCAGCTTTGAAGCCACAGCCCCCACGGCCTCCGCCCCTTCTGAAGCCACAGCCCCCGCGGCCTATACCCCGTCTGCAGCCCCGGGCCCTGCGGCCTATGGCGGCTTTGAGGCCGCCATGATGGGCCGGGTGCAGCGCGTGTTCGTGGTGGCATCACGGGCACCAGCGGCCACGGATCTGGCGTTGCCTGCGGGCATCGCGCTGCGGCTGGGCTGCCGGGCGGAGGCGGAGCCGGTGGCGCGCGTGGGCTGGCTGCTGCCGGACAGGCACTGGGCCTGGGTGGGGACGGAGCTGGGGACGGACGGGGTCGGGGTCAGGGCGGATGGGACGCTGACGCTTCCCACACTGGGCCCACGGCACGCCGGGCGCTATGTGTGCGTGGCCATCAACGCGCTGGGGTTGGCGCGCTGGGACGCTGACGTCAGCGTGGGTGGGGCGGCAGGGGGCAAGATGGCGGGAGACAAGATGGCGGAATCAAAGATGGAAGAATCCAAGATGGCGGAAAGCAAGATGGCCAAAAACAAGATGGCAGAATCAAAGATGGAAGAATCCAAGATGGCGGAAAGCAAGATGGCCAAAAACAAGATGGCAGAATCAAAAACGAAAGGCAACAAGATGGCGGAAAACAAGATGGAGGGAATTAAGATGGTGGATTCCAAGATGGTGGACACCAAGATGGCGGAATCCAAAATGGAGGGAAGCAAGATGGCCGAAAACATGACGGAATCTAACATGCCCGACGCCAACATGGCTGATTCCAAGATGGCCAAAAACAAGATGGTGGACACCAAGATGGAGGGAACCAAGATGGCGGAATCCAAGATGGAAGGAAACAAAATGGCGGAAGCCAAGATTGCAGAATCCAAGAAGGAGGGAACTAAGATGGCGGAAGCCAAGATGGACGAAATGAAGATGGCAGATGCCAAGATGGCGGAATCAAACATGGGGAGAAACAAGATGGAGGAATCCAAGATGGAGGGAACCAAGATGGCCGAAAACATGGTGGAATCCAACATGGCCGACACCAATATGGCGGATTCCAAGATGGTGGATGCCAACATGGCGGAATCCAAAATGGAGGGAAACAAGATCAGGGAAAGCAACATGGCGGAATCCAAGATGAAAGGAATCAAGATGGCGGAAAACAAGATGGCAGGAATAAAGATGGCCGAAAACAAGGTGGTGGAATCAAAGATGGAGGAATTCAAGATGGAGGGAATTAAGATGGCGGATTCCAAGATGGTGGAGGCCAAGATGGCGGATTCAAAAATGGCAGATTCCAAGATGGCAGGCACCGCTGCGGAAGCGGCTGCGGGGGCGTCGCGCGGCGCTGATGTCATTGTTGATGCACCAAGCTCGAGCCCAGGCACCGGGGAAGCGTGGCTGTGGCGTCGGCGTCCTGCTTGCTGCCCCGAGCGCAGGCAGCAGCCGCGTCCGCCGCCTCTGCATCTCCCTCCCTTCCCGCGTGCTGCCCCCGCCGGCCGTGGGTTCGAGCCCGCCTTGCCGCGCCGCCCGCGGCCACCATTGGCTGCCGAGCACATCCAGCCCGAGCACTGGGCGCGCATCCTGGCGCGCGCGCGCGGCCACAGCACGGGCGACTTCCGGGCCCCGCCCTCCCTGCTTCTGGTCTCCACGGAGACCTCCCCGCTTCCGGCGTTCACACTTCCGGTTTCCACACTTCCGGTTTCCACACAAATATCCCCACTTCCGGTCTCTGTGTCTTCCGCCGACCCACTTCCGGTCTCCACTCGGACCTCACCACTTCCGGTCTCCACTCAGACCACTCCACTTCTGGTTTCCACACTGCCAGTTTCCACTCGAACATCACCACTTCCTGTCTTCACCACTTCTGCCTACCCACTTCCGCTCTCCCCGCAGACCTCCCCACTTCCAGTCTCCACTCAGACCCCCGCACTTCCTGCTTCCACACTTCCAGTTTCCACTCAAAAATTCCTACTTCCGGTCTCCACTCGGACCACCCCACTTCCGGCTTCCACACTTCCGGTTTTGTCTTGAACATCCCCACTTCTGGGCTCCACTCGCAGATCTACACTTCCGGTCTCCACGCGGAGATCCCCACTTCCGGTCTCCATTCGGACCACCCCACTTCCTGTTTCCCCACTTCCGGCCTCCACTACTTCGGCCTACCCACTTCCGTTTTCGACTGAGAGGTTCCCACTTCCGGCTTCCACACCTCCGGTTTCCCCACGGACCTCCCCACTTCCGGTCTCCAGTCGGAACACCCTACTTCCTGTTACCACTCGGAGAGCCCCACTTCTGTCTTCCACACTTCTGATCTCCCCACGGACCTCTCCACTTCCGGTTTTGACACGGACATCCCCACTTCCGGCCTCCACCCCTCGACCATCCACTGCTCCGACCTCTGCGCTTCCGTCCTCCTCACTTCCGGCCTCCTCACTTCCAGCCTCCTTACTTCCGGCCTCTAGGAGGCCTGGTGGCGGCCGCAGGTGGGAGCGACATCACAAAGCCCACCGCGCCCTGCCGGGACCCACGGCGAACCCCCGTGACCTCGTGGTCACGACCCTGCATGGCCGTGCCCCGGATGCCCTCCTTTCCCGTCCTGCGGCTTCCCCCAACGGTGACCCCGGGACCTTTGACCCGCGACCCCCGGCACCGCCCGCCATGACCCCGCCCTGTGGCGCCTGGAATGAGCTAGAAACGGGTGAGCCTCAGTTTACCCATCTGTCTCCTGCAGGCTCTTGGTGTGGGGGCGGGGGACTGAGGGGAGCCAAATAGGAGGTGGAGGTTAGAGGTCACAGGGAAGATACAAGACGGTCAGAGGTCACGGGGAGGTTAGGGGTCAGAGGGGGTCAGAGGTCACAGGGAAGTCAGGGGTCACAGTAGGGTCAGCGGTTGCAGAGAGGTCAGAGGTCATGGAGAGGTCACGGAGAGGTGAGAGGCCATGGGCAGGAGAGAAGTGGATGGGAGGTCAAAGGTCATGGGGAACTCAGGGGTCATGGAGAGGTCACAGGGAGGTTTCGGGAGGGTCACTGGGAGGTCAGAGGTCATGGGGATGCCAGGAGTCACAGGAGGTCAGAGGTCACAGAGTAGTCAGAGGTCACGGAGAGGTCACATGGAGGTCAGGGGTCACTGGGAGGGCAGAGGGCATGGACAGGTCAGAGGGCATGGGAAGGGGAGGGGCGAAGTCCTTTACTCTGTCTGTCTGTCTGTTGTCTGTGTTCCTGGCCGTGTGGGGCACAGGATGACTGGGGAGACAAACACACACGCACAGACAGACAGACAGACAGACAGACATAGAGCAGACAGATAGATAGAGGGACGGATGGATAGACAGAGAGACAGACAGACAGATAGGTGGATAGATGGATGAATGGACAGATAGAGCCATAGAGAGACAGACAGACAGATTGACAGAAGGACGGATAGACAGGTAAACAGACAGTAGACAGACAGATGGACAGATAGATAGACAAACAGATAGACTGATAGATAGATAGATAAACAAATGGACGGATAGACAGAGCCATAGACAGACAGACAGAGAGATACATGGACAGATGGATGGAGAGACAGACAGACATGGAAACATACATGATTGGATGGATGGATAGATAGGTAGACAGACAGACAGCTGGATGGATAGATAGACAGACCAATGGACAGATAGACAGACAGAGCCATAGACAAAGAGATACATGGACAGATGGATGGGTAGACAGACAGACAGACTGATGGATGTATAGACAGATAGGTAGACAGACACCAGACAGACGGATGGATACAGAGACAGGTGGACAGATGGACGGACAGAAGGAGGGATAGACAGGTAGACAGATAGTAGATAGATAGAAGGACAGATGGACAGATAGATAGGTAGACAGACAGACAGATAAACCAATGGACAGATAGACAGAGCCATAGAGAGACAGACAGACAGACAGAGAGATACATGGACTGATGGACGGATAAACAGACAGATAGACTGATGGACGGATAGACAGAGCCATAGACAGACAGACACCAGAGACATGGACAGATAGATAGAAAGAGACAGACAGACAGACCGACCAATGGAAGGATGGACAGACAGAGCCATAGAGAGACAGACAGACAGAGAGATACATGGACAACTGGATGGATAGACAGACAGATAGAAACATACATGGTTGGATGGATGGATAGGTAGACAGACAAACAGACAGACAGACAGACAGACAGATAGAGAGACAGACAGACAGACCAATGGACGGATAGACAGAGCCATAGAGACAGATAGACAGAAGAATGGACAGAGAAACGAACAGATGAACAGATGGATAGATGGACCAATGGACAGATAGACAGACAGAGGCATACACAGTCAGAGAGACAGATGGACAGATGGATGGATAGACAGATGGGTGGATGGATGGATGGATTGAAAGAGATAACATGGACAGGTGGGTAGACAGATAGGTAGACAGACACCAGACAGACAGGCAGACAGATACATAGAGAGACAGGTGGACAGACAGATGGACAGATAGCTAGATGGATGGACCAGTGGACAAATAGACAGAATCATAGATAGAGCAATGGACAGATAGACAAACAGAGCCATAGACAGAGAGAGAGAGAGAGATGGACAGAAGGAAGGATACACAGGTAGGTAGACAGACAGTAGATAGATGGATGGACAGATGAATGGACAGACAGATACATCGGTGGACGGAGCGACACAGACACATGGACAGATAGACGGATGGACTGATGGATGGATAGACAGATGGACAGAGAGACAGAGGGACAGACAGATGGACAGACAGAGGGACAGAGAGACAGAGGGACGGACAGATGGACAGAGAAACGGACGGACAGACAGATGGACAGACGGACGGACAAGTAGACAGATGAACAGACAGATTGACAGAGACAGACAGAGGGACAGACAGACAGACATAGACAGACTGACAGACAGATGGATAGACAGACAGAGAGATGGACAGCCAGACGGACAGACAAAGGGACAGAGCACTGTCTCCGACCAGCACAGGGGCCCTTATCCAACACCCTGTCCCTTTGTCCCTCCCTCCGTCCGTCTGTCCATCCCCAGGCATGGAGCTGACCCCAGCGGCACCCGACACGCATGGGATGGACACGAGTGGATCTGACGCTGGCACGATGGACACGCATGGAAATGTCACGTGTGGATCTAAAACTCACATGATGGTCATGCGTGGAAAGGACAGGCGTGGACCTCACAGGAGCAAACTGGACACACGTAGGCTTGCCACTGACTTGATGATCTCGTGTGAAAATGTCACACGTGACATGGACACGATCAGATCCCTTCCACACTCACTGGACACGCGTGAAACTCACATAACTGCATCTGACATGCATGTAAATGTCACATGTGTAAATGTCACGCGTGAAAGGGACACGATCATGTCCGTTATTCATAGGATTAACCCCAGTGGAAATGTCACGCGTGGATCTGACTCACAGATGATGGTCACAAGTGGAAATGTCACGCGTGAAAGGGACACAATCAGACCCCTTCTGCGTGGACTTGAAACTCTTAGAATGCACATATGTAGATCGGACACGCATGCAAATGTCACGCTTGGATATGACAGGCGTGGAATGGACACGATCAGGTCCATTATTCATAGACCTGACACGCGTGAAAACATCACGCGTGAAAATGTCATGCATGGAATGGACGCGATCAGGTCCCTTCTGCATGGCCCTGATACTCTTGGACCGCAGATGCATGGATCTGACACACGTGTAAATGTCACGCGTGAATCTGACACTCACACAATGGTCACACGTGGAAATATCACTCGTGAAAGGGACACGATCACGTCCCTTCCACACTCACCTGATACACATGAAGCACGCATGCGTGGCTCTGACACACGTGGAAATGTCATGCACGCCTCCCCCGCTCCCCCCGTGCTGCACGAGGCGCCCACGGAGTTCGTGTTGGCCCACGCGGGCCTCACCCTGCACCTGCCCTGCACAGCCTAGGCCTGTTCCCCTGCGGCCCTGCACTGGCGTCTGCCTGACAGGACCCACGTGAGACCCGTGCATGCAAACACGCACCCTCGACTCAGCGACGTCTACGTCCTCCCCAATGGCATGCTGGTGCTGCGCCGCCTGCAGGCCCCGCTCCATGCAGGTGAGTGCGAGTGCGTGGCCGCCAACGCGCTGAGCAGCGCGAGACGCACTGTGCACGTCGAAGTCACGCCTGCGCATGCGCGTCTCCCCCCCAGCGTCCAACCCCGAGGCCCGCTCGCCACATGCGTGCCCCACGGTGCTGACCTCACGCTGCACTGCCACGCGCGCGGGGACCCCGCCCCATGCGTATTCTGGAGGCTGCCAGATGGGCGCCTGGTGGATGCTGGGAGCAGGTGAGTGTGGGAAGTGGGGGGCATCCATCCACACACCCGTGCATCTACCCATCCACACATCCATCCATCCACTCATCCATCCACCCATCCATCCACCCATCGATCCATCTGTCCACCCACCCATCCACCCTTCCATCCATTCATCCCTCCATCCATCCATCCATCCACTCATCCACCCATCCATCCATCCATCCCTCCATCCATCCACCCATGCACTCATCCATTCCCCCACCCATCCACCCACCCATCCGTCCACCCATCCATCCATCCATCTACCCATTCATCCGCCCATCCATCTACCCATTCATCCACCCATCCATCTACCCATCCATCCACCCATCCATTCATCCACCCATCCATCCACTCATCCATCCACCCATCCATGCGTCCATCCATCCATCCACACATAGTTGGGATAAAGATGATACCCCTTGATAGATAGTTAATTGATAGAGGATGGATTAGACAGATGACATAGACACAGTAGACCATAGATAACAAATCGATTATCGATTAAATATTGATAGAGATGAGGTGGGGATGGTAGATCCATTAGCAGTGAATAGGTAATTTATAGGTCCTGGCTTGCCAGATCGCAAGGTAGAACCCTAGTGATCGATCATTGATAGATGATCGATCAGGGATCGATACAAGATGAGTATTGGATGCATATGTCACATGTGCAAATAACTAACATTGGCTTCAAGTTTGTCTTCCCTTCCTTATGGTCTTTCCTCCTATTACTTCCTTCCCTCCTTCCTTCCCTCCTTCCCTCGTTCCTTCCTTCCCTCCTTTCTTCCTTCCCTTCTTCCTTCCTTCCTTCCCTCCTTCCCTTCTTCCTTCCTTCCCTCCGATCCTTCCTTCCTTCCCTCCAATCCTTCCTTCCTTCCCTCCAATCCTTCCTTCCTTCCATCCTTCCTTTCCTACATTCCCTCCTTCCTTCCAATCTCCCTTCCCTACATTCCCTCCTTCCTTCCCTCCAATCCTTCCTTCCCTCCCTCCAATCCTTCCTTCCCTCCAATCCTTCCTTCCTTCCTTCCCTCCCTCCAATCCTTCCTTCCTTCCCTCCAATCCTTCCATCCTTCCTTCCCTCCAATCCTTCCTTCCTTCCTTCCTTCCTCCAATCCTTCCTTACTTCCCTCCAATCCTTCAATCTTTCCTTCCGTCCAATCCTTCCTTCCTTCCCTCCAATCCTTCCTTCCTTCCCTCCGATTCTTCCATCCTTCCTACCCTCCAATCCTTCCTTCCAATCCTTCCTTCCAATCCTTCCTTCCCTCCTTCCTTCCCTACATTCTCTCCTTCCTTCCCTCCAATCCTTCCTTCACCCTTCCCTCCTTCCTTCCCTCCTTCCTTCCTTCCTGCTCTCCCTCCCTCTCCCCTCCCCAGCTCTGACATCCGGGTCCGCGCCTTTCCCAACAGCACGCTCTCCGTGCGTCCGGTGATGTCACGCGACGCAGGGGAGTACGTATGTGTGGCGCGCAACGCGGCGGGCGACGCGCATGCACGGCTGCGCGTGGAGTTGGCGGCTGGGCCAGGCGCCTCCTATCTGCAACACAGGCTTCCCGTGACCCCCGTGACCCCAGTGACCCAGGACGCCGATCCCAGGGAGGACTGTGCTGCCCACCACTGCCTCCACGTCCCATCCGGTGTCCTGGGAGATCAGGATGTTCGGGTCGTGAGGCCTGATGGGAGTGTGGGGATCTGGGACCTGGGGCCTGGGTTAGACCTCGGATGTGTGACCACGGGTGGGGGGGCGGAGCCTGGGGCGGGTTCTTCCTCTTCCTCTCAGTCACTTCCTTCTTCCTCTTCCTCTTCATTTCCTGTTTCCTCTTCCTTTCCTTCTTCCTCTTCCTCTCAATCACTTCCTTCTTCTTCCTCTTCCTCTCAACATCATTCAACTTCTTCTTCCTCTTCCTTTCCCTCTTCCTCTTCCTTTCCTGTTTCCTCTTCCTTTCCTTCTTCCTCTCCATCTCTTCCTTCCTCTTCCTCTCACCATCCTTCATCTTCTTCCTCTTCCTCTGCTTCCTCCTCTACTTCTTTTCCTTCTTCCTCTTCCTTTCCTTCTTCCTCTTCCTCTCATCCCTTCCTGTTCTCTTCCTCAATCTCTTCCTTCTTCCTCTTCTTCCTTTCCTTCCTCTTCCTCTTCTCAGTCTCTTCCTTCTTCCTCTTCTTCCTTTCCTTTCTCTTCCTCTTCTCAGTCTCTTCCTTCTTCCTCTTCTTCACATTCTTTTCCTGCTTCCTCTTCTTTCCCTTCTTCTTCCTCTTCTCCATCTCTTCCTGCTTCCTCTCATGTTTCCTCTTCTTCCTCTTCCTTTCCTTCTTCCTCTTCTTCCTCTCCCTCTCAGTCTCTTCCTTCTTCCTCTTCATTTCCTGTTTCCTCTTCCTCTTCACTTCCTGGTTCCTCTTCACTTCCTGCTTCCCCTTCGCTTCCTGCTTCACTTCCGGCTTCCCCTTCACTTCCTGCTTCACTTCCTGCTTCCTCTTTGGCTCCCACTTCCGCTTCCGCCCCACTACCCCCCGAGCTCTATGTCCCCTACAGCGCCCCCGTGACCTTCACGTGCCCCCGTGACCCAGGGGTCTCGTGCAGTGACCTGGCTGACGCCGGCCTCGCAGCCCGTGGCCTTCACTTCCGGCCCGGAGGACACCCACTTCCGGGTGCTGCCGGACGGGCGTCTGCGCCTGCGGGGGGCACGGAGGGCCGATGCAAGCACGTGCACGTGCATGGCGGGGTGGGGCTGGCGCGACACCGTGCGCCTACACGTGCAGCTGTGGGCTCCGCGCATCCGGGTCACGCCTGATGTCCATGACGACGTGAACGACGACATCCGGGTCTCCCCCGTGGTGCGTCTGCGCGTGCGCTGCCAGGCGGATGGCGTCCCCGAGCCCCGCCTGCTGTGGGAACTTCCGGGCGGGCTGGTACTTCCAGTCCCGTATCGCAGTCGCACGGGGGGAGGGATCAGCGTGGATGCGCGTGGGACGTTGGAAATCCCGGATGTGCCTGCGCTGCGCAGCGGTGGCAGCTACGCCGTGGCGTGTGTGGCGCGCAACCCGGCGGGTGAAGCCCAGATGTGGGTGCAGCTGCCGCCCTGGTGGGCGCGGGCTCTGCGCCCTGTGGCGTCGGCTCTGCCCTCTGAGGCGTTGACTCTGTCCCCTGGCGCGCCAGCTCCGCCCAGTCACACGCCTGCCCTGCCATCTTGGGTGCTGGCTCCGCCCCCCGTGCGCTGGCTCCGCCCTCTGAGGCAGCTCGCCCCCTGCCCCGCCTGCCCCGCCATCTTGGGCGCTGACTGCTCCCTCTGAGGCATTGACTCCTCCCCCTGTTGCGCCTGCTCCACCCCATCACGCGCCTGCCCCGCCATCTTGGGCACTGACTCCGCCCCCTGGGGCGGCGTCGGGGGCAGCACTGCGTGTGGCGCTGGGGGGCAGCTTCCGGCTGCGCTGCCCCACCTCCATGCTTCCGGTGTCCTGGCGCCTGCCCGGCGGGCTGGTGCTGCGTGGGCTGCAGAGGCATGGCCGCTTCACATTGGGCGCCATCGGCAGCCTGGAGGTGCGCGCTGCCTACGTCTGCCACGCCCACCCCGGGGCGCCGCCCGGACACGACCCCCGTATGCCGGAGACCTGGATGTTCAGCTTCATTCCCACCACTAGGCCGCTGGGTGCCATGGCAGGGCAACGGACTGAGGAGACCTGGATGTGGGGCTTCATTCGCGCCGCTAGGCCACGGCTTTCGGTTGCCGGGCAACCAAGTGAAGATACCAGGACGTTGGGCTCCACCACAGCGTCTAGGCCTCTGCCTTCGGTTGCCAGGCAACAGACCAAGAAGACCCGGATGTGGGGCTTCATTCCTGCCTTTAGGCCACTGGGTTCGGTTGCCGGGAAAGCGCGTGAGACCTGGATGTCCGGCTCCAGCAAGACTCCTGGGCCCCAGCCGGAAGATGCCGGGATGTGGGGCTCCAAACCTGCGTGTGCTGTACAGAAGCTGCAGTCCGACCAGAGGCCACGGAGAGGCTAGGACCCGGATGTGGACTGGGAGGGACCCGGATGTGGACTGGGAAAGACCCAGATGTCACCTATCTCTGGGTCCACTGAGGGGCCAGGACCCGGATGTGGACTGGGAGAAACCCGGATGTCACCTTTCTCCGGGTCCACTGAGGGGCCAGGACCCGGATGTGGACTAGAAGGGACCCGGATGTCACTTTCTTCCATGTCCACTGACCTGGATGTGGCATGGAGGAACCGGATGTCACTTTCCTCCAGATGCACTGATGGGTCAGGACCCGGATGTGGACTAGGAGGGACCCGGATGTCACCTTCTTTCATGTCCACTGAGGGGCCAGTACACGGATGTGGACTGGGAGGGACCCGGATGTCACCCTCATTCGTGTCCACTGACCCAGATGTGGCCTGGGGAGCCCGGATGTCACTTATCTCCAGGTCCACTGAAGGGCCAGGACCCGGATGTGGACTGGGGGACCCAGATGTCACCCTCCTCCGTCTCCACTCTCCCGGATGTGGCGTCAGGGACCCAGATATCACTTATCTCCAGGTCCACTGAGGGGCCAGGACCCGGATGTGGACTGGGGGACCCGGATGTCACCTATCTCCAGGTCCACTGAGGGGCCAGGACCCGGATGTTGCGTGGGGAACCCGGATGTAAGTCCACGTCCATTAACCCGTATGTGGACTGTGGCAGGGACCTGGACATGTGCTGGGCAGGACCCGGATATCACATCCACAGGCCTGGCTGTGGTGTGTGGAGTCCTGGATGTCACGCTCCTCTCCTTCCACTGACAGGGTCTAGGACCCGGATGTGGCGTGGGGATCCCAGATGTCAGGTCCCTCCACATCCACTGAGGGTCCAGGACCAAGATGTGGAATGGGAACTACCCGGATGTTAGGGACCTCCAGGTCCGTGAACCCGGATGTGGGCTGGGTACTCGGATGTTAGGGACCTCCAGATCCATGAACCTGGATGTGGGGTGAGTACCCAGATGTTAGGGACCTCCAGGTCAGTGAACCCGGATGTGGGCTGGGTACTCGGATGTTAGGGTCCTCCAGGTCCATGAACCTGGATGTGGGGTGAGTACCCAGATGTTAGGGACCTCCAGGTCCATGAACCTGGATGTGGGGTGAGTACCCAGATGTTAGGGACCTCCAGGTCCATGAACCTGGATGTGGGGTGAGTACCCAGATGTTAGGGACCTCCAGGTCTGTGAACCCGTATGTGGGGTGGGTACCCGGATGTTAGGGATCTCCAGGTCCGGGAACCCAGATGTGGAGGCGAGTACCAGGATGTCACTTAACTCCAGGTCCACTGGCAGGCGCCAGGACCCGGATGTGAGCGGTTTGGACCAGGATGTGAGGGTTGGGACCCAGATGTGAGGGGTTGAGACCCAGATGTGAGAGGTGGAACCCGGATGTGGGCGGAGCGGGCACTCCACACCTTGGCTCCAGCTGCGCTTTGGCCGTTGGGGTCCATTCCCAGACTCGGAGGCAATAAAGCAGCCATGCTGCTTCTGGATGGAATTCTTCCTCACTTCCGCCCCCCAGCGCAGGCCAAGCCCTCCTGAGTCCCTCACTTCCTCCCCAGCCCAGGCCACGCCCTCCTGAGCTCTGGCCACGGCCTACTGAGCACAGGCCACGCCCCCTGGGCACAGGCCACGCTCCCTGATGGTCCTGACTCTTATTGCAGCCCTCCATGTAGTTCTCGAGGTTTCCCTCCTCCCCTTCCTCCTGCCTCTGCCAGGCCTGGCAATTTCTTGGTGCCCAGCCCAGCAACTCCGGGCTTTTCCCTTCCTTCCCTGCCTACCCCTTCAGCACCACATCCTGTTCCTTTCCAAGGAACAAGGGGACTTTTATTTTGGAGGGGGGTTGTGGAGTTCTGGCTGCTGGAGTGACGTGGACATTTGAGCCCTGCGAGCTTCCTGGCTGGCAGGGAGAGCAACAGGCCCAGGCGCTGATGGCAGAGAACTGTGGATGTGAGTTCGTCCTCTGGGGAACACGGGGAGAGGTGTGGGGACCCGGGTTGGGGGGGCTTCGATTGCTTTTTGGAGCCCCCCCGGATGTCCCACCATGCCCCTGGGTGGGACGTCAGGGCCCCGCCACAGGCCTGGAAAGACGAGGTGAGGGGCTGATATACTGGTGGGGACAACAGCAGCCTGGCCCTGGGGTGGCCGGATGTTCCTCAGCTCTTCCCCACTTCCTGCTTCCGGCCTTCTCTTCCAGGAAACGGGGAGCATCATGGGAAAGACGCAATCCTGGGCGCCATGTTGGTCAGGAGAGGGCCTGGAGGGAGGGGGAGTCCTCCCATCCCTCCTCCCATCCACCCATCCATCCATCCACCCATCCATCCACCCATCCATCCATCCACCCATCCATCCATCCATCCATCCATCCACCCATCCACCTATCCATCCATCCATCCATCCATCCACCCACCCATCCATCCATCCACCCATCCATCCATTCATCCATCCACCCACCCATCCATCCACCCATCCATCCATCCATCCATAGACCCACCCACCCATCCATCCACCCATCCATCCATCCATCCATCCACCCACCCATCCATCCATCCACCCATCCATCCATCCACCCATCCATCCATCCATCCATCTGCCCATCCACCCATCCATCCATCCACCCATCCACCCATCCATCCAACCATCCATCCATCCACCCATCCATTCACCCATCCATCCATCCATCCACCCATCCACCTATCCATCCATCCATCCACCCATCCACTCATCCATCCAACCATCCATCCATCCACCCATCCATTCACCCATCCATCCATCCATCCATCCACCCATCCACCTATCCATCCATCCATCCACCCATCCATCCACCCATCCACCCCTCCTCCTCCTCTCTCTCCTCCTCAGGTCGCACAGCAGCGGCACAGCCCCACCCCTCGTCTTCCTCCTCCTCCTCCTCCTCCTCCTCCCCCCTGGCCCCTGCGCAGGCCCCGCCCCCTCGCGCCCCAACTTCCTGCTGCTCTTGGCCGACAACCTGGGCCTGGGCGACCTGGGCAGCTTCGGGAACCACAGCCTGCGGTGAGCAGAGGGGGAGGCCCGGATGTAGGGCCTTAGTTACCCGGATGTGGGAGCTCAGATCCCTGGATGTTCCACCAGGAGAACTGTATAGACATCTAGTAACTCAGTTCCCAGGATGTTGGATGTTAGTATCGTGGATGTTGGATATCAAATCTCGGGATGTTGGATCTTAGTGCCCCGGATGTTGGATATCAGGTCCCCGGATGTTACATGTTAGTACCCCGGATTTGAAGACCAGGTCCCCGGATGTTGGAGACCAGGTCCCCGGATGTTGGATCTTAATGCCCCGGATGTTGGATATCAGGTCCCCGGATGTTAAATCTTAATACCCCGGATGTGGGAAATCAGGTTCCCGGATGTTGGACTTCAGTTCCCTGGATGTTGGATGTTAGTACCCCGGATGTTGGAGACTAGGTCCCCGGATGTTGGATGTTAGTGCCCCGGATGTTGGATATCAGGTCCCTGGATGTTAAATCTTAGTACCCGGGATGTGGGAGATCATGTCCCCAGATATTGGACTTCAGTGCCCCGGATGTAGGAGATCAGGTCCCCAGATGTTGGAGGTTAGTGCCCCGAATGTGGGAGCTCAGGTCCCCGGATGTTAGATATTAGTACCCTGGATGTTGTAGCTCAGTGCCCCGGATGTTGGATCTTATTCCTCCGGATATAGGAGCCCAGTTGCCTGGATGTTAGATCTTAGTGTCCTGGATGTTGGATATCAGGTCCCCGGATGTTAGATGTTAGTACCCCGGATGTTGGATATCAGATCCTCGGATGTTGGATATCAGATCCTCGGATGTGGGATGTTAGTGCCCTGGATGTTGGAGGACAGGTCCACGGATGTTAGATCTTAATGCCCCGGATGTGGGAAATCAGGTTCCCGGATGTTAGATGTTAATGCTCCGGATGTTGGAGATCAGGTCCCCGGATGTTGAATCTTACTGCCCCGGATGTTGGATATCAGGTCCCCGGATGTTACATGTTAGTACCCCGGATGTTAGAGCTCAGTTCCCCGGATGTTCCACCAGGAGAACTGTATAGACATCTAGTGGACCCCAGGTCCCCGGATGTTGGATGTTAGGTCCCCGGATGTTGGAGTTCAATTCCCAGGATGTTAGATCTCAGTTCCCTGGATGTTGAAGATCAGGTCCCCGGATGTTGGATATCAGATCCCCGGATGTGGGATGTTAGTGCCCCGGATGTTGGAGATCAGGTCCTCGGAGATTAAATCTTAGTATACCCCAGATGTGGGAAATCAGGTTCCCGGATGTTAGATGTTAGTACCCCAGATGTTGGAGATCAGGCACCCGGATGTTGGATATCAGATGCCTGGATGTTGGATCTTTGTGTCCCAGATGTTGGAGACCAGGTACCCGGATGTTTGAGCTCAGGTCCCAGAGTGGATCTTAGTTGCCTGGATGTAGGCCCTCAGGTCCCCGGATGTTGGGCCTTAGATCCCCGGATGTAGGAGCCCAGTCCACAGATATAGATCTTAGTACCCTGGATGTGGGATCTCAGGGCCCCAGATGTTGGATCTTAGATCCCCGCATGTTGGACCTCAGGTCCCCGTATGTTCTTGGCTGTGACTCAGTTTCCCTCTCCCCCCACAGCACCCCGCACCTGGACGGCCTGGCCCGGGACGGCGTGCGGCTGACCCAGCACCTGGCGGCAGCGTCCGTCTGCAGCCCGAGCCATGCGGCCTTCCTGACGGGACGCTACCCTGTGCGCCTGGGTTGGTATGGGGGGGTGGGACATTTGGGGAACGGAGGGGGTGGTGGGGGGGAGGTGGGGGCAGGACATCCGGGGATCTGAGAGCCAACATCCGGGATACTAAGATCCAACATCCGTGGACCTGATATTCAACATCTGGGGATCTGAGACCCAACATCCGGGGATCTAAAGCCCAACATCCGGGGAACTGAGCACCAACATCCGGGGCACTGAGCTCTAACATCCAGGGACTTCATCTCTGACATCCGGGTTACTAAGATCCAACATCCGGGGATCTAAGCACAAACATCCGGGGCACTGAACTCTAACATCCGGGGACCTTATCTCTAACATCCATTGTACTAAGATCCAACATCCGGGGATCTGAGGCCTAACATTCTGGGAACTGAACTCCAACATCCGAGGACCTGACATCCACCATCCGGGGTACTAAGATCCAACATCCGGGAACCTGAGCCCCAACAGCCGGGGAACAGAGCTCCAACATCTGGGGATCTGAGGGCCAACATACCCGAATCTGAGCTCCAATATCCGGTGTTGTAAGACCCAACATCCAGGGAACTGAGCTACAACATCCGGGTAACTGAAGTCCAACATCTGGGGTCCTGATATCCACCATACAGGGCACTGAACTCCATCATCCGGGGATCTGAGGGCCAACATCCGGGATACTAACATCAAACATCCGGGGACCTGAGGTCCAACATCCAGGGAACTGAGGCTCAACATCGAGGGCACTGAGGTCCACTAGAGGGAGGGGAGGACTACTCTGAGGATCTCAGGTTCAAATTCCTGAGACTCTGGGACTTCCCCCC
Source organism: Dipodomys spectabilis (assembly GCF_019054845.1). Lineage (NCBI taxonomy): Eukaryota > Metazoa > Chordata > Mammalia > Rodentia > Heteromyidae > Dipodomys > Dipodomys spectabilis. The sequence goes on from NW_024871137.1 coordinate 559,346, forward strand.
TGAAACGCCAGGAAACCGGAAGTGATGCCATATTGGTTTCCCCCGGGGGCTCCCAGGGCTGGGGTCCTTTCCACCCCGGGTGCACAGGTCCCAGGCTATCCCAGACACAGCAGGCCTTTCCCCTGAAGGTGTTAGATGCCCCCTCCTGACCCGGGACGCCATCATCACTGACCTAGGGTCCTTCTCCTCTCTCTTGGAAGGTATGGTGACCACCAACAGGGCACGCGTGCTGCAGTGGGCAGCCGTGTCGGGTGGGCTGCCCACCTCCGAGATCACCTTCGCCAAGATCCTGCAGGAGCAGGGATACGCCACCGACCTCATAGGTAAGAGAGAAGTCATCCATCCACCCATCCATCCATCCACCCATCCCCCATCCATCCACCCATCCATCCATCCATCCACTCATCCATCCATCCATCCACCCATCCACCTATTCATCCATCCATCATCCATCCACCCACCCATCCATCCATCCACCTCCATCCATTCATCCATTCACCCACCCATCCATCCACCCATCCATCCATCCACCCACCCACCCATCCATCCATCCATCCATCCACCCACCCATCCATCCATCCATCCACCCATCCACCCATCCACCCACCCATCCATCCATCCACCCACCCATCCATCCATCCATCCACCCATCCATCCATCCATCCATTCCCCTATTCATCCATCCATCCATCCACCCACCCATCCATCCATCCATCCATCCATCCACCCATCCATCCATCCATCCATCCACCCACCCAACCATCCACCCACCCATCCATCCACCCATCCATCCACCCATCCATGCACCCATCCACTCATCCATTCACTCATCCATCCATCTCTTCCCCTCCAGGCAAATGGCACCTGGGCCTCAACTGTGAGTCCCCCACTGACCACTGCCACCACCCCCTGAACCACGGGTTTGACTCCTTCTTCGGGTCCCCTTCACCCTGATGGGGGACTGCCTGCAAGCGGATCCCTCGGAGAAGCGAGCACGTCTGCAAGGGCCCCTGGACCTGGGGGCGCAGCTGCTGCTGCTTTCCCTGCTCTGCCTGACCGCTGGGAAGCTCACGGGCCTGCTGGGCCTGCGCTGGGTGCCCTGGGTGCTGGGCCCCGGATGTGGGGCCTTGCTCCTGGCCTGCACCTCCCGCCTCCTGGGTGTCTTCATCGTCCATGCCGACTGCTTCCTGATGAGGGATCACCAGGTCGTCAGCAGCCTCTGAGGTTTGAGGCCAGCGCAGGGCTCTTCTTGCGGGAGGCTGAGGCCTTCATCCACAGGTCAGCCTGGGGTCGGGGAGGGGGACAGATGCCATCTACTAGATCTCTATAGTCAACTGGTAGACCTTAGATCCCCGGATGTACATCCAGTAGATCTCTATAGTCAACTGTCAACCTCAAATCCCCAAATGTTCCACTAGATCTCTATAGGCATCTGGTAGACCTCAGATCCCCGGATGTACATCCAGGAGATCTCTATAGTCAACTGGTCAATCTCAAATCCCCGGATGTTCCATCAGTAGATCTCTATAGACATATGGTAGATCTCAGATCCCCGGATGTACATCTACTAGATCTCTATAGTCAACTGGTAGACCTCAGGTGCCCAGATGTATATCCAGTAGATCTCTATAGTCAACTGTCAACCTCAAATCCCTGGATGTTCCATCAATGGATCTCTATAGACATCTGGTAGACCTCAGGTCCCTGGATGTTCCATCTAGTAGATCTGTAGAGACATCTGGTAGACCTCAGATCAGACCATGATCGATTATTGGTAGTATTGATCAGATCATGATCGATTATTGGTAATAACTGATCAGATGATGTTCGATTATTGGTAATAACTGATCAGCTCATGTTCAATTATTGGTATTATCGATCAGATGATGTTCGATTATTGGTATTATCGATCACATCACAATTGAATATTGGTATTATTGATCAGATCCTGTTCGATTATTAGTAATATCTGATCAGCTCATGTTCTATTATTGGTCATATCAATCAGATGTTTGATTATTGGTAATAACTGATCGGATCACGATCGATTATTGGTATTTTTGATCAGATCACTATTGATTATTGGTATTATCGATCAGATCGCTATTGATTATTGGTATTATCGATCACATCACCGTCGATTATTGGTATTATCGATCAGATCAGGATCAATCAGGTCGGTTATTGGTGAGGTTATTGATGATGGGGGCGGGGTGTGACGTGGGTCCGCAGGCACCAGGCCTGCCCCTTCCTCCTCCTCGTCTCCTTCCTCCACGTCCACGTCCCCCTGGTCACCTCACCTGCCTTCCGGGGCCGCAGCGTGCACGGCGCCTACGGCGACAACGTGGAGGAGCTCGACTGGATGGTGGGTGAGTGCGGGGGGGCAGGAACTGAGGCATGGTGCTTGGGATGGGGGAAACTGAGGCACGGGGGTGGGGTGAGTGGGTTGGGGGAAACTGAGGCACAGAGATGGGGTGAGCGGAATGGGGGAAACTGAGGCATGGGAACGGGGTCAATGGGTTGGGGTAAACTGAGGCACGGTGCATTTGGGTAAACTGAGGCACGGGGACGGGGTCAGTGTGTTGGGGATAAACTGAGGCATGGGGTTTGGGTAAACTGAGGCACGGTGCATTTGGGTAAACTGAGTCACTGGGCATGTTGGGGGTAAACTGAGGCACGGTGCACTTGGGTAAACTGAGGCATGGTGCATGTTGGGTAAACTGAAGCACGGTGCATGTTCAGGGTGAACTGAGGCACGGTGCATTTGGGTAAACTGAGGTATGGTGGATGTGGGTAAACTGAGGCCCGCGTATAGGGGTAAACTGAGGCACGGTGCATGTTGGGTAAACTGAGTCACTGGGTATTGGGGTAAACTGAGGCACGGTGTATTTGGGTAAACTGAGTCACTGGGCATGTTGGGTAAACTGAGGCATGGTGCATGTTGGGTAAACTGAGTCACTAGGCATGTTGGGTAAACTGAGGCACGGGGAAGGGGTCAGCGGGTTGGGGTAAACTGAGGCACGGTGCATTTGGGTAAACTTAGGCATGGTGCACTTGGGTAAACTGAGGCCCAAATATAGGGGTAAACTGAGGCACGGTGCATGTTTAGGGTAAACTGAGGCACGGTGCACTTGGGTAAACTGAGGCAAAGTGCATTTGGGTAAACTGAGGCACAGTGCATGTTGGGGGTAAACTGAGGCCCGGTGAGCGTTGGGGGTAAACTGAGGCACGGTGCCTGTTGGGTAAACTGAGTCACTGGGCATTGGGGATAAACTGAAGCACGATGGAAATTTGTAAACTGAGTCACAATGCATGTTGGGTAAACTGAGGCACGGTGCCTGTTGGGGGCAAACCGAGGCACGGTGGATGCTGGGGGTAAACTGAGGCACGGACCCATTTCCCCCCCCCCCCGCAGGGCGACTGCTGGCAGCGCTGGACGGCGCGGGGCTGGGGCGCCGTACCCTCGTCTACTTCACGTCGGACCACGGTGCCTCGCTGGAGGCCCGGGCTGGGGGCGCCCACCTCGGGGGTTCCAACGGCGTGCACCGAGGCGAGGGGGAAACTGAGGCAGGGTGGGCGGGGCCTCCCACGCAGCCCGCCCCCGCCCCTTGACCTTTGCCCCCCGCCCCCCCCCTTGCAGGTGGCAAAGGCATGGGCGGCTGGGAGGGCGGCATCCGGGTCCCTGGGCTGGTGCGCTGGCCCGGGACGCTGCCCGCAGGGCGCCTGGTGCCTGAGCCCACCAGCCTCATGGACCTGTTCCCCACCGTGGTGCGCCTGGCCGGGGGCTGGGTTCCGGCGGACAGGTAGGAGTTCGCCGGCCTGGGTCCCCACGGGGTGGAGGAGAAGGGGGGTCATCCGGGGCCTCGGGGATCCCGAGGGGGGGAGGCTGAGGCCTGCACATCTGGGTCTCTGGTTGCTCAGAAGCCTGCACATCCGGGTCTCTGAGGGCTCAGACCTGCACATCCGGGTCTCTGGGGGCTCAGGAACCTTTACATCCGGGTAACTAAGGGCTCAGGCCTGCAAATCTGGGTCTCTGAGGACTCAGGCCTTCATATCCGGGTCTCTAAGGCATCAGGGCTGCACATCCAGGTCTCTGAGTACCTAGGCCCAGGTCTCAGGCCTGGACATCCGGGTCTCTGAGCGCTCAGAAGCTTGGATATCTGGGTCTCTGAGGCCTCAGGCCTGCACATCCAGGTCTCTAAGACCAGAGGCCTGGGTCTTAGACCTGCACATCCGGGTCTCTGGGGGCTCAGAAACCTGGACATCCGGGTCTCTAAAGGCTCAAGCCCTGACATCCAGGTCTCTGGGATCTCTGGCCTGCACATCCGGGTGTCTGGGATCTCTGGCCTGCACATCCGGGTGTCTGGGATCTCTGGCCTGCACATCCGGGTCTCTGGGGGCTCTGGCCTGCACATCCGGGTCTCTGAGTGCCCAGAAGCCTGCACATCCGGGTCCCGCAGGGAGGTGGACGGCCGGGACCTGATGCCCGCGCTGCTGGGGACGGCGCAGGCCGCAGGCCACGACTTCCTGCTGCACTACTGCGAGGCTCGGCTGCACGCCATGCACTGGTTCGACCACCCAAGTGAGTGCCTTGACCTCCGCTGGGCCCCGGGGCGGGGGAGGGAGCTGCATGCATGCGCACAGGGACCCGGATGCAAGGCCTGGGGGTGGGAGACCCGGATGTGGGAATCCCCGGATGTGAGAATCCTGGGATGTGAGGACCTGGATGGAAGGCATGAGATGGGAATCCCCGGATGTAAGGTCCCGGATGTGAAGTCCCCGATGGGAATTCCCGGATGTGAGGTACTGGATGAGAATCCCCGGATGTGAATACCCAGATGTGAAGTCCTGGATGGGAATCCCCGGATGTAAGGTCTTGCATGTGAATGCCCGGATGTGAATCCCTGGATGTGATGTCCTGGATGTGAATTCCCGGGTGGGAATCCCCGGATGTGAGGCCCCGGATGTTACTCCCCCACCCCCCGCAGGCCGCACGGTGTGGAAGCTGCACTTCGCCACTCCACGCTTCGACTCGCCATGCTCGGGCACCTGCCTCGGTTTCCCTGCCTGCGCCTGCTCGGGGCGGCGAATGACCCGCCACCGGCGGCCACTGCTCTTTGACCTGACGGCGGACCCGGGGGAGACTCGCCCGCTGCAGGGCCCGATGGCAACGCGCAGGCGCGTGGAGGCCGCGGTGGCCCGGATGCTGCGCACGCGCCGCCCCCTCGCGGCCCCGCCCCTCGCCCCTGCACACAACACCTGGAGCCCGTGCCTGCAGCCCTGCTGCTCGCCCGGACTGCTCTGTGCCTGCGACCACCTGATCCCCGACCTCTGACCCCGACCCGACCCCCAACCCCCAACTTCCCCGGGGCTACGGCAGATCCTGGCCTGCGCCTCTCACATCCGGGGACTCACATCCGGGTATTAAACATCCGGGTATACTCAAATACTGAGATTCCCACATCCGGAGATTCCCACATACAGACTCTCACATCCAGGGATTCCTACATCCGGGGATTCCTACATCCAGGGATTCCTACATCCGGGGATTCTCACATCTGGGGATTCCTACATCTGGGGATTCTCACATCCGGGGATTCTCACTTCTGGTGACACATCCGGGGATTCCCGGGGATGTATTTACACATCCGGGGAATCCCACATCCGGGGACTTTTACACCCGGGGATTCTCACAACCAGAGACCCTCACATCCTGGGACTTTTACATTCGGGGATTCTCACATCCAGAGACTCTCACATCCGGAAATTCTCACATCCAGAGATTCCCACATCCGGGTATTCTCATATCCGGGGATTCCCACATCCGGGGATTCTCAGACCAGGGAATTCCCACATCTGGGGAAATCTCACACCCGGGGATTCCCACATCTGGGGATTCTCGCATCCAGGTATTCTCACATCTGGGGATTCCCACAGCCGGGGATTCTCACATCCGGGGATTCCCATATCTAGAGATTCCTACATACAGGGATTGTCACATCCAGGGACTTTTACATCCAGAGACTCTCACATGCGGGGATTCTCACATCTGGGGAACTTTTACATCCGGGGATTTTCACATTCAGAGAGTCTCACATCTGGGAATTCTCAGACCCAGGGATTCCCACATCCGGGGACTCTCACATCCTGAGCCTCTCATCCCGGACCTCCACCTTGGGCCTCCCATCTGGGGCCTTTCCCCAGCCTCCCATCTGGGGCCCTCTCACATCCGGGCCTATGTCCTCTAACTTCTCACACAATAAAACCTCGTGAGCACGGCACCGCACAGCAGGGTCAGGGGTCACCGGGGTCAGAAGCCGGGCACTGGCCCTGCCTTCCATTTCAGGTCATTTCCGGTTGATGCTAGGATACAGGGCTGGTCCCGCCTTCCATTTCAGGCCACTTCTGGTCGTTGCTAGGGTATAGGACTAGTCCCACCTTCCATTTCAGGCCACTTCTGGTCATTGCTAGGGTATAGGACTGGTCCCGCCTTCCATTTCAGACCATTTCCGGTCGTTGCTAGAATACAGGGCTGGTCCCACCTTCCATTTCAGGTCATTTCTGGTGGTTGCTAGGGTATTGGACTAGTCCCGCCTTCCATTTCAGGCCATTTCCAGTGGTTGCTAGGATATTGGACTATTCCCGCCTTCCATTTCAGACCATTTCCGGTGGGTTGCTAGGATACAGGCTTGGTCTCGCCCTCCTCCAAGACATCCCACCACCTAGATTCACACCTGATTGGCCTATTCCATGAAAGCCCCGCCCTCACTTTCCTAATTCACTTGTCATTTGTCCAGCTGTAAGACACGCCCCTTAGCCCCCCCACAAATCCAACTCGCTGCTGATTGGACCTCACACGACAGTCCTGCCCCTAACTACCTGAACTCAGATTCAGATTGGCCCAGCGGGATTGGAGACGTGGGGTACCCGGATGTTGGACCACTCTAAGGGGGGGCGGTAGTTGGGTGGATGGATGGGTGGATGACCAGGCCTGCGACCTCTTCCCCTTCTGTGCCTGTCCCAGGGGACCCCAATAACCTCTCCAGGGATTGACCCAGATGGGCCTATAGCTCCTTATGGCGGTAGGATAAGTCGAGGTCGGAGGTCTGTGTCTCCCTAGGCCTAGGATGCATTGCACCTGCACAACATCTGGGTCTTCTCTGGAGGGAGGGACCCATTGGCTTCCCCGGGGACTCCTCCAGCCACGCCCCCTGCTCTGATTGGCTGACACGCCTGTCTCTCCATCCTTTGGCCCCGCCCAGGGAAGCTGGGGGTCCAGTCCCGCCTCTTCCTTGGGTGATATTGAAAGGCAGGGCATGCTGTCCATCATCCCTGGGTCCCGCCCCCTGCCAAGCCAATAGCTGGAGAGTCGATATGTGTGAAGCCACGTCTCTTCGTGGCTAGCTCTATGAACGCTGTGGGTGCCCATCACCCAGAAGTCCCGCCCACTAGTGAATGTATGGGCTCACGGGCTGTCCTTCACTTCCAGGTCCCGCCTCCTGGCTGTTGGAAGGCCACAGGGGCTGTCTGTCTCTTCCAGGTCCCACCCTCTGGCTGTTGGAAGGCGATAGAGGCTCTCTGTCACCTCCAGGCCCCACCCAATGGCTGTTGAAAGGCCACAGGGGCTGTCTGTCTCCTCCAGGTCCCACCCCCTGGCTGTTGTGTGGACATTTGTCCTGTCTGTCACCTTCAGACCACGCCCCCTTGTTGTATAATCATGTGTCCTGTCTGTCACCTTCAGGCCACGCCCCCTTTTATTATCAAGTGTCCTGTCGATTTCAGGCCACGCCCATTGCAATTAGATGGCCACACAGGGTGTCATTTACCTCCAGGCCCCTCCTCCTACTCTGTCTTAGGTCCTGTCAAGCCAAAGCCCCGCCCACAAGTGACTGACTGGACACTCTAGCTGTCCATCACCATCCTGTCCCGCCCTGCGCCTATCTCCACACTGAGTAGGCACCAGAGGGGAAGGGAAACGCTGCCTGGGCACACGCAACGCGCATGTGCGGGAAGTGGTTCCAAAGAGGCGGAGCCTGCGCATGCACCATGGAAAGATGGGCGGGGCAGACAGGCCTGACAGTGCGCATGTGTACTTTACGTTGATTTTATTCGTCCCTCCCCCCTAGGCTCCTTCTTACTCTTCCGCCTGCTGCTGGAGGCCTCGGGTTCGAATCCAGCCTCACACCGGGGCGGGGCCTGGGGGGAAAGGGAGGCACAGGCTACAGAGCCCGCGGGGGATCATGGGAGGCTTTGCCCTGCGCCCCCCCTCATCCTGGGAGGGGGCAGTTCCCACCTGCATCCCGGCCCGCAGCCCGGAAGCAGCGTCTGCGACCTCCAGATTAGAAGTAGGTGATGGCGGTGCCCACCAGGGCCACGACCACCACGGACACGACAGGGGACACGACTCGGGCCAGCGCACTGCCTGGAGGGGGCGGAACCGGAAATGGGGGGGAGAACACACCCAGGAAGAGGGTGGGGCATCCCCCTGCAGCTTTCGGTCGGGAAGTGTCCGGAAACAGGAAGCGAGCCAAGGCGAAGGGGGCGGGACAAGGGTGCCTGACCGGAAGTGCTATCACAGCCGTGACAGGAACTGTCCATGAACAGGGACAGGAAGTGCCCCTAGTCAAGACCGGAAGTTTTTGTGTACTAGGGACTGGAAGTCTCCATAGTCAAGATCAGAAGTTGTTATATACTAGGGACTGGAAGTCTCCACAGTCAATACCAGAAGTTCCTACATACTAGGGACCGGAAATGCCCTTCCAATCAGGACCGGAAGTGCCCTTCCCATCAGGATCAGAAGTTTCTATATACTAGGGACCGGAAGTCTCCACAGTGAAGATCGGAAGTTCTTACACACTAGGGACCGGAAGTCCCCATAGTCAGGACCGGAAGTTCATATACACTAGGGACCGGAAGTCCTCAGTCAGGACCGGAAGTTGTTATATACTAGGGACCGGAAGTTCCCAATCAGGACCGGAAGTTCTGATACTCTGGACCAGAAGTTTACATACTGTCAGGAGCGGAAGTTCTCATGCAGACCGGAAGTCCCAATACACGCCTGGGCCCAGATCAGGAGGGGACCGGAAGTGGGGCGGCCGAGGGGGCGGGACTTACCCTGGAGGGTCTCCGTGGATCACGTGTTCGTCGCCAGCACCTGGGGTGGATGGGGAGGAGAGACGCAGCCCTGGGAGCTCAGCCTCCACATCCGGGTCCTTACATCGGGGTCCCTACATCGGGGTACCCACATCCAGGTCCCTACATCTGTGATCCCATGTCTGGGTCCCTACATCCGGGTCTCTACATCCGGGTCTCCACACTGGGGTCTCCACATCCGGGTCTCTACATACGGGTCTCCACACTGGGGTCTCCACATCCGGGTCTCTACATCCAGATCTCCACACTGGGGTCTCCACATCTGGGTCTCTACATCCAGGCTTCCACATCCGGGTCCCTACATCCAGATTCCCATGTCTGGGTCCCTACATCCGGGTCCGTAAATTCGGGCCTCCACACTGGGTTCCCTACATCCAGGCTTCTACATCCAGGCCTCTCCATCCCCAGCCTCCATATCCGGGCCTCCCCCTTCCATGTCCTCACCTCCTGTGCCTGGCAGGGGTTGGGGCTGGGGTGGAGGCCGGCGTCGGTAGGTAGATGTCTGCGGGAAGAGAGAGAGCAAGGGAGGATGGAGGCCGGCCTCCCTCCTCCCCTTATCCCCCCCCTTCCCCTGACTCCTGACTCCCCCTTATCCCCCTGACCCCGCTCACCTCCATCCCGACCCGGGGGTCACGGCCTGGGCGGGTCAGGCAGCTGTGGTCACAGCCCTGTGTGTCAGGAGTGGGCCGTGCCTCAGTTTCCCCACCCTGGGTGGGCCTGCTGTGTGTGTGGGAGGACCCCACTCATCCGAGATGGGCTTCGGGGTGGGATCTGTGGGCGAAGAGAGAGAGGGTGGTGACCCCTGACCTCCCCTGACCCCCCCAACCCCTGATCCCAAGGCCTCAGGGGGTGGCAAAGGGTCACATGGGATTCAGGCCCACAGCTGGATCAAGGCCCCATGTGAGGCCTAGCGGCCAGGGTGAAGCCATGGGGGGGGGGAAAGGTGAGAGGTCAGGACTCACCGGTGTCACCCAGGGCGTCGGCGAGGTCAAAGTCGGCCTGGCCTGAGGGGGGAAGAGGACAATTGTTGGGGACAGACGTATGGATGGGGAGACAGATAGACACAGAAACGAACAGACAGACCGAGAGGATGACACACGGACAGACAGACAGACAGGGGATGGACAGATGATCAAGACAGGACAGACAGATGGACAGACAGAAGAAGCAGATGGACAGCCAGGTGGACAGACAGACCAAGAGGCAGACAGACAGAGAGGAAGACAGATGGACAGAGAGGAGACAGACAGACAGACACAGGACAGACAGACCCAGACAGAGAGACTGAGAGGCAGACGGACAGACAGACAGACAGACCAAGAGGATGACACATGGACATATAGACAGACAGACAGAGCCAGAGACAGATGGACAGACAGACAGACAATGAGACAGACAGAGAGGAGATGGACAGACAGAAACATGGACACACACACACGGACAGACACACGGACAGGCAGGGGCCCAGACACAGACTGACCTGCAGACAGATAGAGACAGACAGATGCAGAGACTGAGGGACAGACAGACAGACAAGGGATGGACGGATGACCAAGACCGCATGGACAGACAGACAGGAGAAGCAGATGGACATCTAGGTGGACAGACAGACCAAGAGGAAGACAGACAGACTGCGAGGAGACAGACAGACAGACAGACTGAGAGGAGATCGACAGACCGACAGAAGCAGATGGACAGAGACACAGACAGACAGACTGAGATGCAGACGGACAGACAGACAAAAAGGAAGACAGATGGACAGAGAGGAGACAGACAGACCGAGAGGCAGGCAGACAGACATAGACAGACCAAGATTAGACGGACACACAGACAGACCCAGAGAGAGACAGACCGACACAGACAGACTGACTGACGGACAGATGGACAGATGGACAGACAGACCCAGAGACAGACAGAAAGACAGGGACACAGACAGACTGACAGATGGACAGATGGACAGACAGACAGACAGACAGACCGAGAGGAGACGGACAGACAGACAGACAGACAGACACAGAGACACACAGGCCAACAGGACAAGGCCCCGGCCTCCAACAACCTGGCCCAACCTGAAAATCCACTGCCACCTCCCCACCCCACAACCCCAGCCCAGCCCCGGGCCCTGATGGGGGGGAACCCGAAACCACCAGGAGAGGAGGGGGGGACACTAGAAACCACCAAAGAGGGGAGAACTACAAACCACCAAACTGGGGAGAGAACTAGAAACCACCAAACAAGGGAGAACTAGAAACCACCAAAAAGGGGGGGAGAACTAGAAACCACCAAACTGAGGAGAGAACTAGAAACCACCAAACAGGGGAGAACTAGAAACCACCAAAAAGGGGGGGAGAACTAGAAACCACCAAACTGGGGGGGAAGTAGAACCACCAAGGTGGGGGAACTAGAAACCACCAAGGGGGAGAGAAACCACCAAGGAGGGGGGAACTAGAAACCACCAAATTGGGGGAGAACTAGAAACCACCGAACAGGGGGAGAGAACTAGTAACGACCAAACTGGGGGGGGAACTAGAAACCACCAAGGTGAGAAAACTAGAAACCACCCAGGGGTAGAGAACTAGAAACCACCAAACTGGAGGAGAACTAGAAACCACCAAGGAGGGGGAACTAGAAACCACCAAGGGGGGAGAACTAGAAACCACCAAGGAGGGGGAACTAGAAACCACCAAGGAGGGGGAACTAGAAACCACCAACCAGGGGGAGAGAACTAGAAACCACCAAACTGGGGGGGGGGAACTAGAAACCACCAACCACGGGGAGAGAACTAGAAACCACTAAACTGGGGGAGAGAACTAGAAACCACCAACCAGGGGGAGAGAACTAGAAACCACCAAGGAGGAACAACTAGAAACCACCAAAGAGGGGGAACTAGAAACTACCAAGGGGGGGACTAGAAACCACCAAAGAGGGACAACTAGAAACCACCAAACTGGGGGGAACTAGAAACCACCAAGGTGGGAGAACTAGAAGCCACCAAAGAGGAGAGAACTAGAAACCACCAAGGGGAGAACTAGAAATCACCAAGGGGGGAGAACTACAAACCACCAAAGAGGGTTGGGGGACTAGAAACCACCAAGGCCTCACCCCAGCCTCCTGGGCCCAGGCTGCAGAGCAGGGCGGCCAGCAGCAGCAGCAGCAGCTCAGGTCCTCCTTGAAACCTACAAGGCTATTGTCAAAGTCACCCTAAGCAGGAAAGTCCTTGAAACCCCTGTCCAACTTCAGTGCCAACAAAGCCAGAAGTAGAGCCGTGTGGCTCCAGTGGTAGAGGGCGAGCCTTGAGCAAAAGCAGCTCATGGACTGTGCCCAGATCCTGAGTTCAAGGTCCGGGACTGGCAACAAACAGACATACACAACAATCTATGCAGCCATCCAGCTAAAGCAGGTCACCCTCTTGTGCCCAGCTGAATTGGACAGAGTTCCCTGGGAAAGAGGCTGGGGGAGCCACTGTCATCTTGACTCTGCCCATGCTGCCTGCATCACAGGATTCTGGCCACACCATTAGTTCATGGTTCTTTCTGACCAAAGGGATACAAGAATGGTGGCCATGCCCACATTCCATGTTGCCTGGTAGATGGACTAGGCTCTGTTAGAACACTCGGAGGCTGAGATCCACAGGGGGAAAATCCTGCCACAGGAGTGTGTGCCAGCTGCAGGCACCCCCTGGCCAACCCAGCAGCTCAGTGCCAGACTGAGCTGGAGCCACAGGCCCTCTGCCCCATGAGCTGCCACCACAGCATGCATGGGGATGGGAAGCAGGACACATGGGCATCTGAGAAGAAAATCTGCTTTGTCCATGACCTGCCTGATGAGGTAGACTTCCAGAGTCCAGCAGGTGAGTTCCCCCATTGATGCAGCCAGCTGTTGGCACACATCCAAATCATTGAGGAGTCCCTCATGGTATGTAAAGAGCGGATGTTGGTCCTGAATGAGCTGTGTTGGGAGAAAGCCCAGTGCATGCACTTGCTGTCCCAGGAGAAGATGGAGAGGAGGAGAGTGCTGCAGGAGCTGCTGTCACTCCTCACAAGGGAAGGCACACACAGCAGTCTTCAGATGCCAGCACAGGCTGAACTCCCCACCACCAGCACTGCTTCAGACGCCTCAGGGCCTGTGGTGGGTGAAATGAGGGAGGAGCAGAAAGGTTTTGAAGAATTGCAACTTGAAGACAGCATGGAAACTGCCAGAGGAGAGGTCAGCTTCCTGACCCCGTAGTGGACTCCCTCAAGGAGCAGGTCCTGCCCCAGATGCCGCACATCCAGATCCGCCCACAGCTCCCAGGCTCAGGGGAGGCGTGCTCCCTCACTTTCTCTTGTAGACTGTTGCGGATGATGACTCTCTATGTGACATACTGACTCTCAAAAACCTTGGCAGCCACCAGAAGTAGGTGGCCAGGTGGGTTTCTCTCAGGCCTCCATCAGCCGGGTGATGGGAAGGTTAAACTGGGGGTCAGGTAAGGCAGAGGCTGCCGGGAGGTGAGCCAAACTCAAGAGATATCTAATGGCCCATTGGTGGCCAGGAAAGAGGCCCATGTTATGCTTATCACAAAGAATAAATTGTTTTCAAAGCAAAATAAAAAGCCTTCAACAAAGATTTGTTCTTGCAGCCCTGGGGCTTGAACTCAGGGCCTGGCCACTGTCCTGAGCTCTTTTTGATCAAGACTGGCACTCTACCAGTTGAGCCCCACCTCCCTTTCCAGCTTTTTCTGTGTGGAATAGATCCCAGGGCTTCAGGCATGCTAGATGACCACTCTACCACTGAGCCACATTCTCAGCTAGGATGATTCTCCCCCCTCCCAAACCCATATGACCATTCCTCAGATAAATAGGAAGTAGGTGGTGGTGTATGCATCAAACACCTAGGCCAGCAGCCACCAGGCTTAGTGGGGAAAAGATTGTAGTGTAGAAATCTCTGATTTTGCATGCACGTGGTGTGTGTGTGTGTGTGTGTGTGTGTGTGTGTGTGTGTGTGTGAACTCAGGGCCTAGGCTCTATCCCTGAGTTTTCTTGCTCAAGGCTAGGGCTCTGCCACTTGAGCCACAGCCTCACTTGCTTTTTGATGGTTAATTGTAGGTAAGATTCTCAAGGACTTTCCTGTCCAGGGTGGCTTTGAATCATGATGGGGGCCCCCAAGGAAGCAAGAGTAAACACAACTCTCAAATACTATCCCTATGGTGGGCTACTCCTGCACCCTGGGGGCCAGATGTGAAACATGTGGCCCCGTGCCATCATTCTCTAGAGTTCAATTTGAGGAAGTGACCAGGGCCAAGCTGACTTTTGCTCACCCTGATTGCTCATGCCAGAGCAGGTCTGTTCCACCCTAGGCCAAGCGAGCTCCAGGAGGCCCGGCTTACCAGGGACACAAAAAGGGAGAGGTCAGCTCCAGGCTGAGCTAAGAGCCTTTGCCTACAGATACCCCAACTTGGCCTTACTTATCACTATAAGACCTGTCAAAGAACAACCCTCCAAAACAAAATTGGAGCTGTGCCTCCAAGTGATAGAGCTCTAGCCTTGAACCAAAGAGTTCAGGGACAGGGCCCCCAAGCTTTGACTTCAAGACCCCCAGCTGACCTTCCCCCATAAAACACAGGTTGTCTAACTGTGAACTAGTAGGATTTGTGAAGTGTTTCTGAAGAATGGTGATACTGAAGAAAGCACCCTAATTCTAATTACAGCTGAACTTGTGACATACAGCTATGTGCTGAGTCCTTCACCGGGTGCTATTTGCTGGGTCCTTCCCACATGGGGGTTTTGTGCTGAGTTCTCAAAAAGATTTGGTGAGTCATCCCAAAGGGTTCTATATGCTGAGTCCCTGAGAAAAGTGGGCTGTTCTGGGTTTTTCAAAGGGTGCTGTGTGCTGAGTCCATTACACAACGTACTGTATGCTGAGTCCTTCAAAAAGTGTGGTGAGCTACTGCATCCCAAAGGGTCCTGCTATGTGCTGAGCCCTTGCGAAGAGAGGGATGAGGTGAGTTTTTTGAGTGCTGTGTGCTGAGTCCTTTACACAGGGTGCTCTGTACTGTCCTTCAAATGGTGCTCTGTGCTGAGTGCTTCCACAGTGTGGTATGTGCTGAGTCCTTCAAAATTGTTCTATGTGCTGAGTTTTTCGAAGGGTGCTGTGCACTAGATGTTTTACACAGGGTGCTTTATACTCAGCCCTTCAAAGGGTGCTGTGTGCAGAGTACTCTACCCAGCATACTACATGCTGAGTCCTCAAAGGGAGCTGTGTGCTGAGTCCTTTACACAGGGTGCTTTGTGCTGTTTTTGGAAGTGTGCTGTGTGCTGAGTCACCCCAAAGGGTGCTATGTTCTGAGTCCTTGAGAGATAGTTATCCCCAACACACACACACACAAGCACAAACACACATACACACACAAATTTCACCATGCACCTGCTTGGTGTGTGGAGTGGAGGGGGATGGAAGAGAGTCTCCTCCAGCGGTGGGGCTGAGGGGAGATTCAATCCCCCGGGCAAGTACTGGGGGTGGGGGGTAGTGCTGAGCTGAGGTAAGGCTGCAATTGCCATGGTCTAGAAAACTCAGGGCCCAGTCAGGGCTGCAATTGTGGCCAGGGCTGGGGGCCGGGGCCCAGGGGAGGAGGGGGCGGGGCCTAGGAGCACACTTTGGTGGCAGCAATGGCCAGAGGCCCAAGGGGGCTGGGGCATGTGCACAGCAGGGGCGGGGTGGCCCAGGAGAGGAGTATGGGGCAGAAAGAGAGCTGGGAGAAGAGTGAGCATGAGCACAAGCACCAGTGGAAATGGCTTCAGTGGCTGGCGGCTGCTCAGGTCACAGCGTGGGTCCTGGCTGGTTGCATAGAGCATGTGGAGCCTGCATATCAGGCCATGGCCGCGCGTAGCCCCTGCAGCAGCCATGGCGCCCCTGAGTCTGAGGTCCCGGTTCGGGGAGCAAGGCAGAGTCAGCAGCTGCTGAGGCAGAGGCAGCAGCCACAGGGGACAAGGCCACTGAGGGGCCTGCAGCCGCTGAGGAGAAGGAGCAGAGGCTGAGAGCTGCCCCACCACGCGCCAGCAGACGCCCCCGCCCCTTCCCAGCAGTGCTGCATTTCAAACGTGCTGCAGGCTCTGACTGGTGGAGCCTCTTGCAGTCACCTGGTGGAGATGGCGCACCCCTGTCTGGCTTGTGGCCCTGACTTGGTCCCCGCCCCGGGCCCTCAGACTCAGGGTGCGCACCCAGAGTCACAGCCTACAGCTTCTTCCAGCAGTACACGTGAGTGGCCTCCCTGCGGGACAGCACCTCACGTGACTCCTGCACCCTGTGACTCCACCACTCTACCCCTTCCCCGCAACCCCCGCAGACCCGGAAGTCAGCCTCTCGCCTCCCCTCTCCTGTCCTGCCTGCACCTCCCCAGCACCCCACAGTCCGCCCTGGCTCTGCCACAAAAGCACCCCAGGGATGGGGGTTGGAGCTAGGTGTCGACCTGAGGATCCCACCCCAATCCCTAGCATCCAGTGTCCCATGAAAATGGGAGCTGCAAGGATGGGTGAGGAACACCCATCCAGGGACACCACAGAGCCCCTGGCTGGAGCAGTGGGAGCCACACAGCCATGCATCTGCACCCTTCCTCTCCCTGGTGGGAACCTGTGGCTTTAGTCAGAGGTGGGAGCTGCACCTCCACACCTGCCTTCTTAGGTCTTTTCCTTTTTGCTGGGGAGGGGGGTGTTGGATGCAGAAGATAGGCCCCTCCCTTGCTGTGTGAGCCCTTGTCTTCTGTGCTCAGTCACCCTTTCACCTGAGGACATTCCCAGAAGAGCCCACTAGAGAGGTGAGGGTGCTGGGGTCAGATAGAAGGTGGATATTTGGGAGAAATACACACCCCTTCTGACAGACATACACCCAGCCTGTACCCCCAACCCCAGCTGTCAACAGTTCTGACTGGGTGATCACATTTCCCAGCTCTGCCAGCTTCTGCTAGTGCTCCTAGTCCATCTGGTCTTCTCATCCTCCCCAAGATCTGCCAAGTCTCCCCGAAGTATATAGGCTGAAAGTAGGGAGTCTATCCATGTATATAGCCTTTATAACCCCATCAAAGTCCCCAACAACGCCCCCACCCCAGGTCAGACACCTCTCTGGAGGCACCATGACCCCCTGCTTTGTTTTCTGTCCAGGCTCTGAGGAGCCACATGTCTCAGGACTCCTTCACCCAGCGTCCTGGCCTAGGGTTTTGGTGAATGGGGAGTCAAGGCTGGTTGTTCCCAAGGGGAAGAGTCTGGCCCTGGAAAAATGGGGAGGCAGGGTGGTTCTACATTATTAGAGCATTGTTCCCCTTGGGTGGTTGCCCCTGGTTCTGACAAAGGAACCCCTGTACTCAAGCTGGTACGTTGCCCAGATGAGAAACAAACTCCGGAGAGGCACTGCTCTGAGTCTGTGTTTGTTTGTGTGTGTGTGTGTGTGTGTGTGTGTGTGTGTGTGTGTGTGTGTGTGTGTGTGTGTTTGTTAGGAAAGCAAGGAGGATGAGAACAATGAAAATATATTTAAGTCACCATGTCTAAAAAGAGCAAAAGCATTTTATTTGTTGTTCTTTTTTCATTAATGCCCACTAGGAACCAGCCACAATTTTTGTTTTCTCTTTCACCATTTCATGGCTCCTTTAGGGAAGATTTCAGTAGATGTTCCTTTCCACCTCTTTCTTCCCCTTTCCTGCAGCCCACAGTAACTGCTGGGCCTGCGTGGGTCTCTCCTAGGAGGCCTGTGTGAACCACAGACCAATGTGGACACCTGCTCTTCTGTCTTCAGCCAGAAGGCTCATGAGGCTACTGTGATCACAGGGGCACTCTTCCAGCCAGCCAGTCTGCTTTGGTGTGTATAGTTGGAGCTAATTCAAGGTTGGGAAGGAGTCTGCCAAACATAAATAGGGAACGAGATGAGAGGTAGTAGGGCAGGGGCTGTGAATCTAGGAGGGTCTGGGAAGTTATGATCAGTGTGACATGGCAGATGGTTCACCACGACCGAGGATGAGAGGGGAATCTTACCCAGGGTATTGACGGTGTACGTGGGCATCTTGGCATGGGGCTCCAGGCCCCCAATGGTGGCATGGATTCCCTCCAGGGGCAGTGCACTGGTGGGCAGTCCTCCCTGGAGTCCTGCAGACTCCAAGCTGTGTCCCTCTTGGGCTGTTTCCAGCTGCGCAATGGTAGGCAAGTATGTTCCCTCTGCTGGAGACTACTTGGGATCAGGACATGACAGTTAGCTAGGGCTCTCTGAATGCCATTTTCTATAACCTGCTGTAGGCTGTCTGGAAGGAAAAGGGGACCACTAACTATGGAACCCTTTAAGTTTGATTGGGACATGTGAAATGCCAGCTTTTCCAGGGTTTTTCCTTGAAGCTGGCAATTTCTAACTAATGCTTGGGATTCTGGGTCAAATTAGATGGACCATTTCAGCTACCAAACAATGACGTTCAAAGCAGCACAAGCAGAGTTCCCAAGCCAGATGGTCTCCTGCTATGAACGTCGTGCCTTGACTGCCTTTCTCCGGCAGCTGCCGATTCTTCTCCAGCTCTCTCTAGGGTGACCACCACAGTTGAGGATGTTGTGGGGAGCAGAGATTGTGACTTCGCCATCTGCAGCCTACTAGCTGTGAGCAGAGACAATTCCCAGGACCTGTACTGGACTCTGGGAAATTCAGAGACCTGGGATGCCTCAGGGATCCTATCTCTGGAACATGAAACTTGGGGGCCGGATATGGTGGACCGTCCTGTCTGGCCCCAGGGAGTGGAGAGGAGGCCTCTTGAGCCAGGCTTTCACCTCAGGGTAACCTTGTTCACAGCTGAGTGGGGAATTGAGTGCCACAGAGCTGGTCAGCCGCTGGACAGAGATCCTTGAGAAGATAGGCATCCCAGAGGCCCCAGAATACAGTGAGTACATCATGGCTCACGTCCTTAGAACCAAAACAGTTAAGTGCGGTGGCACCAAGAGGGTGGGAAGAGGGAGGAGGGAGAACTGTTGGAGAGCTACATCAGGCTTTACCCCCACCCAGGATGCTTACCTGAATTGGACGGGACATTTCTGTAGTATTGTCATAGACAGATGCTCATTCACCAACAAACCGTTACAGTGTTTGCCAGGTCCTGGGGGGGGGGGGGAAGGGGAGGGGGTCATACACGATGAAAGGTTCCAGTTCTGGTTCCACAGCACATGAAGAAATCTTGGTTTGAGCTGGATGCTGGTGCCTCACACCTGTCATCCTAGCTACTTAGGAGGCTGAAATAGTAGGATTGAAGCTTAAGGCCCAGGCAGAAAAGCCTGTAAGACTCTTATCTCCAACTAACTACCAAAAAGAAAATGCCAGAAGTAGGCTCAAGCTGTAGACTGTTGGCTTTGAATACAAAGGCTCAGGGACAGCACCCAGGCTCTGAGTTCAAGCCCAGGAGTGACCAAAGAAAGGAAAAAGAAAGAGAGGAGTGAAGGATGGAGGGAGAAAAGGAGGAAAGGAAGGAAGAAGGGAGCATGCAAGCCTTGGTTTGGAGTCCCTGGATCAAGGGAGCCAACCATCCACAATATCTGTGGGGATAGTTTCTGAGCCTAAAGCTAGTATGTAGGACCAAGCTACTGACCCGTTCATGACATCAGCAACTTCATGACATCCAAGATCTGAGTGGTTGCTGACTGCAGAGGGAAACAGCCTCGGGTAGACCCTAGGGCTCAGGGTGGGTCGCAGATTTTCAATCTCCCCTGGCTCACCAAGTTTATTTTCTGGTCAGATAAGAAGAAACTGTCCAAGGGCTAAGGAGGTATAGGGTGAGGGAGTGTCAAGAGGGGGGTGGCAAGGGATCAGCAGGAAGATGAAGAGGGAGGACAATCCCAGATGAAGTGTGTCAGGCCATTGAAGCCATGACCTCACCTGACAACCTAGACCATCAGTGATAGAGCCTTCGACCCAGCCATATGCCTATGAAAAGTCCTGGCACTCTAGGTTCACCGTTGACGATTTGGCTGTCATCCGCTGCAGGATGCCTGTGCAGTACATCCTTGGGGACTGGGACTTTTGCTGGCTAAATCTGAAGATGACACCCGCAGTGTTCATTCCTCGACCAGAGACAGAGGTAAGCGGGCCACTGGAACAGGACACCCAGGGAATGAGTGCGAGAGTCAGACCCGTGTTGCCCTCAGACTTCCTTTATGGGACTCTAGGGCCCCGTGACTGCCATCCTCAGAGGTAAGGTGGATCTCTTTCCTTGCTCAGCCATTAATCTAGATGGCAGATTTGGATTCAGAGAGGGCCGACTGAAGGTCGAGGCTAGTGGGAAAACCAGAGGCAGTGGGCTCGGAGCAGGGTTGTTTCTTTGAGAATACTCACAACCCAGGAACATTCCTGGGATGGATGGGCCCTTTTCTCCTCCCTGAGAGAGAGGGACCTAGAGCCCTCCAGTCTGCATCCCTTGGCTTAGCAATCCTTTCATTCCCATATCCTGTAGTTGTATAACTATATCTCACCTGACTGCCCAGTGTCGAGGCAGGACAGTGAGAGATCTTGAGTCCTTGATGAGGTCACGGGATCCTCAGTATGAGATTGTACTTGAACATCCTGACTTGGTGCATGGTCAGTCCCATCTAAGACTGCCATGATCTAGGACATAGAATCTAGAGAGTCAGAGCAGGGTGGGGTCTATTCTGTGAGTCTTGAGTATTATGTGTGAGCTTTGAGCTCCCATGTGCTCACCTGCTTCCTTTTCTTAGGTGCGTCTATGCTAGAAAAAGCTTAAAACTAGGGCCTGTGTCCCATCCCTTTTTTTATGCTCAAAGCTAGCACTCTACCATTTGAGCCACAGCTCCACTTGCAATGTTTTTGCGTGTTTAATTGGAGGTAAGAGTTCTCAATGACTTTGCTGCCAAGGGTGCATCCAACTGCAGTCCTCAGATCTCAGTCTCCTGAGGGGATAGGATGACAGGCATGGAAAAGCATCTTTGGCTGGGTGCCAGTGGCTCATGGCTGTCATCCTAAGTACTCAGGAGCTGAATCTTAGGATCACGGTTCAAAGCCAGCTTGGGCAGGAAAGACCCTCAGACTCTTCTCTCCAATAAAGCACTAGAAAACTGAAAGTGGTGCTGTGGCACAAGTAGTAGAGTGCTGGACTTGAGCTGAAGAGCTCAGGGATAGCACCCAGGCCCAGAGTTCAAGCCCCACAACCAACAAAAAGAAAGAAAGTAAAACATCTTTGCCTGCAAAGGACGGTGGAGGTGTGTTTGTGTGTGTGTGGGGTGGGGGTGGTAGACATTTAGCGCCCCACTCAGTTATCATTTTAGATGGATTGTCCAAATCTCTTAGTCCACAGCAGCCGATTCTTGACCACAGGTGAAGCTCTGGGTTGGATGTCGACCATTGGACCTCAGTCTCCTCACGGGACAGTTGTGAGGAAAGAAGGGACTAATACAGAGGGCTCTTAGAGCTGGGCCAGGCACAGAGGGAGCAGCTGTAAGATATGGTTCTCAAAAATTCTGTGAGCATATGACAGGAAGTTACCTAGAAAGGGCTCAGATGGGGTCTGTTATTAATCCTGCAACAGGTATAGGATTATGAAACAAAACATGGCTGTCTTTCATCATTAACCTATCCCCATGAGGAAGGGATCCTTCACTGTATTCGGTCTTGCAGCTGGGGAAAATAAGGCATTGAGAAGCCAGGTGACCTACTCATGACCTCCAGCTGACAGGAAGCTCGGCCTGACTTCTCTGCCATACTTCCTAGGACAGTGAGTGTTATTCAGCCCACTTCTTTTGGTGGGAGCTCCACTTTTGTCATGTGTGAGGCTTGAATTTGAGGCCTGGATGCTGTGCCTGAGCTCCTTAGATCAAGGCTAGCGATCTACCACATGAGCCACAGCATCACTTCCGGTTTTCTGTTGGTTCTTTGAGTATAAGAGTTTCACAGACATTCCTGCCTGGGCTAGCTGTGAATCATGATCTTCACATCTCAGCCTCCTGTGTAGTTAGGATTATAGGCCTGAGCCACCAGCACCTGGCTTAAGTGTAATTCTGGCCCTCTCTTCCTCTTTCTCTCTCTCTCTCTCACCCCCCTCTCTCCCTCTCCTCTCCCCCTCTTTCTCTCTCCCCCCTCTTTCCCTCTCTCTCTCTCTCTCTCTCTCTCTCTCTCTCTCTCTCTCTCTCTTTCTCTATCAGGAACTGGTTGAATAGGTGCTGGAGGAGGTGGCCCAGCATCCCCATGTGGCTGGAACCGAAGGTGTCCCTCTCATTCTGGAGGTGGGCTGAGGGTCAGGAGCTGTTTCGCTCAGGCTGTTGAACCAGCTTCATGAGGTAAGCCCCTCTGTGCCCCGGCTAGATTGTGATGGTTATTCGTTGTCCATCCCTTGAGTCCTTCCTCACACCCCTCTGCTACACCGTTGAAAGAAAGTGGATGAGGAGATGTTGCCTTGTCCCTCTGCCCAGCACAATCCCGGGACTCTGACCCATACCCCCACCTATCTGGTCAGGGCCTGGCTATAAGACAATGAAAACACTCCATGTCTAATACCTTTTGCTGAGGAGTGTAGTTTTGGTTAGGGGGGTGGGATGCTGAGGAAAGACCCAAGACCTGACACCTCCCGGAGGACATTTGTTCTTGTGACAGAGCCAAGTCATTGCTGTGGATAAGAAGGAAGCCACATCAGAGTGACCCAGAACAATGCTCAAAGATAAGTAAGCTGTTGAAGTATCAAACCCACTCATGTCTGCTTCCTACTCCCAACAAGGAGGTGTAGTGTGGGTGGCCTGGCCCTGGGCCTAAGGCATTATAAATGGATGGTGGTGGTCAGAGGCTCATGGCTCCCATCCATCATCCTGGCTCTTTGGGAGGCTGAGGTCTGATGGTCATGACTCAGAGCCAGGATGGGCAGGAAAGTTCAGGAGATTCTTATCTCCCATAAATCACCTCCCTCTCCAAATCCACACACAAGCCAGATGTGCTGTGGCTCAAGTGGTAGAGCCTCAGCCTTGAACAAAAGAAGCTCAGGGATAACACCCAGACCCTGAATCCAAGTCCTAAGACTAACACAATCATAAAATAAATGAACAGTGTACACCTTTTATCTGACTACTAAGAAAGATGGATACAGTTTTCTGCTGTACTTGTAGCCAAAGGTAAGGGGCTTCCCTTGATGTTCCCCTAAACCTCTCCTCTCTTTTATCTGTCCAGGCTTAGGTTGCAGGACAGAATTCGGATCATCCACCTGGATGTGACCTTAGGTACCTTCCCCCATCCACCTTCCTTGGGGTCAAGATCCTGGATGCACTCCCTGCTGGGAGGATGAGGCACCACAGAGATGAGGGTAGGTATCCCGGACACTTATACACACACACACACACACACACACACACACACAAACACACATACGAACACACAAACACCCCTAAGCCAATATGATCTTATACATAAATATATGTATATATTATAAATATATCATATAGTTATATTTTAAATGTGTACCATAAATATTGACTTATATTTAAATGTAATTCATCTCATCATTTATACATATATATATATATGCATACTTTTTTTTTTTTGGTCAGTCTTGGGGCTTGAACTCTGGGCTTGAGTGCTGTCCCTGTGCTCTTCTGCTCAAGGCAAGAGCTCTACCACTTGAGACATAGTGCCATTTACAGTTTTCTGGTGGTTTATTGGAGATAAGAATCTTTGGAATTTCCTGCCTGGGCTGGCATTGAACTGTGACCCTCAGATGTCAGCTTCCTTAGTAGCTAGGATTATATGCATGAGCTACAGGCTCCCTGCTATATTTATATCTGAGATTTGTTAGTGGAACAAAGGGTACAGAAACTATTATTCTTATCATGAAATGACTTCACACTGACAGGTATAATTAAAAAACGATAAATATTCACAGTGGCACAAAAATCCCTTAGGTGCCTAGCAAGACAGCACGTTTTTCCAGACACTGCATGTGGTGTGAGCGGTTTGCAACCCAAGCAACTGTAGAAGATATTGGACCCTAAACAAAACTGATAATTGCATGAACCCAGTCCTCTATGACAGATTTAGGCAGGCCTATCTTAGAGATTCTTGTTAGGGACATGATGAAAAATTTATAGTTTAGTTGTGATTACAGAACTCTTTTACACATGTCACTTAGCCATTAACTATATTTAACATAGTTCCCTTTGCTCTAACTTATATTTTCATGGCTCAGGAAATTGTTTTTTGTTTGTGAAAACTTGGCTGTTCACAACATAGACATGGGTTTTTAATCCTTTTGAAATTACTGTCTGCATAATGTTCTATGAGATGAGCTTCTCTTTACCATATCATAGGAATAAACTTACTCTGATTCAAACTTGGACAACAGCTACCTTGTTCTCTCTCCTAGAAAACCATCTGTATAGACTTCTTTACATGCAAACAGACCCTCATTTACTTGCAAAAGTCTGTCAGTGAGTCAAACCTAACTCACCCAAGTGAGGTGAATTCCTGTGATGCTTCCTTTACATTAAAAATGTGAAGAGCTGTTCAGCAATGCACATACTTTAAATGTGAAGTGTGACTCCTATTTTCCATAATGTGAATCAAGCAGAGGAATCGGTTTAAGATGTGAAAGAGCCTTACAAATAGTCTTGGGCCTTGAAAATTGCCCTGGGTATGAATTTTTGGAGAAATATCCCTTCTAGGACAAAGGACTCAGTTTTTGTTTTTTTTTTTTTTAATATTGTGCTGGCACTGGGGTTTGAACTCCTGGCCTTGAGCTCTATCTGGGCTTTTATTCTCAATGTTTGCTCTATACCAACTGAGCTATAACTTCACGTCTTCCTTTTACCAGAAGTGCAGAAAAGAATCTCTTAGCTTTATCTACTTAAAATAGCTTGGAATTGCAATTGTCAAATTTGAACCTACTGGGTATCTAGGTGTAAGCCACTGGTGCTGTGCTAGAACTCACTTCTTAAGAATAAATAATCACAAAAAGAGGAGAAATAAATATTTGTTCAATTGTGTATGTGTTGTCTGATAAACCAAATCACTTGCTACTGGAAAAGAAAAAGAGAGAAGATAGAGATTAATATGGAGGAGAGAGACAAAGAAAGAAGGGATGGGTAAATGAGTGGAGGGGAGTGAAAGGGAGGATATGAGAGGAGAGGGTAGCTGGGTAGAATTGTCTACTGCTCACTAAGGTATTGTGGGACAATCAGTACCTTTGCATTTATGTAGCCAAAGCTTTATATTTTTGGTAGTAAGCTGAGATATAAAATACCAGTTTACAGGTAGTAACCTGTTAGTGTGCTTCCTCCCACACCAAGGAAGCCATAGTTAGGTTACTGTTACAGAGAAGGCAAGAGTAAGCAGTTTAAATTATTCTGAGAAACAATCATTGACATGCCAGGAATGCTCCCTTGTATGGTGAAGTCAAGCATCACTCTTGTTCCCTGCTACAGTCTTCCTCTCAACAAGAATAGTAGAAACAGAAGAGGAAGAAGATATCTGAGTAATATCATCTCTCTGTTTACCCTCTTCCTTTGGCCTCTCAAACAATAAAGCCAAAGGAGACTTAACTTGAACTAGTGGGGAAAATGGGGGGAAGTTCAGTCTAGCTTATTGTGAAACTTTTAAAATAATTGGGGCAGTATTTCAAATACTGAAATAAAACTTTTTAAATTATTAATAAAAAGTTACTCGAAATTTATTGAAAATTTAGAAGACTACAGGGCTCACTACATAGTGGAATCTGCATAATTAAAACTGACTCGTGCTCCTATCATCAGAAATTGAAGATTGTCCCTAAACATAGTCTGCTGAAGTGATACGTGATGAAAATTCATGATGGATAGCATAATGCTGAGAGCATGGAAATTATTTCCTTTCCATCTTCAGTGTGTAGAGAAGAATAAAGGTCTCTAGGATGGCCCTGAAGGTGCAATTCTAAATTTAGGACAGAAGGTGAATAGTAAAATAGAACTATGTCAGCCATTCAGAGATTAGAAATGTGGAGAAATATACTCATTTATGTGGTCAAACATGGAAGAGAGGATGTGGCAAGCCCATAGCCAAATGCCAAAGGTAGAGATATTTAACAAAATACCATGAAGTTGAAACAAGTCTTAAAAGGGGATCTAGGCTTACAGGAAGTAGGGCAGAAGGATGGAGAGGGAAATGGTGGACTAATACAGTTATAACACTCAATGTACATATGTGAGAATATAAGTAGGAAACTTGAAGGGATAGGTGGGGTTGGGATAAGGGAAGGAAGAAAAATGGAAAGTTTGACAATGATCCAGATGCACTGAACATTGAAATGCACATACACTCTATTCAACACTGACATGATGAACTGAAACCCCTTTGCACAACTTGCTAAAGATAATTTTTTGAAGTTTTAATATTAAGAGACCAGAAGCATAAACCTTTAGAGATAAATAAGAGGATAGTATTGACATATTATTGAGGCTTTTGTTCCTTTCAATATACAAAATTAAATAAGTATCAAATCTGCTGCAAATTTCTTAAACTGTAGAGAACAAAATTCCAATATTCCTTCATTTTCAATAAAAATAAATCTTATAGACTGTGGGGGATAGCAAAGATGGCCCTGAGAGGAAGTTGAGTGGGCAGAGCTGGATTTGTTTAGGTTCAGTGTGTAAACATCTCATGGAAGCTTAGGTGCATGATAAGGTGTGGCCTTTCAGTGATTGGTTGGTTCCATTTCCTCTCCTCCCATGCAGTCTTTTGCTTTAAAAAGGGGTTGCTCCCTGTTAATAAAGGAGTTCCTGCTTGGTTTGACTCCCGGCTGAGTCTGATTGTCTCCTGGGCTACTGGGCTATGGGGTGCTGGGGAATGGGGCGAGCAGCCCCACTTCACTTCGCATTTACCTCTCCTCGGACCCCATCCATCCAAAGACGCACGAAGACCCAACAATAGACCTTTAGGTTTTCCAGTTGTTTCTAAATATCTTAATGTAATGCATTGGAACTAATTTCATTCCATATTTAAGTTTAAATTGTAAATCACTAAATTCTTTTAAAATCCTCTCGCTCAGGCACAGGTATGGATAGATAACTGATGTGGGCAGAATCAGAATTATTCAGAAGGCTGTAAATGGATGCTTACCTAGTTTACTCTCTGCTGGGTCATAGAATACAGAATGTCCTAATTGGAAAAAGTTAGCCTTCCCAGGTTTTCTGCATATAAACACTCCATCAACATTTTGTTATTAGAGGATAATTCAAGATTAGCTATATGTTGATTGATAATGACTAACCATGACAGGAAGGAGAGGGAAATCCATCTACACTTCAGTGAGGTTCTGATTTGTGTTTCACAAAGTGTTATGAAAGCTCTCCATGAAAATCTAGCAGCTGCATTTCTAAAAAGTCCTTGTGTGGTAACATTTTCTTTCTTTCTTTCTTTCTTTCTTTCTTTCTTTCTTTCTTTCTTTCTTTCTTTCTTTCTTTCTTTCTTTCTTTCTTTCTTTCTTTCTTTCTTTCTTTCTTTCTTTCTTTCTTTCTCTCTCTCTCTCTCTCTCTCTCTCTCTCTCTCTCTCTCT
Source organism: Dipodomys spectabilis (assembly GCF_019054845.1). Taxonomy (NCBI): domain Eukaryota; kingdom Metazoa; phylum Chordata; class Mammalia; order Rodentia; family Heteromyidae; genus Dipodomys; species Dipodomys spectabilis. The sequence continues at coordinate 587,004 of NW_024871137.1, forward strand.
CTCTCTCTTTCTTTCTTTCTTTCTTTTTTTTTTTTGAGTCCGGTTGTGGGGCCTAAACTCTGGGCCTGGGCGCTGTCCCTCAGCTCTGCAGCTCATGGCTAGCACTTTACCACTTGAGCCACAGTGGCACTTCTGGCTTTTTTTTTTGCTTATGTGGTGCTGAGGAATCGAACCCAGGGCCTCATGCATTGCAAGGCAAGCACTCTAGCACTGAGCCACCTTCCCAGCCCCTGTGGTTACCTTTTCTGATAATGTCTCAATTCAAGTATTTCTCCTTGGAGTTCCATACTATTCAATGATGCTGTATTAGCTCCTTGTTAAAATTTGCAGACCGGTCTTGGTGATGAAATTTGTGCTTTTCAAAATTGCTCTCCTAATTCCATCCACAAACTGCAAACAACATTTATCTGAAAAAATTTGTATCTGTTGATAGTGCATATATTTTTATGTTTCATTACAAACCTAGAATGTAGTAAAAATTTTCATAGCAATTACTCTGCACTAGCTTATGGGCAGATTCTAAAGTAAATAATATACTGTGTTTATGTAGAGAATTTGAGTATCCAAAGTTTTCATATACCTTTGGTCCTAAAACGAATACCTTACTGATATTGAGTGATAAATACAACTTCCTATAAGTACAGAAGTTTTCCTTGTATCTTTTTAATATATATTTTTTATTGTAAATATACTGTACAGAGGAGTTACAGTTACCTAAGTAAGGTAATGAGTATATTTCTTATTGAGCATTGTTACCCCCTCATTTGTTTTTCCTCTACCATACCATTCCTTCACTCCTCCCCAACTTCCCCATTCACCCCCCACCCCTTGATAGACTGACTTGTACACCTCATTGTTAGAATGGGTCAACCTGTATCCTTTCCTTATATCTTAAATGAAGAAGTGCTAGCTTGATTTATGCTGATTCTACTTGTGAAGACACACCTAAAATCACTCATCAAGGCCAAGAGCACATAAATGAAACACCATCATTTTTTGTTACTTGGTATAATTGTGTTCTACACATTTATTGACAGGTTACAAATTATTCTCAAACTTTAAAACATTAAAAATATTTTCTTTTTTTCTTATTTTCTTGGCCAGGAAATCAGCAAGACCTTAGTCAGCATTTCTCACATAAGACTTTTCACATGAGTTGGTTAAATGTATGTGTAGAATCCAGTCCTTGGAAAAAGCTCAAGTAAGGATGCCATTTAAAGCCTTATAACTTTATTCTTTACCAGGGCATTCTCCTGCTACTTTGATTGTTGGAGTTTCTACAAGAGCAAGCATTCTGTGGGGAGCAAGGAAACACCATATGAACTTTGCTTACTGAGTTTTCTGAGTGATTTGCTATCACTTGTACTGCATTTTGCAAGTGGAATCTCTCTAAATGAACAAGTTTTAAGAGATAAGAGAGTGGTAAAAAAAATGCTTAGAGACAAATACATCTTGAACATACTTTGTTCCAAGCATTCCATTTGAGGCATATTCAACAACTAGTGAAATTTGTGTTGACTGTATCTATGTGTCTTTCTCCATGTGTGCATGTATACATGTGTACATGTACGTGTGTATTTGTGTGTACAGTAACATACATGTGTACATATAAGGGCATATACACATATGTGTGCATATATAAATAAATATACATATACAAAAATATGTGCATATATATATCAGTTGTTCAGTGATTTAATCTATAGTTCACAGCACATTGTCTTTCTCACAAAGTGTACAAGATAAATTGCTCCTAGGATCTGTGTTCTATGATGGGCATCCTTTGTACACACTTCCCACATTCCTTTGTTTTTCATCCCTGTGAGCAACTTCAGTCCACTTTCCATAGGCTAGCTTTGTTTTCATTATATGTAGTTACTAACTGATAATAAAAGAAAAAGGTTGTTTGTAAAAGAAAAAGAACTTTTAGGTCACAGGTTAACAGTATCTTATCCATCCCAATGATTCCTATGAGATAAAATTTATAATAGTAAAAGTGAAAAGGAATTCCTAGATCTGCTGTTTTGCCATTTATTATGGCAAAGAATAATATCAAGTCACTCTTATAACTCTTAAAGAATGCAAGGGTAACTGATGGTCGCTATCATGTTCCCACAAAACTAGTGGATCCTGAAGGATAATAGTAGACCAGCCGAAATTCTAAGTACCAGACATGGAGCATGAAAGAGAAGGAAAGGAAATGGGAGAGAGTGAAAGAGAGAGAGAAATATCACAATACTAGAAGTGCATAACAGACAAACAAGAGCTGTATGAGAATATTCATACTGCTATCTTTAGACTCTATGTGTACATTTGAAGGTATTTGATATATGATAACAAATCAACATGAAATATAAAGTTATTTTGATAAAAATAAAAATAACTCAGAAGAAATTATAAATGCAAAAACAATCTTCACTGAAGTAAACTCTCAGAGATATTTATGACTTTGAAAAGGATAAAGTGGCTGAAGTTAGTATAAATTTAGAAGTACAATTCACAAAAATATAAAAATATATTTATATCTCTCATTATATTACCCAAAGCAGAAAGCAAATGTTGTTTAGATGATTTTTTAAAACACAGTTTCTGGGAAGGTGGCTCAGTGGTAGAGTGCTTGTCTTGCATGCATCAGCCCCAGGGTTTGATTCCTCAGCACCACATAAGCAAAAAAAGATGGAAGTGGTGCAGTGGTTTAAGTGGTAGCGCTAGCCTTGAGCTGAGGGACAACTCCCAGGCCCCAGAGTTCATGCCCCATGACCAACAAAATCAAAATAAAGAACAAACCACAGTCTATCACTGTTTTGGCCTTAACTCTGTAATACCGCTGCTTCAGCCTAGGGATAAAATTTTAGGTGTGGACATTTATCAAAACTTCTGACTCAGACTCTATTTGATAATTTTTTAGATAAATATTTTGATCTTAATTTTCGTCTTTGTAAATTAACATGCACCTATAAAAATTGGTTTGACCATCCAAGTAACCTTCTCAAAGTACCTCCTAATGATGATTTACAAAAAGTTGTACTAGGGCTGGGAAGGTGGCTCAGCGGTAGAGCACTTGCCTTGCATGCATAAGGGACTGGGTTAGATTCCTCAGCACCACATAAGGAAAAAGAAAAAAGCCGGAAGTGGTGCTGTGGCTCAAATGGTAGAGCGCTAGCCTTGAGCTGAAGAGCTGAGGGACAGCGCCCAGGCCCCACGACCGGACCCCCCCATAAAAGTTGTACTATATTTCAACAAGTAAAACAATGCTACAAATAAAGAAAACAATAATTAAATGTTAATAATTAATAAAATAAAAAACAAAAATATTATCACTGTTTTCACTATTTGAAGTGTACTACATATTAGATTTTACTATTTTCTCATAATCCTGTACATTTAACACTGACTGAGGTTGTGATGTTCAACAAGAGTTTTATAGAATATGAGTAGTCTTTAAAGCTATCCACTAAGATTACTATTTTTGGCTCTTCTCATTATTTGTTTATGGCTTATATCATCATTTTTCCTCGTTAACTTATAAACTGAGGAAGCCCTAAAGTTTTAACAGCCTGTGTAGTTAACAAAGTGTTAACACTTCATTCTGCTTCTTTACACAAAAACTTTGCAACTTCTCATTAATAAAGTTTCTCGAAACTCTGAAATGTACATACTTAGTAGTATATGTCTGCCACCATAAATCTTAAATACTTTATGGAAAAGTTTTATACCTGCCAAACAGTCCTAATTTTGGCATATGTAAACAAATTCCCAAAATTAAATATATTTAAAACATTAAAACTTTTAACAAACCTTAACACTTGGTGCAGTGTTCATTATGACAGGTGCCTTGTATAGAATAATTGAATCCCCCTCCTACACATTTCTTGAGCAACAGATATCTGGAATTATTTTGTTTTTGATATGTCAATCTTGACTTTATTCTTAAATTTGTGCTTATGTAAGAAATATATGGTTCTAAAATTTCATGACAATTCTTTTGAACTTACTTTTTGTTGAATTGTCTAGTTTAATAAAATCCAACTGCACTTTTTTTGGGGGGGTCCATTCGTGGGGCCTGAACTCTGGGCCTGGGCGCTGTCCCTCAGCTCTTCAGCTCAAGGCTAGCATTCTACCACTTGAGCCACAGCGCCACTTGCAGCTTTTTTCTTTTTGCTTATGTGGTGCTGAGGAATCGAACCCAGGGCCTCATGCATGTAAGGCAAGCGCTCTACCACTGAGCCACCTTCTCAGCCCCCACAATTGCACTTTTGATATAAAAAATATTCTGTGCTCAATTCAGCCACACGTACACTAACATTGGAACAATACAGAGAAGAGTACCATGGCACTTGCGCAAGGACGATATGCAAATTCGTGGTGTGTTCCATATTTTTACAACAACAGATGCTGGAGGGGATGTGGCCACAAGGGAACCATGCAACATTCTTGGTGGGAGTGTAAACTTGTTCAACCACTTTGGAAAGCATTATGGAGGTTCCTCAAAAGATTCCACATAAAGCTCCCCTTTGACCCAGCAGTCCCACTTTTGGGGATTTACTAAATGATCACAAACAAGACCATACTAAAACTACCAGCACAACTATGTTTATTGCAGCATTATTTACTATAGCTAAGATATGGAACCAACCAGCTGTCCCCACTACATGAATGGATCAAGAAAATGTGATGTATATACACAAGGGAATTCTATGCCTCCATCAGAAAGAATGACATTGCCCCATTTGTTAGGAAATGGAAAGACTTGGAAAAAAATTTATTAAGTGAAGTAAGCCAAGCCCAAAGAAACAGGTCCCATGGTTTCCCTTATTTTCAATAACGAATATATGTCTGGGGTAAGCAGACAAGGTCAAAAGCTATGTGCATATGAACAGAAATGATAATGTTAAGGGAATTGAACCCCACGATAGGGAAACAAGTAGTTTTTTGTTTCTTGCTATTGTTACTAACATACTTATAATGTGCGATGTGAATTTTCGTTTCTTTGTATATTCCTCCCCCATGCTATAACCCTTGTTTTCTCTGTATTTGAAGTTGGTGCATCTGCCTCTTGTATGTACACTTCTCTAATTTGGGGAGGGGAAGGGAAAAAATGTGTGCGTGTGAACGCATGTGCATGCATGTGTGTTGGCATGCTCAGAGTTTGAAATCAGGGCTTAAAGGTCTTGCTAGGCCTTTCTTCTCTAGGTTGGTGAGGTACTATATGAGCTACATTTTCTTTCCTGGGTCTTTGCTAGTTCATAAAAATTTTGAAAAATAATTTCATGAATTTTTTTTTTGGCCCTGATTGACTTCCAATGGTTATCCACAGATCCCAGTCTCCTGAGTAGCTATCCCGAGTAGATAGGATTACAGGTGTGACTAGCCAATACAAGGCTTTCAGCATAATTTTAAAAGTAGAAGAAAATTTACTTCATGGGGGCCTGTTTAATTATCTCCTACTTTTAAAACATTTTGGATTGATTAAATGTGAATTTATTTCATTTTTGGATTCTTAAAAGATAGTAAGTGATGATATTTAAAAGTTTTGGTACTTTTTAAAAAAGGAAACTGGAACTGTGGAACAGAAGAAATTTGTCTCTCTTTGGACCTCAATTTAGAAGCTCAGCTCTGTGCATGATAACCCAATGTCACCAACACAGTCTGTGGTGAAGACAAAATGTGATAGAAAACAATCACCATGGGCAATATTTGCTATGCTATAATTTCTTGGACAATATGAATATTGAATTGAGAGTGTAAGAGAATGGAAAGAATTTACCTACCTTTTGTGTATTGCTGAAAGACTTTTGGAAACTTTGACTCATTTCCTTCCTCACTGTGTGTCTTTGGGCCATGCACTTAGTGCCTTTAATTACAATTTTTCCCAACACTAAAATAGTAATAACATTAGCATTATAGCAAATGTTATCTTAAGAATTAAGAGAAATAAAACTTGTAAAATACTTAACATAAACTTCTATGCATGAGCTTTGAGTTTAGCCAGAAGTTTTTTTTAAATACTAAATAGAATGTCATAAGTATTACAGAAACCATTACATGTAGTGAGCAATATTATCTATTAATCATGCTCTACTTCCAAGGAAGCCGGGTAGATAACTTCTCATGCTGTAAATCAAACTGGTTATCTTAAGTCTTGTTAGTGTAAAAATATAAGGGACATAATAATGAAGGAATGTTGTAGACTGAGATGAAGTCCAAAAGAAAATGTACAAAACTGATAAAACAAAAGTATCTGAGCAGTATATTGTGTTTTACATCATTTAAGTTATATCTCAAAGATAAGGCAGACCTAGAAGAATGAATTGTCTTTTTGATATTCTATCATAGGTCTTTTCTCATTCATGTAGAGGCATCATCAGATTTGAGGAACTAAGTTTTTGGTTTGCTTCCTTCTATTTAAGTTACATCATTTAAGTTACACCACAAAGATAAAGAAGACCTAGAAGAATGAATTGTCTTTTTGATATTCTATCATAGGTCTTTCCTCATTCTTGTAGAGGCATCATCAGATGAGAGGAACTGTATTTTTTTTTGTTTGTTCCTTCCATTTATTCTTCAGTTTGAAATCTGAACTACATGAGACAGAAAGAAACCAAGGGAAATTAGTCACACAAGCTTTGGAAAGAAAAATCAACGTAAAATAAAATACATAGCCTTGTATAAGGTCTAACTAAATTGAGTTATATAGTCTCAAGCATTAACAGAAAATGATTTAAGCAATATCATGTTATTGAAAACTGAAAAATGTTAGGAGTTGCTTTATTTTTTCCTTTCTACTACCTTGAAATTATTGATTTTGTACAGAGAGATTAAAGATGAGATTAACAAGAAACGATTAAAAATTGTCAAAATTTCTGAATAGATATGTTTACCAAAAAGCTCTGAAAATCGCCAGTGAGTTTACAAAGTTGTGTTTAATACAACTTCTATGCTGGCTTAATGTTTTGTAAACAAAAGTCATTAGAGAAATGTAATTCAAAATTACTATGATACTACTTCATAACTATTATAACTCTTATCAAAAAAATCAAAGGAACCAGGTGTGGTGGTAAAGACTTGTAATTCGAAGCTTTTAGGAGGTTGGAGTAAAAGGATTTGGGTCTGAGGTCATCTTGGGTATTGCACACAGTAAAAACATGCCCTTTAAAAAAACTCAAAAGGTAATAAGGTTGGCTGGTGAGAGTGTGGAGAAAAGGAAATTTTCTACACTCTTGGTCAAAATTCAGGTTAATACTCTCCTTGTAGAAAGTAGTATGCAGTTTTCTAAAGAAATCCAAAGTTGAAATATCACCTGACCCACCAATCATGTGATTATTTCTCTCTGGGTAACTCATAAATATATCTGTAGTTCATTGTTATTCACATTATTCACAACAACAGCCAAGATATAAATCGAAGTTCAGTGTTCAACTACAGACTAATAAACAACTGTGGTTCATGCACAAATATATTTTTCTGTTTCATCCTTAAAATAGCAAGAGACTTCTCCCATTAGCCACAACTTATAATGACCTGAAAGATGTATTGTAAATGAGGAAAAATGTTGTCTTCTGATTTTTGTAAACACACACACACACACACACACACACACACACACACACACACACACACACACACACACCAACCTCAAACATTAAGAGTGAAATTTTTTGAAAAGTAAAGCAAAGTGGAATTGCTGGGGCATTTAGGTCACAATGTAGAAGATAGTAGATATACAGGATGAACCGGTATAGAGTTGTAATGTTCAGCATGAGGATACAGGGGACAACACTGGCCTTACATAGGAATGAAGCTAAATAAGTAGGAATTGTTCTTCCTAGTAGGGGTTGCTCTTTTGGATGCTCTTCCTCCAGTAATGGATAAGATGAGCATAATTCTTTAAATATACCTGCCTGTTTGCAGAAATAATAACAAACAATATAGCAATAATGTTGTATGCTCAACATAGGACATGAGATTATCCTTGGTGTAAACTAATTATTACAAATAAGGGAAACCGTGGGACCTATGTTTCTTTAAGTCTGGCTTACTTCACTTAATATAATTTTTTCCAAGAACTTCCATTTCCTTACAAATGAGGTGGTATTGTTCTTTGTGATGAAAGCATAGTATTCCGTGTGTGTGTGTGTGTGTGTGTGTGTGTGTGTGTGTGTGTGTGTGTCATTTTCTTGATCCATTCATCTATTGAGGGGCATCTGGATGGATTCCATATCTTAGCTATGGTAAATAATACTGTGATAAACATAATTTTGCTGGTAGCTTTAGTGTGGCCTTGCTTGTGGCCACCTGGTTAAATGCCCAGCAGTGGGATTACTGAGTAATAGGGGAGCATTATTGTGTACATCAAGGATAATCTTAGTAGATGAGCAGAATAGCCCTATAGCTATGTACATATGATCGTATAAGGTGATTCTAAGTGAAATGAACTCCAAGACATGTTCTTTGTTGTTTTTGTTCTTAATGTATTGTGTGATTTCTTTTTATCCTTTTGTGTTTTCCCCAACTATGGTGTATCCCCTGTAGTCACAGTATTTGATTTTGATACCCTGGTTATTGTAAATATGTTAATCTGAACTAGGGAAGGGAAAGGGAAAAATGGTGAGGCAAAGGATAAAGCGGGAACCTATGCAACAGTGATACACAGAAGAAAATATGTTGGAAATAATCTGGAGGGGCTGTTGGGAGGGAAGAGGGAGAAAAATGGGGGAAGGGATAACAAATTAGAAAAGAAATGAATTCATTACCTTACTTATGTAAGTATAACCCCTCTGTACATTACCTTGACAGTAAAATTTAAAAAAAAAGTAAAATAAAGAAGCTATGGGAAGGGGAAACAAAGGAGGAGACAACAATGCTTAATAAGAAATGTATTCATTATTTTGCCCATGTAATTGTAACCCCTCTGTATGGTATTTACACAATAAAAATACAATAAAATACATGAGAGCAGCAATACAGGATATGGGACAGGGGAAAATACTATACAAAGAGTAGAACAGCTGTGGAGAACAATAATTTTACTTTAACATAGGAAGTAATTAACTAGCATACAGATTTTCAGCCTCATGTCAGTCACTAAAAAGGGAAAACAAAATACAAACCAGTAGAGATAAAATAGAAAACTAAACAATAAGGATGAAGAGATGGCTTGGACCAAAAATTACAAATGAGACAATTAGGAAACAAAAAGCTGGTAAGTTTAAAAAATATTACCCATAATTCTATTAATTGTTGTTTACATCACAATTTGTTAGAACTATAATTCAAATCACAGTTTAGTACTATATCATTTTAATAAAAGGTTACTTATTATTGATTTCTTAATGTTGAATGTTTAATGTATAATTTTACTTTTAGCATCTATAGAAAAGAAGAAAGTGAATCTAATTTTACTAATATATATCATGAATTGTAAAATTGAGAAGCAGAATTTAAACAAATAATATATTATTACTTTTTTAATTCTGTGAATTAATGTAATAGTTCAAAGTGTATTCTACAATTATCAATCATCTTAACCCCATTGACTCTAGGCCAGGGGATTACAGGGGCCCAGAAAAGCTACTACGTTGAATAGTAATCCTAGACCTCTAAAACAAAACAAAACAAAACCAGAAACAAAACAAACAAAAAACACTGCAGTAAGCACAGCCAGTCAGGGCTGCTATCACAGCCTACATGAAGTCAGGCCAGAAACAGAAATTGAGAGTCATTTAGCTGATAACTAATATATTTTTTTGAGACAGACTCAAATCAGACTCCTGAGAGAGAGTCAGAAAGACTGATGAAAGGGACTAAAATTGATCACACGAAGATTGGAAAGTAGAATTCCTTGTAGAACAAATAAATAATAGAAAGCCTGTGAATGTAAGAACAAGACAGCAGACCAAATTCAAGAATTGCACATTATCTTAGAGGTCAGCTTAATGAATTATCAATGGAAATCTTTGAAATTTTAAATATTTGAACACATATGGGAGAAGGACAATTGCTGAAGAGAAAGAAAATGTCATCACCCTGTTAGGATGTCCAATATCACCTTAGGAATTGATAAAGCACAGATTTGTAATAAAAAGAATACAATTATTCCAAGTGAGGGGTTCATTTGTTTTGATGTAACAGTTCTTGATTTAGGTACTAGCAATTAACATACAATTGATCCAGTCCCACAGCTGAGTTGATATTGACTGCAGTATTCCTACATAAAGGGAAAGAGAAAATTTACAAATGTCTGGTGAAATGAGTTGAGGATGAAGTGTTCTAATAGTGATATCTGAGGTTTAGACACAGGTAAAGAGGTGGACTTTCTTTTCTAAAATCCCCCCATTTTTAGCCTAGTGCCAGTGGCTCACAACTGTAATCCTAGCTACTCAGGAAGCTGAGATCTAAGGACTGCAGTTCAAAGCCCCCAGACAGGAAAGTCCCAGAGACTCTTATCTCCATTTAGCCACAGGAAAACCAGAAGTTGCACTGTGGCTCAAGAGGTAGAGAACTCACCTTGAGTTGAAGACCTCAGGGACAGTGCCCAAGCCCAGACTTCAAGCCCCTCAACCAACAACAAAAAAAATCTCCCTTTTCTTCGACTGCCTACATCTTTTCCTAACATTCAACAAAGAAGCCATTTTATCACCCACGACATTTAAGTCCTATCCTAGCTACTGCAAATGGAATGATCTGGTTTCTTATGTCAAAAGTTCATATTTTTAAAAACAAATACCAGAAGTGGTAACTTTTTTTCCAGTCCTTGAACACTGGGCCTGGGCCCTGAACATGGTTATGCTGATAGCTTTCATGTGAGCTTGCTTGTTATTTATTGAATTACTGCTGATGAGGGGAATTACTGGGTCTTAAGGGAGATCTATATTTAGTCTTTTCAGGAAACTCCGTACTGCATTCCACGGTGGATGAAGAAGTTTAATTTCCCACCAACAGTGTAATAGAGTTCCCAATTGACTACATCCATGTCAGCATTTGCTATTTTGCTATTGTTAGTTTTCTTGATAATGGCCATTCTTACTGTGACGAGGTAGAATCAGTCTTGTTTACTTGTAGATTTGTGGGCACCTTCTAGCTAACATAAATGAATGAATCCATGAAACCTATATTGCTCTGAGTCTGCATTCTGTTCTCTTTGCTCTTAGTATAATTTTACCAAGCCTTTCATTTTCCTTAAGACTGGTGAAAAGTCATCATTTCTGATGGGTGAGTAGAATTCCACTGTGTGTGTGTGTGTGTGTGAGATCATGATAGGCCCATGAATTAATTTCTAAGCCTTCTGTTTCACCTATAATTTAGTAATTCCATATTAAATTTGGATTGCTTTCTCTATTGCATTGAAGAATATAGTTGGAATTTTGATGAGTATTGCATTGTCAATTTTTGGGGGGCCGCATTGCAGTTTCATCATGTAAATTCTTCCAACCAGGAGCATCAAAAGATTTTCCATTTCCTTGAGTCTACTTAATTTCCCTTTTTAGAGTTTTGATGTTTTCACAGTAGAGGTACTTCACATTTTACTTAAATTAATTAATTCCTAGTTTTGCTGTTGTTGTTTTGTTTAGTTTAGATTTGATTTGGTTTTAAAGCTAATACATATGAGGTTGTTTTTTGGATTTCAGCATGGATCTTCCCATTGTTGGTAACACAGAACTACTAATTCTTGTGGTTTTTATACCCTGCTACATTGCTGAAGGTTAGCATCACCTTTAGTAACTTGAAGGAGGAAGCTATAGGGTCCTTTAAATACAGGATCATTACATCTGTAAAAAGGGATAGTTTTACATCTTCCCTATTTGGATCCCCTTTATGTTTTTCTCTTGCTTATTGCTCTTGCTAGAAAGTCCACTGCATCATCGCTTATCAAAGAGTTGGGTTCATAGTTCTCTTTCTTTGGTGAGTCCCTATGTGATTTGGAGAAGAGTCTAATTCTAGCTTCATAGAATGTGTTTGATAATTCCATTTCCCTTTCTATTCCATTCAAGAGTTATAACTGTGTATTGTAAGTTCTTTGCAGGCCTTAATTTCATGGTAAATTCATTGAGTCGTAGATTTTTCTGGAATGGGAAGTGGTTTGTTGACATTTCATTTTCATTTCTTTTTATGTTTTACTTCTTGTTTCAGATCCAGTATAGGAAAGCATCAATTTCCCCAGGATTTTTCAGGTGATTGGCACAAGATTTTCAAAGTATTCTCTTATAATATTCTCAATTTTGCTTATATCTGTTATGTTGTCTCATTTTTGTCTTTAATTTTCTGTATTTGGTTGAGTTCGCTAATTGTTTTGTTTTGTTTTTGTTTTTTATTATGAAGGTGATATACAGAGAGGTGGGTTACAGTTACATAAGTAGTGAGTACTTTTTTTTTTTTTTTTTTTGGTCTGGTCGTGGGACCTGAACTGGGCCTGGGCGCTGTCCCTCAGCTCTTCAGCTCAAGGCTAGTGCTCTACCACTTGAGCCACAGCACCACTTCCAGCTTTTTTCTTTTTGCTTATGTGGTGCTGAGGAATCGAACCCAGGGCCTCATGCATGTAAGGCAAGCGCTCTACCACTGAGCCACCTTCCCAGCCCAAATGAGTACATTTTTAACAGTGTTACCCCTTCCTCATTTTTTTCTGCTTCCCCCAACCCTGACATCCCACTCCCACAAAGTTGTAAAGTTTATTTCTAACATAGAGTCTAGTAAATATCACTGTTGCTTTGGTTAATCTTTGTCCCACCATTTCTGTGATTTCCCTTCCTTTCCCCAAATCAGATTAACTTATGTGTAAGACAAAGGGTACAGAAATCAAAAACAGTGATTACTGGGAATAAACCAAAGGGGAAAACTAAATAGAAATAACTAAGAACAGTTCACTATACAATCATCTTGTATCCATTTCTTGGAGCTCATTTTGATAAGCATCATTTTATGGTGATATGCATATTGCTATTGAGCTACTGTGAATATCCTAGACATATCCTAGTTTTTCCAAATGAGTGAAAACATGTAGCCTATGATTCTTTAGGTCTGACTTGTTTAAATTATTATGTTTCCAAATGATTCCATTTCCTTACAAATGGGACAATGTCAATCATTCTGATGGAAGCATAGAATTTTGTTGTGAATATGTACAACATTTCCTTGATCCATCATTTCTGGATCATAGGGGAGCTCCAGTGAGGAACCTCTATACTTCTTTACAGAGTATTTGAACAAGTTTACATTTCCACCAATAGTGTAGTAATGTTCCTTTTTGGCCACATCATTAAGGTCATTCAAACTGGGGTTAGGTGGAATCTCAATTTTGCTTTGATTTGCATTTCTTTTATGGCGAGAAATGTTGCATATTTCTTCATGTGTCTATTGGCCATTCATATTTCTTCTTCAGAGAGGTCTCTCCTTAAATCTTAAGCTCACTTATATTATGAGGGTTGTTGTTTCTATGAGGATTTGTTTTTTTGGGGGGGTTAATTTTGGGGCTCTAAGAATATTTGAGGTATGAGGCCGTTGTATGTTGCAGAGCAACTAAAGACCTCCCAATCTATATAAGGTCTCATTTTAGTCAGATTTGGTAAGGGTCTGTCAAGTCTGTTAATTTATTGAAAGAACCAACTCTGTTTGGTTGATCTTCCTATGTTTTATTTTGTCTTTATTTAGTTATTTCTGATTAACTTTTTTATTTGTTTCAGCCTACTTAGGTTTAGACTTGTTCCTCTCTTCAAAGAGCTTTAGGTACTTAATAAAAATACTGATTTGAGATTTCCCCAATTATTTGATGTAGGCATTCAAAGCTATAAAATTTCCTGTAAGTACTGCATTTAATATGTCCCAGAGGAGCTGGTATTTTGTGTCTTCATTTTTCTTAAATTCCAGAAACTTTCAGATTTCCATTCTAATCTTTTCAGTGCCCCACTGGTCATTCAGCAATGTGTTGTTCAGTTTTCATAGGTTTGACAATTTTTTTTTTTTTTTTGCTTTAGCTGTTTAATTGTGTTTATTCTGCTGTGGTCTGACAAGCTATGGGAATTCAATTAATTATTCTTTCAATTTGGACAGAATTTCTGTGTGACATAGGATGGGTTCTATTTTGGAGAATCTTCCATGACGTGCTGCAAAGAATGTACATACTGATACTGAATATATATTCTGTAGATGTCTGTTAGGGCAAGGTGGTCAATGCAGTTATTTACGTTTTCAGTTCCTTTTTTTTGTTTTTTTGGGTCCTGTCGTGGGCCTGAACTCTGGGCCTGGCACTGCCCTCAGCTCTTCAGCTCAAGGCTAGCACTCTACCACTTGAGCCACAGCGCCACTTCCGGCTTTTTTCTTTTTGCTTATGTGGTGCTGAGGAATTGAACCCAGGGCCTCATGCATGCAAGGCAAGCGCTCTACCACTGAGCCATCTTTCCAGCCCCAGGTCTTCAGTTTCTTGGTTGAGTTTTTCCTGGATAACCAATCCATGCATGACAATGATGGGTTGAGATGTGTTTTTAGGTTATGTAGTATTTGGTTGATGATGTGGGGTGGTCCAAGATTCACGACATTGATATTTACACTTGTTGTATCCTCCTAATGGAGAGCTGCCTTTATCAATATGTAATGTCTCTTCCTACTAATTTTAATTTGAATTCTACATTATTTTATGTTAGTAATTCTACTGTGGCCTGTTTATGGTATCCATTTGCTTGAAAAATTTCCTTCCAGCCTTTCAGTTTGAGTATGTGTTTGTTTTTGTCAATGAAATGTATCTCTAGTGGACACTGGATGGATGCGTCTTGTTTTTTTATAATACTATCTAATCTATGTTTTCTAATTGGAAATTTAAGTCCATTGATATTGAGAGTTAAGGCCGGGAAATATCTATAATTCCTGCTGTTAGGAGCTGTGCCTCATCTATTCTTATTATATTTACTTTGTTCGGTATAATTTGTGGAGGGGAAGGGGAAAAACAAATCATTTAAATAGGGATACAGGTGGACCCATTGCAACAATGAGATGCACAAGTCCTTATGTTGAAAACGAACTTTACAAGTTTGGTGCGGGGGGGGGGGGGGAGCGGGGAGGCCTGGGTGGGAGGAGTAGGGGAGAATGGGAAGGGATAGGAAGGGGAAACAAAGGAGGAGGCTACAATGCTTGATAAGAAATGTACTCATTATCTTGTCCATGTAATTGTAACCCCTCTGTAGAGTATTTTCACAATAAAATATATATACTTTCACTGGTAGGGAGCATTTTATATAACCAGTTCCTGTTCTTCTTGGCCTTCTCTATGTAGGATATATTTGATTAATTTCTATCTTGTTGATTTGGTGGGGATAAGTTGTTTCAAGTTCTCTTTGTCATGAAATATTTTTATATATCCTTTAAATGTAAAGAAGAGTTTGGCTTGGGACAGTATTCAGGATTGGTAGTTGTTTGCCTTTAATGTTTGCCATATATCATGTCAGGCTCTCCTTTTTACCATATCAGCTAAGAAATCATTATTTATTCTGACTG
Source organism: Dipodomys spectabilis (assembly GCF_019054845.1). NCBI lineage: Eukaryota > Metazoa > Chordata > Mammalia > Rodentia > Heteromyidae > Dipodomys > Dipodomys spectabilis. Next base: position 602,484 of record NW_024871137.1, read on the forward strand.
TATATCCTTTATAAATAATCAGTCTTTTCTCCTGACAGCTTTAAGAATCCTTTCCTTGATCTCTAATGATCCTCTAATGGATTATGATGTGGTGGTGGGTTGTTCTGTTCTGGTATTCTCTGTTTGGTGTTCTAAAGGCTTCTCTTCTATGAATGAGCCTTTCTTTTTGGATGTTTGGTGTGTTCTCCACTAGAATTCTGTAATATGTTTCCCATCCATTTTGTTTCCTGCTCTTCCCTTCTTGATACCTATCTCCCCCAAGTTTAATCTTCTAACTGCATCTTGAACTTCCAGCAAGATCATTTCTTATTTATTGGATATGTTCTAAATGATTAGCTCCTCTTTTCTATTAGACCTAGTCTGTCTTTGATGCCTAACATCTTCTATGTCATCTATTCGCTGTGGAGACTTTCTACTTTGTTTTTGAATTCTCTGTCTTCTAATTGGTCATTTTTTATGGCTTCTATCTTTACTAAAGCTTTGTTTTAGGTCTTGTGTGGACTTTCTTTACATCTTTTCTTTGGGTAGGGGAGTTGGAGGGGTTTATTTTAGCTGTGTCTTCTCTCACCTTTTAACTATTTAATGAATTTTTCCTTGGACACCTTTGCCTTCTCAGAATTTATTTATCTTTCTGTTTGTCGTCTCCATGAATTATTATGCTAATCTTTGATTGGTCTCATCTTTTTCACAAATTTCCTTGTAGAGGTTTTGTGTCTTTTCATTAATCACATTTTTCAGCAGTATTTGTAATGTATTTTGAATTCTCTCTTCTAGGTCCTTAATTGTCTGTTCTAATGTCTGGTCAGTTCCTGTGTGAATTATACTATGGTGACATCAGTTTTCTTGTATTTTTTTGATTTTTTCTGTCCATTTGGTGGATTTCTTGGCTTTTATTTGTGGGATCTGTGATCTTAATAGGTGACTCTCTATGTTCTTGGTTGATTTGCAGGTTTGGTTTGGTCTTCTGTTGTGATTTGTTTTTCTGGAATTAGGTTTTTGTCTAGACAATTAAGTGTAGGATTAGAGATCATTTGTGGTGAGATATTGTCATGTTAATACTTGTGGTTCCAATGAGAGTTCGAACTGTCCAGTGGTAAGATGAATTGTGTCTGTGTTTGGATGTGGCTGCCTCTGTTCCTGCTTTTTTCCCATGTGGCCCTTTTATTTCCACAGTGCAGATGTGCTTTTGAATATGTTGGTCAACACAGTCACAACAGTCACCTGCCTGGCTGGGTAACTTTTCATAGGTTTCTGTTTTCTTGTCAAGACAGTATAAAATCTTCTTTTGAATTATATATTTATATATAATTATACCTGACTTGGTTTGACCTGCTAGAAGTGGAATACCTGCTAGGACTCTAAATATCTGTTTCATTAGCTAGAGCCAGGGTAATATTCTGTTGTTATTCTGCCATTGTTTTTCCACTTTCTCAGGTTTATTTTTGATATTGTGGATTTTTCACATAATTTAGGATTTGTGATGGTTGTAGCCCTTTAGTTTTTTCTGTTTGTGTTACTTTGAAATAATGATTTCAGGCTTCTATAAAGAGACAGTAATAATATGAAATGTATGTTATTACATTGAAAGAAAGAGACCAGACATTTTAACCTTTTGCTATAAGTAAATTAAAATTAAGCAAAACTAATGAAAATAATTTCTTATTTACTAGTGTCTTTTTTACCTATGTTAATATTATTTACAATGTGAGTGAAATGTTTAAAAAGTAGTATTTATTTTAGCTTAATTGCTCTGAAGAGACAATAAGTGATATAATCAAAGGCTAAAAATGATTAGATTTAAATTTAGAATTCAGGAAATCATTTTGACCATTCTGGTTACTGGAGCCTTGACTACAACCTCAGGAGACAATTTATATTGATGAAGCAAAAATCCAAGGTTAGACATTTATGAATAAAAAATCATGTCATTCTGAACATGGAGAGCTACATTTCAAACATAGAAAATTTAGCTTTTAAATACCTGTATATGCTAGTACATTTAATTGCAGTGTAAGTACTTGTTCTGAAAAGAGATAAAATTGCATTTATTTTGACATGTAAAATGTAAACCTAAGTATTCATTTGAATTAAAGATAATGTTTAAAATATCACTCATTCAAGAAAGAAGATGTACAGTTAGTTGTTTTTCATGCCAATTATGTTCTCTAAACTTACTACAAATACTAGATTAGTAAACCTAATTCATTGCTTTCTGGGAAATAGAAATTCAGTTTCTTAAAACTCATGATTATAACTTTTTCTCAAACAATTGCTAAATAATTGTTTTATATTTTTTGTCATGGAATCTTATTTGACATATTTTTATTCATTAAGTTAAATAATTGGCCAATAACGATATAAATTATGCATGAACAAAGTTTATCTAACACAAGTATTTTTTTCACAAGACATATCATGGCTCTCTTAAAGAACACTAGAAGGCAGTGTCTTATTTATTAATTTTTAGTTGTTTTCTTAATGATTTTTAATTGTCAGAAGTGGCAAGTCTATAATATATTTAAAGCATTTAATTATACTCCCTCTATTTCAGTTTCATTACTTCTTTCTCCAAAGATCTTCTGTTTTTCACATAAAATTACATCTTTGTATATGTGCATATAAACTAATTTGGAAGATTTAGGCTAAACTACAATTTAATTCAAGATGTACGGTGGATTAATAGGATAAATAAAAACTTAAATTTTTTTTATTAACTTCTGAATTGAGTTATCATTATTATTATGGTTAGGGTTAGGATCCCAGACAGAATTAGAATTAGAATTAGAGAAATAGAAATTTAGGTTCAACACAGGATGACCCATTGCAACAATGATACTCAAAAGACACTGTTGAAAATGAAGTTTACACCATGTGGAGGGAGGAGTAAGGGAAGTGGGGAGGAATGGGATAGTGGGAGAACAAGACAGAAAGGGGTAACAATGCTAAACAAGAAATGTACTCCTTATGTTACATATGTACTTAATCACTCTTTAAAGCATCTTTACAACAAAATAAAATTGTTAAGAAATAATGAAAAATAAAACTTGCCAGGAAATAGAAAACACTTAAAAATTTAGGTTCAAAATGCAAGTAAAATTTAGAACTACACGCTGAGCAAGATTTAGGATAAATGTGAAAAAAGAGGCTTGCTATTAACATGATGATTCAGTTATATGTAGGCTTAGGATTAGGCAAGGTGTTCCAGTTAGAGCTGGGGTTAGGATGAGAAAAAGATGGAAGACATTGTGTAAAACTGTCACATATTTTAAGAAGAATGAATGGCATCAAAGTTAGAATGTATGAAAACCAGTGTGTATGTTACTTTAAACATTCAGATATGATTTGGTTTCAAGTGTGAGATCTTTTTTGTTCTAGTTAGGGTTAGGGAAGGATAAGCTTTAGGGTAACTTTTAGTTTTCCACTAAGAAGTAGAAGCAAAAAAATGTGTGGTTGAATAGAATCTAGACAATTTTCCTTACATTAACAATTTGGTATTAAATCAGACTGTGATTAGGATTAGGTTTCTGGTTAATCGGGGTCGAGGATAGAGTACAGAAATGGGTTAAATTAGTGGCTTGTGCCTATTATCCTAGCTACTGAGGAAGCTGATTTCTGAGGATCCCAGTTCAAAGCTAACCCGGGCAGGAAAGTCTGTGAGACTTTTATCTCCAATTAACCACCAGAAAACCCAAAAGCGGTGTGGTGTCTCAAGTGGTAAAGTGCACACCTTGAGCTAAAGAACTCAGGGATCATGCCCAGGCCCAGAGTTCAAGCCCCACGACCGACAAAAAGAAAAAAAAAAAGAAATGTGTTAAATGATAAGTAAAGTTGAACTTATTTTAGGTTCTAGGAATTCAGGAAATGCCAGGATAATGGAAGTACAATGTATTTCATAATATTAGGATTTGAGATCAATGGGTATAATGATTCCTCTTATGGAACAAGATACATTCAAAATTAAGAGTGAGAAAATCTGTAGAGTTTACAGAAAACCTGCAATTTATTTCAAGAATTACAAGTGGAATTTCAGTTAAGATTGCAGAAAATGAGCATTTTTCATAAATTTTAGAATTGGGATACTGTTAGTGTCAAGATTATGGTTAGAATGCCAGCCATGGTTAGGTTAGAGTGAAGGAGAAAAAAATGAGGCTCAAATTGAAGGTAAATTTAGAATAAGCCTGGTAAGAATTAGAATGAATGTGAACTAGAGTATTGCTATTAATATTAGAATCTACTTACAATTAGGCTTATGGTTATTGTCAATGTTCCAGTTAAGATTAAGTTAGGATTAGAAAATGACTAAGATATTCAAAAAATAAATGAAACCTATTTTTGGAAGGCTTATTTGAATCAAGTTAGGATGAGTGAAAACTAGTGTAGTTGTGTTAGTGTTAGTATTGTCATATAATTAAGATTAAGATTAGGGTCAGTATTTTGTTCTGATTATGATTACTGTTATGAATATGAAAGATTTTAGTATAAACTTGAGTTTTCACTTACAAGTAGAAGCAAAAATGTAAGATTGAATAGTAACTAGAGCATTATCATTATATTTATTTCTGAGTGATCATTCTCATAATGATTAATGAGAGTTTTCCAGACAGGTTTAGGCTGAGACTTAGCATTAAGTAATGGACTAGATGGTAAGTAAATCTGAAACTGTTTTAAGGTACAGGGTTTCTGGAAAAGGTAGGATGAATGGTAACTACAGTATTTTTCCTGATAAAGAGAATTTGAGGACAAGTAATATAATAGTTCATTTTAGGAAACAAGATAACTTCAGAAATAGAGTCAGAAAATTTGTGGGAATAAGGCAAACTGAAACTAATTTCCAGAGCGTAACCTGGAGAGTTCATTAGAATGATTTAAAACTGAAGTTTTTTTCTTAAACATTAGAATTGGACTATCAGAGTGATAGGTTTCAGTTCCAGTTGGGGTTAGTGTAAGCACTAGGGAAATGGAAAATTAAGGGTCCAACTGAAACTAAATCTTCGAATAACAAGTTGAGTTAGAATTAGGATGAATGTGAAATAGGAAACTGCTAACAATATTAAGATTAGGTTATAATTAGTGTGAGGGTTAACCTCAATATTTCAGTTAGGGCTAGGGTTACAATAACGGCAGGATAATGAGTGAAACTACAAACTATTTTAAGAAAGATGAGTTAAATAAAGGATGAATAAAAACTAATGTATTTGTGTGGCTTTTAGAATCCAAAGCCCATTAGTTCCAGGGTTAGGGTTACTTTTCTAATTCAGGTTAGGCTTAGGGTTAGGGAAGGGTAAGCTTTAAGGTAAAACTGAATTTTCTGCTAACACTTTCAAGTAAAATAAGTTTGAAACTTATTTTAATTCAAGTAAACTTATTGAAACTTATTTGAAACTTATTGAAACTCAAGTAAAATAAGTTTGAAACTACAGAGTTTCTCTAAGTTTTCTATGCAGGGTTTAATGGGGTTAAATTTAGAGTTAGGTTTCTAGTAAGGTTTAGATATATAGTAAGGGTTAGGAACTAGATTAGATTTTAAGTAAGCCTGCAACTTCTTTTTGGAGATACAGGAGTTCTGTAAAAGTTAAAAATCAGTGGAAACTATGTTATTTTTCATGATATGAGGATTTGAGGTTAATGATTCATAATAGAGAACAAGCTATATTTCAGATTCCAAGTCAGGGAATATGTAGAATTTGGAGCAAAGTGCAAATCATTTCAAAGACAGTGGGTATCTGTAAAGATGTATCTAAACTTGAGTATTTTCCATTAATTTTAGGATTGAGTTACTATTATCATCAAGATTACTCTTAGGGTTGTGACCAGGATTAGAGTTAGGATTAGGGAAATTAAAGGTTAAGAACTTGAGTGAATTACTTCCCTTGTGTATGTATTGCACTATTCTAAGGCTTGAACTCAAGGCTTGGGTTCTGTTCCTGAGCTTTTTGCTGTAGGATATGAGACACGAATCCACTTCCAGCTTTCTTTGGCAGTAAATTGGAGATGAGAATCTCACAGACTTTCCTATCTGAGCTGACATTGAACTGAGATCCCCAGATCCCTGCCTTCTGATTAAAGTTAAGATTAAAGGCATGAGCTACCAGTGCCTAGGAAAGTGATTGACTTTTATTGACTGTTTTTACTTATGTTCAAGATCAAGAGTTGAATTCACTCACTCTTCAAGGAACTAGAAGAGGCAATCCAAAAATTCATATGGAACAATAAAAGACCCTGAATAGCAAAAACGATCCTCAACAGAAAGAACACTGCTAGAGGAATATCAATACCAAATTTCAAACTCTACTATAAAGCCATAGTAATCAAAACAGGTTGGTACTGGCACAAGAACAGATCTCAGGACCAATGGAATAGAATTGAAAACCCAGAAATGAACCTACAGACCTATAGCCATTTAATCTTCGATAAGGGAGCTAAAAAAATAGAATGGAAGAAACACAGCCTCTTCAGTAAATGGTGCTGGCAAAATTGGTTAACTACTTGTAGAAAACTAAAGCTAGATCCTTATATATCACCCTGCACCAGAATCAACTCCAAATGGATCAAAGACCTCGGAGTCAAAGCTGATACTCTCAAAACATTACAGGATGGAATAGGAGAAACCCTAGGTTTCCTTGGCACAGGCCTGAATTGTCTTAATAGAGACCCCAAAACAGAAAAAGTCAAAGAAAGGTTGGACAAATGGGATTGCATGAAGTTGCAGAGCTTCTGCATGGGAAAGGACATGGCTAGCAAGATCAATAGAAAGCCCACGGATTGGGAGAAGATCTTCACTAGCCACACAATGGACAAGGTTCTCATATTTAAAATATACTTGGAACTCACAACATTAAATCCCCCAATAACAAATCTTCAAAGAATCAACTGCCCAATAAATAAGTGGGCTAAAGACTTAAAGAGAAACTTCTCTGAAGAGGAAAGAAGGATGGCCAATAGACACATGAAGAAATGCTCAACCTCCCTAGCCATAAAAGAAATTCAAATCAAAACAACATTGAGATACCACCTCACCCCAGTTAGAATGGCTAATATCAAGAACTCTAATAACAACAGATGCTGGAGGGGATGTGGACAGAAGGGAACCTTACAGCATTGTTGGTGGGAGTGTAAACTTGTTCAACCACTTTGGAAAGTGGTATGGAGGTTCCTCAAAAGACTCCACATAGAGCTCCCCTATGATCCAGCAATCCCACTTTTGGGCATTTACCCAAATGTTTACAAACAAGACCACACTAAAGCTTCCAGTACCACTATGTTTATTGCAGCACTATTTACTATAGCTAAGATATGGAACCAACCGAGATGCCCCTCAGTAGATGAATGGATCAAAAATATGTGGTATATATACATAATGGAATTCTATGCCTCCATCAGAAAGAATGACATTGCCCCAGTTGTTAGGAAATGGAAAGACTTGGAAAAATATTATATTAAGTGAAGTAAGCCAGGCCCAAAGAAACATAGGTCTCATGGTTTCCCTTATTTGCAATATCTAGTATATGTCTGAATCAAGCAGAAAAGTTCAGATAAGGTGATGTTAGGGAAATGAACCCTAAGATATGTATTCAAATGTTTTTTTCTTTCATGTGATTGTTTCTAACACATCTATAAGATGATTTCTTTGTTGCTTTGTGTGTCCGTCCCCCACGGTATAATCCCTGCTTTCACTGTATTTGATGTCGGTATAATTTGTGGAGGGGAAGGGGAAAAACAAATCGTTTAAATAGGGATACAGGTGGAACCATTGCAACAATGAGATGTACAAGTCGTTATGTCGAAAACGAACTTTACAACTTTGGTGCGGGGGAGGGGGGCGGGAGTGGGGATAATTGGATGGAGGGGCCAAGGGGCGGATGGAAAGGGATGAGAAGGGGAAACAAAGGAGGAGGCTACAATGCTTGATAAGAAATGTACTCATTATCTTGCCCATGTAATTTTAACCCCCCTGTACAGTGTTTTCACAATTAAAAGAAAAGACTTGAATTCAATATCTGACAGCTTTGCTCACTAGGTAGCATTCTGCCACTTGAGCCATATCTCCAAAAATGAGTATTTTAAAAAGCTGGAAATCATTAATTTTTCTTCATATAATATGCATCATTAGTGTTGTTCTGAAACTCATCCTAATGAAAAAAGATTTATAGACCCTAGAAATGATCTGAGCAGATTCTCATGCTTTGCTTCTAATGGCATAACATTTTAGGGACATGATTTTTTAATTATTATTTTAAGTAACAAAGGAGTTATCATTAAACAAAGCAGTTTATGCATATAATATACCTTGATCAATGACAACCCTTTCAACATTCTTATCCATCCCTCCTCTATGAACCTCTTCCTTTACTCTTCTTAATTTTGTAGGATATTTACTGGATTCCTCTCTGCACTTCACCCCTTTTCTCCTTTTCATTCTTCTCATTTTCCCCCTTCACCCCTTTTTTGACTACCCACTCCATATTATCCAGCAACTCTACTCCTAGGCATTTACCTGAATGTTTACAAACTAGGATGTAGTGAAAGTTTCAGCACAACCATGCTTACTGAATCACCCCATCTACTCCTCAAGAGAGAAATGAATCAAGAAAATGTAATACACACACAAACACACGCACACACACACACACACACACACACACACACACACACACTGGAAATTCTACTTACCCATCAGAAAGAATATTGTGCAATTTGTATCTCATTTCTCATTTCTTCTGCCTGGTATCCCATTGTTGCTGTACTGTCCCTGTACTGCAGTAACTGACACATGCAAACTGATGTAAAATATTTTCAGGGTTATTGGCTAGGAATAGATTCCTGAATGAGTTCTTTGCTCATTCTCTTCGTCTATTCATGCCTTTGAATAGTGATTGTACAGATTCATTTGTACCATTTGCTACACACAAAAGAGATGAACCACGTGTACGTATATATACATACATGTATATACATACATTTGATGATTTCAAGAATTATGGAGCTAACAAAAATCATATGCATTTTCCTTCCTTTTCAATTCTTTCAAAGCCGAAATAACTTTGTCTCTTTTGAGTACCTAATTTTAAAGAGAATGTCATCATCTCTGATCTGTCAGCGCCCTTGAAATTAATGTTCCAACAAAACAAAATTACTTAGGCTTTTTGGTGGAAGAGAAGAATATTACTAGGGTTTTATTCAGGGGTTCTCTGCTTGCTAGAAAGGACTTTGGTTGTATAGCACCAAGCAGCTCAACTACTGTTACCATAGTTCTAGTCCCTTTTATTTGCTTGAGGTCTTGAACTTTTTTCCCAGGTCTGATCTTAGATTGACTGAGACTTTGCTACATATGCCTCCCACATAATTAGGTAGGATTACAGATATGAACCACGATGGCCAGAACATTTGTTGAGATGGCTGTCTTGGCAGTTATTTCTCTGGCCTGGCCTCAGACATTTCTGCTTCCCAATCAGCTAGGATTACAGATGTGGGCTACTATACTTGCTGTACATGACACCTTCCTTTTTTTGAGAGGGTTTTATTGTGAAAATACTGTATAGAGGGGTTATAGTTACATGAGCAAGGTAATGAGTGCATTTTCTATCAAGCATTGTTACCTCCTTTGTTTTTCCCCTGCCCTCCCTTCCCTCCCACCTTCACAACTACACTCCCCCCTCCCCCCTTCTCTGCCTCCCTGCCTAAATTGTAAACTTCCTTTCTCAACATAGTGTCTTGTGCATCTCATTGTTACAATGGGTCAGCCTGTATCCCTGTTTAAACATTTTGTTTTTTCCCTTCCCCTCCCCAAGCTGGAGAAGTGTGTATACAAGATGCAGGTCACCAACATTAAATACAGTGAAAACAGGGGTTATACTCTGTGGGAGGAACACACAAAGAAACAAAAAAATTCACAATTTAGATGATAAACCACTATCTTGAGGTTTATTTCGCTTCACATCATCTTATCTGATCATATATACATAGCTTTTGAACTTTTATACTTGTCCCAGACATATACTAGTTATTGCAAATAAGGGAAATCATAGTATCTATGTTTCTTTGGGTCTGGCTTACTTCACTTAATATAATTTTTTCCAAGACTCCACTTAGAGCCCTCCTATGACCCAACAATTCCACTTTTAGGCATTTACCAAATCATCACAAACAAGACCATACTAAGCTACCAGGACAACGATGTTTATTGCAGCATAATTTACCATAGCTAAGATATGGAATCAACCCAGAGGCCCCTCAGTAGATGAATGGATCAAGAAAATGTGGTATATATACACAATGGAATCCTATACCTCAACAGAAAGAATGCCATGGCTCCATTTGTTAGGAAATGGAAAGGCTTGGAAAAAATTATATTAAGTGAAGTAAGCCAGGCCCAAAGAAACATAGGTCTCATGGTTTCCCATATTTGCAATAAGTAGTATATGTCTGAGAAAGGTAGAAACTGTCAGATAAGTAGATGTTAGGCAAAATGAACCCCAAGATAAGGATTCAAATGATTTTTCTTTCTTGTGATTATTTCTAACATATTTATAAGATGATTTTTTTTGTTGCTTTGCATGTCCCTCCCCCACAGTACAACCCCTGTTTTCACTGTATTTGATGTTGGTATAATTTGTGGAAGGGAAGGGAAAAAAGCAAATTGTTTAAATAGGGATGCAGATGGACTCATCGCAACAATGAGATGTACAAGACGTTATGTCGAAAAAGGAAATTTACAACTTTGGCTTGGGGTCCGTAGGTGCGGGGGGTCGATGGGAAGGGATGGGTAGGGGAAACAAAGGAGGAGGCAACAATTCTTGGTAAGAAATATACTCATTACATTGCCCATGTAATTGCAAACCCTCTGTACGGTATTTTCCCAATAAAAAAGAGAAAATGTCTGTGTGTGTGTGTGTGTGTGTGTGTGTATATATATATATATATATATCACATTGTATATATGTATATGTATATATATGTATATGTATATATATGTATATGTGTATATATATATATATATATATATATATATATATATATATATATATAAACCATAGATCCCGTAGTTTCCCTTACCTGCAGTATCTAGTACATTAGTACATGGTATCATATGACCATATAAGATGATGTTAAGTGAAATGAACCCCAAGAGAGGGACACAAATGATTCTATGAGATTCTTATCTCTATATAATCCCCCAGAGAAAGTTGGAAGGGGAGCTGTGGTTCAATTATTGAGCACCACCCTTTAGGGAAAAAGCTTAAGTGAGAAGGTAATGTATTGAGTTTAAACCACAATATCAGCACTCAAAAAAGTTGATTTCTTTTCCTTGAGGTTTTTATTAAGTTACTCAGAAAATAATCAACATTGAATTTATGTTTAGTATTACTATCAAAATCCTGTTATATTTATTGATGTTATTCTTTATTTTCCTAAATTTTACTTACACATTAATATCCAGTAATGGAAAGAGATGATCAGTGTTTCACAAGTTTTTATGGCAGTTGAATATATGGATGAGAGACGCTTACAAGGAGTTTGGACTGAAAATAGATATGTGCAAGCTCTTCACATAAATAAATTATAGTTGAAGAACCTGTGGCCCTATATGAAAGAAAATAAAGAAATCAGCAAGGAAAGATAAGGTATGATTCTGGAAAGCACACAATTTTGGAAGATAAAAAACAAGGAATATATGAAACTTTTGGTAAGAACTTTGTAATCCAGACACATTTTATTTCTTATTTCTACTGTAAGGCATTTCAGTTAACTTTATTTTACAAAGTTAAACATGATTGGCATTTAATACTAACTGGCTTCTGTCTCAGGTGAGCAATTATTCTAGCCAGGTGCCAGGGGTTCATGCCTATAATCCTAGCTACTCCGAGGGCTGAGGTCTCTAGATCCTAGTTCAAAGCCAGGTTGGAGAGGAAAGTTGGTGAGACTTTTCTGTTCAATTAACCATGAGAAAACTGGAAGTGGCATTGTGGCTCAAAGTGGCAGCACTAGCCTCGAGTAATAAATTTCGGATACAGAACGCAAGTTGTGAGTTTAAGTTCTCTGAAATTATTCTTAAAATACTTGTTCTCAGGATTTCATTAACTTGTCTAGAAGAATGTTTTAAACTTAGGGATTTTTTATTTCATGTAGTCAGCATTGATTTTTAAGATGTGCAGAGAAAAATTATTTAAAGTCAGAACTGGTTTGTATTGCTTTGTATTACGCATTGCCTCTACACACAGAGATCTGCTGGAAAGCAGTTGGCCAAATCCTGGCTGTTGGCAATGAATATGGAAATGTGTTTCTTTGAGCAAATAAACAAAATTTGTAACGGCAGCCTTTATAATACCTTAATTGTAACAAAATTAATATTATTGCTATTATTATTTTTTTATCGGTTTTGGGGCTTGAATTCTGGGTCTGGGTGTTGTCCCTCAGCATTTCAGCTCAAGGCTAGCACTCTACTACTTGAGCAACAGTGCCACTTCACATTTTGTGAAGAACCTTTACTTGGAGATAAGGGTCTCACAGACTTTCTTGCCCAGGCTGGCTTTGAATAGAGACCCTCAGTTCTCAGCCTCCTTAGTAGCTAGGATTACAAGTTTGAGCCACTGGGGCCCGGCAGTAAAATTATTTTGAAAAGAAAAAACCCAGGATTCTATCCTTAAACAATTACAATCTGGCAAGTGTATTTGTAGCGTTAGTTGTATCAAGTAACCATAGGCAGCAATCATTTTTAGATCTCATTATGTCCTGTCCAATGCCAGATAATATTTCATTAATTTGCCTTTTCCTAACAAAGTTCATTATGAATTCTCAACAGCACAATTTTCTAGTGAGTTAAAATAATTATTCAACATATTTATTTCAACAAACAGCATTTTGCACTTTAAAATTTTTTTTTTCCAGTGCTGTGGCTTGAAATCAGGGCCTGGGCACTCTCCCTGAGTTTATTTTGTTCAAGGTTAGTACATTACCAATTGAGCCACAGCACCACTTCCAGTTTTTCTGCTTATGTCATACTGAGGAATCAAATCAAGTGCTTCATGCATGTGAGGCCAGCATTCTACCACTAACCACATTCCCAGTCATTGGGTCCTGGTATATTTCCCCTTCTAGATTAATAGAAACATTCCAGGTTCCGAACTTGAAGCTGATCCCTGCCATCCAATAACATCACATTGTTGTGAATAGCACTAACTGGCCTCATGAGTATAGCAGCCAGCTGGAGCTCAGCTATCTTATGGCCTTGGCCTCCAACAATGCAATCATTTCTGTGCACAGACTGAAAACTGTCATAGGTAAGTTTGATATATTCCATTCTATTCTCAGTGACTTGCCATTCTCAGCTTTGTATGCTTTAAATTCTGTTAAACATTAATTACTATTTCCCATCATTCTCAAATGTAACATATATGTCTTACTTTAAAATTTATTCAAGCATTCAAAAATGTTAACGTAGTTGCTGTCCACTAGTGGTTCATGTTTTAAAACCTAGCTAATTTAGAGGTCAAAAACTGAGTATCTTGGTTTAAAGCAGCCCATGCAGAAAAATCTGAGATATTTCTCCAATTCAGAAACCAAAATTCAGAAGTGGAGATGTGGCTCAAGTGGTAGAGTGTCAGCTTTGAGCAAAAAGACTAACCAAGTATAATTGGTCTACTTCGGACTCACTTACTTATTCATGGAGCACACACACACACACACACACACACACACACACACACACACACACACACACACACACATTGTACATTCTCCTAGACTCCCCTTCTTGAGCAGTATTCAATGCCATTAACTTAATGCATGTTTTCCAAATTATTATGGTAGGGATTAATCTACATTTGTATTTATGATAATGCATTTTTGTACTTTTTCTTTTTCATTTTTTTGGTACTTATGTGAGAGAACAGTGTTTTGTGAAGACTAAATAGAAATCAATGTGTCAGTAAATAGATAGTGACAGACTGAAAGATGCAGATAATTCCACTTGAAATTTTATTTCTCCAAATTTAAATATATGTGCATATGTATGTATTTAAAATGCCAAGATTTTATTTCCATTAACAATGATCTATTTGTTCCATTATATGAATTTAATATATTGTATGTTTCATAGCAGATTAATACTTATAGAATTTCTTTCCTTTGCAGACAAGGTTCTGCAGTGTAGACCAGGCTTTCTTTAACTCCTAATTCTCCTGTGTCAGGTTTCTGAGTAATGATTGGCATTACCATGTGGTAGCATATTACCATGTCCAGCTATATTATTTACATTTTGTACAGTAGAATATTAATGTGAACAGCTTTAAGCCACATATCTTCATGAGCATGAATGAATTTGTTGCAGAAAATGTTATAAATAGACTTAATGAGTGAAGCTAATTATGGTAGACATGCCTGTAATCCCAGCACCCAGGAAGATTGTAAGCTTAAGAGAAGCCTGAGCTACACAGTAAGTCCCTTTTAACACAAAACAACAACTGCTGAGCTTGGAAGAGGGAAAGTATTGTTAAGTGGGGTGATAGGAACATACAAAATGTAGTGTGTGTGTGTGTGTGTGTGTGTGTGTGTGTGTGTGTGTGTGTGTGTGTGTGGTTGTGCTGGACCTAGGACTTGAACTCAGGATCTGGGCACTGTTCCTGAGGTTTATGCTCAAGTCTAGCACTCTACCACTTGGACCAAACTCCACCTCAAGCTTTTTTAGAAGTCATTGGAGATGAGTCTGATCCAGTTTCCTGTTCAGGCTTAGAACCTTGATCCTCTTTCTCAGCCTCTTTTGTAAGTAAGATTACAGGAGTGAGTCTGTAGTAGTTGTTGTATTATTGTTAAGTAATATAGTAAGCATCATGCCAGTTTATGCTCCTTCCAGCAGTGCTTGAGTGTTGCACACACACCTAAGATAAAACCCACTCCATTTCTGATGACATCCAGATCTCATAATCCCGTGAGATACATATTGTTATGCTCACTTTACCTATGAAGAATTTGAGCTCCAGAGAGTTAGGTTAAGTTTGAGTTCCCATCTAGTATACAGTGGAGCCTGTATTCAAGCTCAACTAGGTCTGTTTATTTCAGAAAACACGGAGTCATCATGTGTTCTAGTCAACATGTGTTCTAGCAAGTACTGCTCGTTGCAAGTACAGTTCTGTGCCTGACAGATTACCTTTCTCTCTCTTTAACTGTTTGCACTCCTTTTCATAAGCTAGGGAAGCACCAAGTGATGAGAAGAGCCATTTTTGAAGGGGAAATTGATAATGGGGTTTGAACTTGGTATCACATACATATTAGTCAGATCTTCCATTTGAGTTATGCCTCCAGCACTCTATTTCTGTTTTATTTTTTGTAGTATTATTACAAAGATGAGCTACACAGAGGTTATAGTCATTGAAGTCGGTTCTGATTATATTTCTTTTTTTAAAATGTCACCCATTCCTTTGCTCTCTCAATTTTTCTCTCTCACTGGTTTGGTTTTATTAACCTCCTCCCTCCTCCTCCTCCTCCTCCTCCTCCTCCTCCTCCTCCTCCTCCTCCTCCTCCTCCTCCTCCTCCTCCTCCTCCTCCTCCTCCTCCTCCTCCTCCTCCTCCTCCTCCTCCTCCTCCTCCTCCTCCTCCTCCTCCTCCTCCTCCTCCTCCTCCTCCTCCTCCTCCTCCTTCTCCTCCTCCTCCTCCTCCTCCCCCCTCCTCCTCCTCCTCCTCCTCCTTCTTGAGGTCTAGAGGGAATAGTTATATATTGTGGCAATGACTACATTCCTTTTGTCTTTGTTTTTGTTTCAGTCAGTAATAAGGCTTGGACCCAGGGCCTGAATACTGTCTCTGAGCTCTTTTACTGAAGAATGGCACTCATATTGAGCCACAGTTCTACTTCCCTGAGTGCATTGCTTTTTGGACAATGTTAACCTTTCCCTTCATCTCTTCCAGTTTTCCCATCTTTCCCTACAAACAAGTTGCATCGGTCATTTTCAGCATAGTACCAATTGATTATCACTGTTGCACATGTTCATTGTTTGTCTCTCCTTTTGACTGCCCCTTTAACTTCGCAAAGAGAGACAAATGAAGAAACATGACAAAAATGAAATAAAGTAAAGAAAAATATCTTGTTTCTGTTTCCTGGTCACAGGTTCTTTTTGAGATAAAATGTGTGTGTGTGTGTGTGTGTGTGTGTGTGTGTGTATAGTTGGGCTTTAACTCAGGGAACTGACATTTAGTTTTTTTACTCATGGATAACAGTGTGTGTGTGTACGTGTGTGTGTGTGTGTGTGTGTGTGTGTGTGTATGCATACTGGGGCTTTAACTCAGGGAGCTCACCTTTAGCTTTTTAACTCAAGGGTAACAGTCTATGACTTGAACCAAACTTTCACTTCTTGATTTTGAATGGTTAATTGGAGATCAAAATTTCACAGATTTTTCCTACCTGTTCTAGCTATAATCCACTTTCCTCAGATCTCAGCTTTATAAATAGCTAGAGTTACAGGTGTGAGCCACTGGTGATGCTTGGCCTACCTTCTTTTTGTTAAGTAGTTGAAATGTAAAAGACAGTTGAAACCATAGTAAAAAAGAAATCCATTTAACTTTCCCAGCTTCGTTAACTTCTAAAACTTTGTCACATTTGATATGTACAGAAAACATTTTTTGTAAATGCTCCTGCAATTTGGTTTTCATCTGGGATTTTTCCTCATAATGAACTTGATTTTATAGCTTTTTACCTACTAAATATTGATGAGAATATGTCCAGAGGGCATTAATGACCTTTTGCTGGCTTTCATAAGGAAATGGTGCAAGCTAACACTTGTGATATATTTGTGTGTAGGACCTCAATGATATATCCACATTCTTAGCCAGAAGACAGTAGTGCCTGTTATAAATCATCTAGATCTGGCAAAACCCTGACACAGGCCTTGTTACCACCTCCTGTAGTTCCTCTTAGAGTGCAGTCCTGCCTCTCCAGTGACCATGACAGAGCCCTGCTGGAGGTTCTCAGGACACAGCCAAGGTCACCAGTCAGGCTTGGCACCTACTGCTTCCTATGATGCAACTACACAGAAAATGTTAGGTCCTTAAGCTGTCATCAGTCCTGAGAGTTCTTCCTTGAACATTCGATCCTAAGAATTAAGGAGACATCAAACTCTCTCTCCCTTGTGCCTGTTGTGGACATGTATTTCTTCTGCTGCTGTCATCTTCTGTGGAAAAAAATGATCTGAGCTCTATAAGCCATTTTGCTTATTCAGGTCCTTAGGGTAAATCTGGCTTTTATACTTAGACAAAAAGAAATGTAGTGATAAAAAATAGCAAACTTAACATTTTTTCTAGTCTATTTATTACCCAAATACGTTTTCAAATCCTACCAATAATTCTTATTAGTAAGAGGCACTTAATTAGCAGTCACTTTCTCAAACTCCTAAGTTCCTCAGTGAGCTGTGCGAGAGAAACCACAGCAAGTTTCAGGGGTCCTCCAGACTAACTTCTTGCCCAGGAAGGAGTGCCTCCAAATTAAACAAAGAATAATTCTTATATCTCAGATTACATGTCCTAGCTATACATACCAAAGAAAGCTAAGAACAAGAGATTAGTCTAACTTGGGAACAATGAAGATCACAAACACGAATTCTATGTTAACAGAAATGAAAAGAAATTTTCCTTTATTCATATAATACAATAAAAAGCTCTACTTTTCTCATTATCACTCAATTGTGGTTGTATGTACTCAATACTAGCTTCTTGAAAGTCCTAAAAACTCTTTGACACAAACTCAGAAGTTCCATTGGTATTAACTTGATATTTTATGAAAAATTCTTACTTTTTATATTTTTAAAAATCTATTTTATTATAAAGATGCTATACAGAGGGGTTACATTTACATGAGTAAGTTACATTTCTCTTTGAAACTTGTTACCCACTCAAGTGTTTTTCTCCCTGTCTCTTCCCTCCTCTCCTTCCCACCCCCATTACATTGTAAAGTTAATTTCTGCCATAGTGTCCTGTGAGTATCATTGTTGCAATGGATCACCATTTGTACTTCTTTCAGCATTTTGTTATTTCCCTTCCCTTCCCCCAATCAGATAAAGGCATATACAGGATGCAGGGTACCAGAATCAAAGACTGGAATTGCCATGAATAAATCCAATTGGAAAAGAAAAATGACATAAAGTAAGAAGAAAGAACTAGCTGCAGTACATTGGCTACATCAAGCTTGACAACTAAACAAAAGAAGACCTGCTATTTCTATGTCTTGGCATTATTTCAGTTAGCATCAATTTCTCTAGTCATATATATATTCATAACTCCTGAGCTATTATGATCCACTTTCAGGAGTAACAGACTAATGCTATTCATTGCAAATGAGGGAAATCATAGAGCTCTTGTTTCTTTGGGCCTGGCTTGATTAACCTAGTATGATTTTTTCCAAGTCTTTTCATTTTCTTACAAAAGGGACGATGTCATTCTTTCTGATAGAAGCATAAAATTCCATTGTGTAAATATACCACATTTTCTTGGTCCATTCATCTATTGAGGGGCAAATGGGTTGTCTCTATATCTTAGCTATGTATAACAATGCTGTAATGAACATAGTTGTGCTGGTAGCTTATTATACCCTAGTTTGAGATCATTAGGATAAATGCTGAGGAGTGGGGTGGTTGGATCATAGGGAAGTTCTATGTTTAGTCTTTTGAGGAACCTCCATTCTGCCTTCCAGAGTGGTTGAACCAGCTTACATTCCTACCATCAGTGTAGTAGTGTTCCTATTTAGCCACATCCACCCCAGCACCTGTTATTATTTGTTCTCTTGATAATAGCCATTCTAACTGGGGTGAGTGGAATCTAAATATGGTTTTGGTTTTGATTTGCATTTCTTTTATGACCAGTGATGGTGAGCATCTCCCTTCTCTTTCCAATAGGCCACACTATTACAGGTTTCTGGTGTCTCAAGAGAGGCATAGAAACTTGTAATATTGTGTGCTTTTTGTTGTACATTCACTTCACTTGGAGCTTTCAATGACTCCTATAATTTACAGGAAAGGTTTATACTAATTACCTTACTGAAAAAAATACTGATTTTCAAAAAGCATAGAAAAAATCTCTTTGTCAGGGGTCCCAGTGAATATTAAGGAAGTTTCTTTAGTGGGAAATTTTATTTGGTTACTTGTTCGTTATGTCATTTTAACACATGTTGAATTTGGGGTTTCCCCACCAAATCTTAAACTAGCAGCTGTGTTGCCTCATTGGATTTTGCTTCAAAAGTTACAAAATATTCTGACATATTTTTGGTTTGGTGTTTGGGTGGTGGCTTTTGGAGTGCTAGTGGGCCTGTACTCAGGCTTGAACTGAGGGTCTGGAGCTCTAGTTTAGATTGTTTAATGCACTGCTGTCACTGTGCCACTCAAACCACATATCCACTTCTGGCTTTTTCTACTTAATTGAAGGTAAGAATCTTGAGGATTTATTAGCTTAGGTTGGCATCAAATTGTGATCCTCAGATCCCACCCTTGTGAGCAGCTAAGATTACAAGAATAAGCCAGACGCTGGATATATTGTGCTTCCTATGAAACCTAAACAAGGGCACATAATACTGAAGCATGTGTGTAAGGTTATGTATTTCAAACTTAGTTAGAAAAATATAGCCCGTGTGTGTGTGTGTGTGTGTGTGTGTGTGTGTGTGTGTGTGTGTGTGTGTGTACATAATATAAATGTGCAGAGGGAAATGAGGATGTATCTGCTGATTTTGAGGAAAGATTTCACCTGGGGCTTTTCAAAGACTGAACTACACTGTACAGAATGCTTGAGACTAAAGGTGAGGTAAATGATGTCATCATCTTATCTTTCTACATCCCTTGCTAGCATTTGCATATACTATGGTGTTGTAATGATTATTTTGTGTATGAGAGCGAGTACTGGGGTTTGAATTCAGGACCTAGGTACTGTCACTTAGCTTTTGTATGTGATGCTAGCACTCTACCATTTGAAGCACAGCTCAGCTTTCTGCATTTACTGTTTATTTATTTTTTCAAACTTCCTTTGATTGTTTATTTATATTTTCACTTACTTTTTTGTTTTTTGTTATTGTGAAAATACTGTACAGAGGGTTACAATTGCATGGGCAAAATAATGAGTACATTTCTTATCAAGAATTGTAGTCTCCTCCTTTGTTTCCCCTTCCCATTCCTTCCCATCCTCCCCCTGGACCACAACCAGTTCTCCCCCCCCACCAAAGTTGTAAAGTTCGTTTTCGACATAACGACTTGTACATCTCATTGCTGCAATGGGTCCACCTGTATCCCTAATTAAATGATTTCTTTTTCCCCTTCCCCTCCACAAATTATACCAACATCAAATACAGTGAAAGCAGGGGTTATACTGTGGGGGAGGGACATACAAAGCAACAAAAAAATAATCTTATAAATGTGTTAGAAACAATCACATGAAAGAAAAAAAATTTGAATACATATCTTCGGGTTCATTTCCCTAACATCAATTTATCTGGGAAGGTGGCTCAGTGGTAGAGTGCTTGCCTTGCATTTACTGTTTAATTGGAGGTAAGAATTGTTTTTTTTCAGTTGGCTTTGAACTGAGTTCCTCATATGTTAAGGTTCTGAGTAACTAGTTTTACAGGCCTGAGCTTCCAATGCCTAGCTTTTCATTATTAATTTTACAAGCTACATGCTCACACACATTCCTTGCATTAAAAAAATCTCACTGTTTAGGCTGACTGACAAGATGTGAGGAAAGATGGTTGAGTGGATAAGTTACCAAATGGGCCTCTAGCCTCATTAACATCATTCTGGCAGTAACTCACATTTCAGTGTGTGAGTACATATTTCCACTTTCACTTGGCCTTTATTAACTGCCTTTTTGAACTGTTTTTGGTACAT
This sequence comes from Dipodomys spectabilis, assembly GCF_019054845.1. NCBI lineage: Eukaryota > Metazoa > Chordata > Mammalia > Rodentia > Heteromyidae > Dipodomys > Dipodomys spectabilis. The sequence goes on from NW_024871137.1 coordinate 623,327, forward strand.
CTTTTAAACATTATCTCCCAAACAGGAGATATTATGTGAATGTATTTGATAATATTTCAGATGGGGGTGGTCTTGTGTGTCTGGATGTCTGTTGTCTGAGGCCGTCCAGCTGGGCTTCAGGTACAGAGCTAATGCTTCCTGTCTGCTGGTTGCAGAGAGGAAGGTTTTCTTCCTGGCCAGGCTTTGATTTGATCCTTTCATCTTAGACTTCTAAGTAGCTAGGATAACAAGCATGAACCACCACCAACTGGCTTGTTTTAGAAGCATTCATTGCTTTTCATTCATTCCTTTTTTTCCTGGAAGGTTGATCTAGACAGGCTGCTTGTACCTCATGATAAGGTGATTTGAATAATACCCTTTGCCTCTGGCATTTCTGAAACTCATTTCCTCAGTTCTAGGCAAATGAATTTGTTCTAGAGCCAATAGCATTTTTCTTCTGAGTTGTTAGGTAACTTAATTAATCTTTTATCCTTTGCTTTGGCAAAGCAATCCGGATGTTTCTGTAAAACCCTACTTCTTGAGAGTATTATAGAAGTATCATGTGCACACTTCATATAGTCTCTCCTTTTATAATAATATGTTACAAGATTGGGTGGAAGAATGATGACTATTGAATTTAATTTGATAACCACTCTAGAATTTTTAAGACTTAATGCTTATTAACTCAAAGGAGGATTAAAAACATTCAGAATAGTGGAATGTGACTACTACTCAGTTGATGTATGTGGAAAGATGATCAGAATTCTTATGATTAATAAAATATATCTTCAAATTTCCAGTGGTTGACTTCTATGCTAACTGCGAGGAGACACTGGTGATGCCAGGGCTTTGAAAGCTGGTAATGAAGCAAAATATTAGGGAGAACATTTGGTAAGGATATAATTTCCAAGGTTCATAACAAATAAATTGAAGTAGAATGCTAAGAGATGAATGACTGAGCACCAAATTTTATTTGTTGGCTTCTTTGTGATGTCCTGGGATTTGGACCTAAGGCCTAGGTGCTGTCCCTTTGTTTTTCCTCAAGGCTAGTGCTCTACCTGTTGAACCACAGCTTCATATCCATATTTTTGGTGATTAATTGAAGATAAGCTTACCAAATTTCCTCTTTAGGCTTCCTTAAAACTGATCCTCAGATATCAGCCTCCTGAGTAAGTAGGATTCAGGTTGTAAGCCACCAGAGCCCAGCTAGAATCATATTTTAGAAGTATTCTTTTGGTGAATCATATGTGTCTGACTACTACTTTAGCACTTTGGTTACAGTGGATCATGTCAGATTTATACTAAAATCAGAAATTTGCTTCTTGTAATCTGCAGCATCCACTATCTATCTAATTTTTTCCTACTTTCATTTCTGACCTCTGTTTTCTTCATTGTACCTTTCCATTCTTACTTCACAAGCAAGCATGCCAGTGCTGTTTTCCTTTTCTGAAGCAAGTCAGGTTCATTCCCATCAATGGGGGATGTACTTGCTGTTCTTACTGCCTGGAGTACCTGCTCCTAAATAATTGCCTAGATGATGGCTCACATATCAACTATCTCTTGTTCAGGGATGTCTCCTCCCATCCCCACTGTGAAGTTGTTGCTACAAAATCACCAATGTCATGTCTCTGATTTATAGAAATTATCATTATGATTTCTGGTTTTCTTTTCAGCATGAAATTAGTGAGGAAAGAGCCACATTCACTTCTGTTTCTCCAACACCTGTAATAGTGCCCAGTCTGTAGTGCTCAGGAGCCTTACATGGAGATCAGTCTTTTCCAGCTCAATTTATCCTAGCTTCTCTTTAGGACAGCTCTTCAAGCTGAAGTGTGGTGGCTAGTAGTCATTCCCTCTCATTCTTTGTGCTTTTTGGTGTTGTTGAGTCCACTTCAGGGCCAAACCAGTGCCTGACACTTATTTGTTGCTATGGCAAAGGTGGTTGTGACATCATAGAAATAATGGCCATTCTTTTGGGTATCTGTGTGAGGACATCCACCCCCACACAGTTTCCCCAATATATGTTTCTCCTTTGCCCAGAAGTGCATTCACCAATTCAGCAACCAAACTGTCACCCAGTTCCTGATGCACTCAGAGTATGTTTCCATTTCCTTTAAAAAAAGAAAATTTCAAGACATGCTTTGATGATTTGTCATTGAATTACTGAAACAGAGTATATAATTTTATGTATTTGTAAGTCTTTGTCCATCTCTCTTGAGCCCTTGTCATATTTCTATGTGTTTGCAGCTTGGGAAGGGAAATAAGGTTTAATTCAGTATCGTCAGTGACTATAGTTCAGAAGGCTCTTTTTAGACCCTTTTGGAGGGAATGCCAACTTTCCATCTGATGTTCTACAGATGGCCATCTTGGTACAGGACCTGAGTAGACTGTCATAAGACAAGAGTCTTGTCCTGATTTCCACTGACTTTCCTCTGTGGTCAAGGAGTGTGATCCCACTGTGATCTCCTCTGAAAATCTAAGGCAATGGGGGTAAGAGAGACTAAAACTCAGAACCCAGCTTCCCACATCACTAGGATTACAGGATTGAGTCTCATGGACTCAACTCATAGCTGCTTTTTTATAAATGGTGTAGTCAGTTTCATTATAGTCACTTCTTAGACCTATATATACAAATATATGTATATGTTTATTCATCTATTTATAATCAGTGTTAGATCTAGAAACACACAAATATATATTCATATAATTATAATCAAATTATATCACTACTTTCCCCAATAATATTTTACACTAATGTTTTGTGAAATAAATACTCAAGACTAAAAATTTAAATGCCTTTGTAGCTTGAAAAATCTTACATATTATACAATATACTATATATAACATAAAGACTATAACGTATGTTTATATATAACTGATTTGTGTTATTTTTCTTCCTGATTTTTGTTTCCTAATTTTCTGTTTGCTCTTGGAGCCCCTCTGTACTGTCATGTGGAAAAAAGGCAAGTACTTAGAGGTGGGGAAATCGTACAAGTATTGAAAAACAAACCTTACACATACAGTTAGACATTTTTACGGGTGTTCATTCTTGTAAGATAAAAGACTATTCTTGATACTTGGCTCATATTTTATGACAGAGGGGACCGGGAGAAAGGAAGAGGTGCTGCATTGTCTTCTCATAATTCAATGATTATTATTTTAAAAAACTATAGTTGAAGAAATGTAATATTTAAAGATTAAAGCTGTACTCCTGTTCTTTTTATAAGTTAGTCATTTATAAAATATTCCTCACTAAAGTCTTGTCATCTGTGTCCCATGAACTATCCTCCTCATTCAAAATAATCAGGAAAAACCTTCACAAATAAGTGGGCTGTTGTCTAATCTCTGGATACGAATTTAAGATACAACATTGCCTGTGAATCTGTGTGTGTACATGTGTGTGGGAGTGTGTGTGTGAATGTGTGTCTGTGCATATGTGTGTTTTAGGACTTGAACTCAGGGGCTATATGACATTCCCAAGCATCTTTGTTTTGAGTGTAGTGCTCTACCAATTGTGCCACAGTTCCACTGCAAGTTTTCTGTAGTGAACTGGAGAGGAGAGACTCATAAAATTTCCTGCTCAGTCTATCTGAACTAAATCTCAGGTCTCAACCTTCTGATTAGCTAGAGTTCTAATTATGAGCCTCCAGAACCTGGTGATAAAACTGGAGGCAGTGGGGTTGCAAGTTTTAGTCCAGCTTCACAACATTCTATATCATAAAACAGCAACAGTAAAACCCTATATCAAAATACAATAATAAGATATAATTAGAATACAATTTAGTGATATAGTCTGCTAGCATAACTTTCAGGAAGCCTTGTTCTTAATGATTTAGCATCACAAAACCAAACAGAATGAGATAATTTCAGTAGACTCTACAAATTTTTTAATCCATCATATAATAATTTCAAAACATAATAATAAACTGGAAAACATTCATACTTATAAGGAGAACGTAAAAAAGATAAAAGATACAGATTATGAAATGGAAAATTCTACACTGCAGGAAAATTATTGTCATGGTGAATATATGGTGGTATTGTCACAGTGAATATATGATAATATTCTTCAGAGCAGCAATAGGTAAATATATATTTACTACATATAGTCTAACTTTTCTCTATCTCTCTCAACTTCTAATCTTCTACTGCACATTATCAGTGTATTCATGTTTATGGTATATTCCAAAATAACTAGTAGAGTCAGGTTGCCAAAATATATTAGCTTCAATGTTTTAGGAGATAAATGTGCTAATTATATTGACTATTTTATATATTAAACATGTAGTGTGTTATCATTGTACTCTCTAAGTATGTACCTACACTTCTTCAAAGTGAAATGGAATACAACAAGGTTTTGCCTGTAAAGCTAGCTATTTGGGACATCAGTTCCAGACAGGTGTAGTTTTGCCTGCAATGCTCCCCAACTCCTAGCTATGCGTGATGGAATACATCTATCATCCCAGGTCCATGGGGAGCTGAGAGCAAGAGGACTTCAATTTCATGCCATACTAGGCAAGAACTTCCACATGGCTCCATCTCAACCAAAGAAAGTTCAACACTGGTAGCACCTATCACCCCCACCTAGGTGAAAATAAATACAAATAAGAGCATTGTATTATAAGAAACAAACAATATTAAAACATACTTATACAAACCACATGAACAACACTCACCTAGTGTTTGCTTCTCATACCTGTAATCCTACCTATAGCTAGGATTTTTATATGTGAGCCAGAGGCACCAAGCAGTTCATCATTTTAAAAATGACTATTTGAAGCCAGGTGCCAGTGTCTCATTCCTGTAACCCCAGCTACTCACAATGCTGAGATGTGAGGATCGCATTTCAAAGCCAGACCAGGAAGAAAAGTCCCCATAAGACTCTAGTCTCCAATTAATTACTCAAAAAGCAGAAGTGGCTTTGTGGCTCAACTGGTAGAGTCCTAACTAACTTGAGCTCAGAATCTCAGGAACATTGCCTAGGCCCTGAGTTCAAGCCCCACAACTGACAAAAAAAAATAAGCATTTTAATGTCTGAATTTTCTTTTTTTATTGTGAAAATACTGTACAGAGGGGTTACAATTACATGGGCAAGATAAGTACATTTCTTATCAAGCATTGTAGCCTCCTCCTTTGTTTCCCCTTCCCATCCCTTCCCATCCTCCCTCCGCTCCCCCACCCAATCCTCCCCCACCAAAATTGTATAGTTCATTTTCGACATAACAACTTGTACATCTCATTGTTGCAATGAGTCCACCTGTATCCCTATTTGAACGATTTGTTTTTTCCCTTACCCTCCACAAATTATACTGACATCAAATACAGTGAAAGCAGGGGTTATGCTGTGGGGGAGGGACAAAGCAACAAAGAAATAATCTTGTAAATGTGTTAGAAACAATAGCATGAAAGAAAAAAAAAACATTTGAATACATATCTTAGGGTTCGTTTCCTAACATCAAATTATCTGACCCTTTCTGCTTGACTCAGACATATACTAGTTATTGCAAATAAGGGAAACCATGGGACCTATATTTCTTTGGGCCTGGCTTACTTCACTTAATATAATTTTTTCCAAGTCTTTCCATTTCCTAACAAATGGGGCAATGTTATTTTTTCTGATGGAGGAACAGAATTCAATTGTGTATACATACCACATTTTCTTGATCCATTCATCTACTGAGGGGCATCTGGGTTGGTTCCATATCTTAGCTATGGTAAATAATGCTGCTATAAATATAGTCATGCTGGTAGCTTTAGTGTGGTCTTGTTTGTGAACATTTGTGTGAATGCCCAAAAGTGGGATTGCTGAGTCATATGGGAGCTCTATGTGGAGTCTTTTGAGGAACCTCCATACTACTTTCCAAAGTGGTTGAACAAGTTTACACTCCCATCAACAATGCAGTAAGGTTCCCTTCTGTCCACATCCCCTCCAGCATCTGTTGTTATTAGAGTTCTTGATCATAGCCATTCTAACTGGGGTGAGGTGGTATCTCAGTGTTGTTATTATTTGCATTTCTTTTATGGCTATGGAGGTTGAGCATTTCTTCATGTGTCTATTGGTTGTGCTTCTTTCCTCTTCAGAGAAGTTTCTCTTTAAGTCTTTAGCCCACTTATTTATTGGGTAGTTGTTTCTTTGAAGATTTGTTGTTGTTGGATTTACTTTTGAGAGTTCCAGGTATATTTTAGATATGAGACCCTTGTTTGTTGTATGGCTAGTGAAGATCTCTCAATCAGTGGACTTTCTATTGATCTTGCTAGCTATATCCTTTGCCATGCAGAAGCTCTGCAATTTCATGCAATCCCATTTGTCCAACCATTCTTTGATTTGTTGTGCTTCTGGGTCTCTATTAAGACAATTTGGGCCTGTGCCAAGGAGACCTAGAGTTTCTCCTGTTCCATCCTGTAAAGTTTTCAGAGTGTCTGCTTTGACACCGAGGTCTTTGATCCATTTGGAGTTGATTCTGGTGCAGGGTGATATATAAGGATCTAGCTTTAATTTTTCTACAAGTAGTTAACCAGTTTTGCCAGCACCTAATATATGAATTTCTTGTGAACTAAAATGAAAGCTGTGGTATACAATTCTACAGACTACTACAGATTTCATTATATTTGTTGTTAGAATTAGTAACAGCACTTGAACAAAGGACATTTTTTTTTTCATAAACTAGGGCATACTGGTCTCTAATTAGAGGAATCTGCTGCACTCATATGTAGTATTTTTTGGTTGTTTTTAGAACAACCTTCTTTCTGCCAGGGGCCATTTGGATATGTATAACATCATCCACAGCCATGCAGAATTAATAGTAAAGACATGACACAGTCAACTGGCAATAAACTTACTTGTCTTTATGCCATATTCCAAATGATTTGATTAGCTTATATGTCCCTATGGCCTATAGTTTCTTATTCCTGCCTTCCTCAAAATACAATCATGTTCCACCAATTCAGATTTGAGCCAGGCAATATGTAGTATCAGTGCCAAGAGTCGAGGATAATTGTAACACAACCAGGGAAGCATGCAACCAACACTTCAGTAGCTGCACACTGGGGACTCAGGCCTATAATCCTAGCTACTTAGGAGGCTGATGATCACAGTTCAAAGCCAGCTCCAGTGAGAATATCTGTAAGACCTTTCTCTCCAATTAACAACCAAAAATCCATAAAGGGAGCTGGGCCTCCCGAGGTAGAGTAGCCTTGATTACAAAACTCAAAGGCAGCATCCAATCCTGAGTTCAAGCTGAAAGTCAGGCACAAAAACAAAAACAACAACAACAACAAGAAGAAACAGAAACTGAGAGAAAGCTCAGAAAAGGATGGCATTGTCTATAAGACAAATGTACACATTACATGTATTGTGAAATGGTAAACTCACTGTACACACCTGAGTAACAATTACATTTAAAAAAGAATGTGAGAAATCCCAAAGCCATAGAGCCTTATGATGAGCATCTGCTTTCAAGAATTTCAAAGTCCCATCATCTGAGCTGGTAGCACATAGGTTGTACCCCAGGGTGATTAAAAGTATGAAGGCAGAGATTTTTTCAGATTGTTCCAGCAAATCTTTGATTACTTTAAGCAAAAAAGAAAACAAAGCAAAGCAAACAAAATAAACTTTAAGGTTAATTAGGCTGCTATTAAAGATTCAGATGGGAGGGTGCCACGCTGACTCCAGTAGAGTCTGCTTAGCATGGGAAACCATCTATCAGACCATGATAGGGGCTTCAGAGACCTATCTCTGAGTTTTGGGACTTCACCGAAGTCTACCTCGGAGAATAGGGCTTCTAAGAGGCCTACTCCTGGAAAGGCTGGCAAACCCCTGGGAAAGATGTGTTTCTGCCTTTCTTTTCCTCATAAGAGTGCCTGTTAATCTTTTACTGCTTCTGCTGCCTTTTGTATGTTCCCTTATTCAAAGCCCTTTCTTAAGAGTGTTGACGACTCCAATATCTGATGAGTGTCTTAAAAATATGACTAACTCACCAGAGTTAAGTGCTAACTTGAAACCCCCCTTATGGAGGCTAAGAGACAAGTTATAAGTAAATATAAAAGTATTGGGGGTTTCACAAAGTCACTTCAACAGAAGGAATTATTTGTAAGGGATTTACAAGAAGCTGTAGGCTCAGCTAGAGCAGAAAGAATGGATGGCAATTACTAAGATAACTATTTAGGAGAAAGAATTTCCTGCTATTTACTAAGAGATTTGCTAGGTCTCCTTGAAGTTTACTATTAAAGAAGAGACAGGAAAAATCTTATGGGAAAAGTTAAGGCCTCTATAAAGATAGGTAATGGTTAATTGGTGACAAACATCAAAACCCAAACCCATTGTATTCCTTAGAGATAAGCCGGAGACAAATGCCTATCAGGTGCCCAGCTGGTGACCACCCAAGAAAGAAGCCCTGCAGCAAGATTGTGTAACCTTTTGCCCTTTCTCATGGAGACTTTTGCTATAAAAGTTTGTTATCCTCTGGATTAAATCGCACTCAGCACCCACTCCTCTTGTGTGTGAGTTGTCTGTTTGCCATCTCCCCATCTTATTCCAGGTTCCTCCTTTAGGTGTCCTCCGTCCTCCCGACAGAACCCGGTCCGCGGCAGGAGGGGAAACAAAGGAGGAGGCAACAATGCTTCATATGAAATGTACTCATTATTTTGCTCATGTAATTGTAACTTCTCTGTACGTTATTTTCACAGTTAAAAAAATTGAAAAAAAGATTCCAGGCAGATTTATACTGATAAATGATGAGTTAGTACAATGTTTTATAGATGCTGAGCTCACATGTGTCAGAAAAATATCCTTGGATTGATAACTAGAAACTGAAGTGCAAGGTATATTAATTAGGTAAGTTTCTTTAGGTAGCCAATGAAGAGAACAGCACATGGTATTCAGTCAGGTAAATTAGTTTATTTTTATTTATTTATTTTTGAGTCCAGCCGTGGGGCCTGAACTCAGGGCCTAGGCACTGTCCCTCAGCTCTTCAGCCCAAGGCTAGCTCTACCACTTGAGCCACAGTGCCACTTCCGGCTTTTTTCTTTTTGCTTATGTGGTGCTGAGGAATCGAACCCAGGTCCTCATGCTTGCAAGGCAAGTGCTCTACCACTGAGCCACTTTCCCAGCCCATGACATACATGGTGGAAAGGCATGTAATAAAAAGGGGGGGTGGTGACCCAACCTAGGGCCAAGTCGTATCTAGGCCAAAGACGAGATGAGGTATGCCCAGGTGGGGGAAAATCTGGCCACACTGGATCTGGATGTGACCTCAGGGCCTAGGACTCTCCTCTAGTCAGATGGAAAGTGCAACCAGCAACAGACCAGGTTGTGACTTAGCAGGGGGGGAGGTGGCTGCTTTCAGGAGTCCCAGATAACTGGGGAGGTGTCTGCATAGGGTCTGCATGGCCTGGGGCAGACCTAATACTAAATACAGGTAGTACCTCTGCAATGTGATTCCTGACTCCAAACCATTCATTCTCAATCATTTCTTCCCTCCTTCCTTCCTTCCTTCCTTCCTTCCTTCCTTCCTTCCTTCCTTCCTTCCTTCCTTCCTTTCTTCCTTTCTTCCTCCTTTGTTCCTTCATTCGTTCATTCTTCCTTCCTTTCTTTCCTTTCCCCATCTCCCCGTCTCTCCCTCTCTCCCTCTCTCTACCGATCTCTCCTCTCTTTCACTAAACCTCTCTCTCTCCCCTACCTCAGTATTCTCAACTCTCAAATAATGAACACTTGCTGAGTTGAACTCACAAGCTGGGAAGAGTAGCTCAATTGGCGAATATGAAATTTAATTTAATGTTTCTTTACACCTCTACCACAGACCACTGGAATCAAATAATGAACACTCAGCAGCATGGCATCTCCAGCTATTTGGAGGAGAAAAGCAAGCACGTTTTCACTGCATCCTGTGAGGTCCACCCTGGGAAGGTGGGGCAGACTTCTCTCTCCTCTTGGCTGAATCTCAGCCCAATTTCTGCATCAGGAGAGGTGACTGCCTCCAAGTGAGCTAGTTACCTAAGTGACACAGGTACTGGGCAGAAACTTAGCCTCTTGTGATGCTGAGATTAATTGCATGATTCAACATGATCCACTAGTTTGTTGAGATTGGGACTTCTTAAATTTTTGGTTAGGCTATGTTCAAATTGTGATCTATTTATTTCTGATTGCTAACCATGATTATAGATGTGAGCCAGCACATCAGATCATTCAAAGTCCTTTATCACACATGGAAGACATGAAGTTTCCCAAATGACATACAAGTTGACAGACAGCAAAATAAGTCCTTAATTCTAGTTAAGATGTGTTTTTAATGTGAAACAAAATTTACTTAGCAAAATATGACTACTGTGATTATACTTTTAAACTTACCCTACATTTTAATATCAAATCATCTATATTAGCCAATGATTAACTCAAATTACCTGCAATCATTTATTTCTGTCATATCTTCTAGAGGTAGGCAGAACTGGAGCACACACTATTAACTAAAGTGGTAGGATTTGAGAGTATCACAGTTCTGAATCAGTCTAGGAAGGAAAGTATCACCCATATCAACCTACTAGGTAGGGATATTGGAATGCAATCATGATCCCTGCTTTTTAGGCTCGGTGCAAAAATTGCTACTCTATGAGTAAAGTAACTTAAACAAGAAAGAATTGGTGGAGTGACTCTAGTGGTGGAGTACCTGTCTGGCAAACACAACATCAAAAGACAAATCAACTTCCTAAAATTAAAATAAGAAAAAGAAAGAACAACTCATGTTGAGCATGTGTTCAATGTAAAGATTTACACTAAATTATTGTAGTTATAATGCCATCATTTATTTTTAGGGGCAAACATATTTTCTGTCAAGCCTAAATGAAAAAATAACACACTATATACAAAGCTTTGGTAAAACACAGGTCTGGCTTACAATGGTGAACCCTTAAGTTTGCATTTGCAGTGGTGTTGCAGGGTTGTTAAGGTTCATGGAATTCCATCTTTTGATGAACTTGACATGAAATTACCTAACCATACAGTTCACTGGACAGATACTGATGATATATATATATCATATATATGTATATATATACACACACACACATATACACACATGTATGTGTTTATATATTAAGTGATACATAAATAAAATTAATGATGAATAAATTCAGTGAACAGATACCTTCCCCAAATAAATATTTTACCTGAATAAATTCATATCTTAACCTCTCCAATCACACTTATGTGGCTACTGATTCCCTTCTGCCTTTTTATGATATTTTTTTCTTTGTTTTTCAGATGAAAAAACCTGCCAATAAATATACCTGTATGACATTCCTTTCTTTTAAAAATGAAAAGCACGTTGTGTAATCTGGCTCTTTATGTGTCATCAAAATAATTTTTTTATAATTTCAAGTACATATTGTCTTAGACTTAGATCTCACTCATTTTCTTCTAATAATGCCTATGGGAAGGGGGAAATGAAGGATCATTCTGTTACTTTGGGAGCTTCTGTTATTAATCACTGCAATAAATATTATGAAAACGAAACTGAAATTATTTAGAGATTATTTGAAAGTTACCTTTCTACACACTCATGCTACTCACTCAACTATATCACAGGACTTAAAATAAGTAACATTATAGCTGGGAGCCAGTGGCTGATGCCTGTAATCCTAGCTACTCAGGAGCTGAGATCTGAGGATGATAGTTCAAAGCTAGCCCTGGCAGGAAATCCGTGACACTCTTACCTCCAATTAACAGCCAGAAAACCGGAAGTGGCACTGTGGCCCAAGTGGTAAAGTGCTAGTCTTGATCTAAAGGCTTAGGGACAGAGCTAGGCCCAAAGTTCAAGTCCCATGACCAAGAAAAATAAAAAAGGATAAACAGGAGGGGGAGAAGCAACATTTTAAAGCTTATGTATACATATACACAAAAATTTTCTAGAAATAAAATTATAATAGGCCCTGGACCGGCAAAAAAAAAAGAGATTAAAGTGAAATTGACTTGTCATTCATTTAGACAATCTATACTGAGGACAAGCTATTGGAACTCACATCACTAACTAAAGGGCAAGAATTTGAGAGGATCACAGTTTAGAACCAGTGTGCAAGGAAAGTAATAATATTCTCATATCATCCTAAAGCCTGGCATGTTGGAATGCATTTGTGATCCCAGCTACTTGGCAGACAGAGGTGAGGAACTTAGCCTCTGTTCAGCCCTCAGGAAAATTGATCACCTATGAGCAAAGTAACTAAATTGAAAAAGGATTGTTCTAATGGCAGAATATTTGTTCAGCAAAAAAAATCTAAATTCATACTCATTTCCTAAAAGAGGAAAGAAAAGGGAAGAAAGACAAAGAAAAGAAAGTAGAGAAGGAGGAGGACAGAAGGGAAGGAAGGAAGAAAGGAAGGGAGGAAAGAAGAAAGGAAGGAAGGAAGGAAGGAAGGAAGGAAGACAGGCAGGATGGAAGGAAGGAGGGAAGGAAGGAAGGAATACAAAGAAAGAAAGAAAGAAAGAAAGAAAGAAAGAAAGAAAGAAAGAAAGAAAGAAAGAAAGAAAGAAAGAAAGAAAGAAAGAAAGAAAGAAAGAAAGAAAGAAAGGGAGAAAGAAAGGGAGAGAGGTTTAAATAAAAACCCCTGCATGTGTTAGATGTTAATAATGGCACTAAATCTTTAATTCTCTGGGCAGAGACATTTTGTATCAAGCCGTGTTGTACGGACTTGGGACCCCTGAAAGACCACCGGAGACCATGACCAATACGAACAGCAAAAGAATCTTTTATTTGCAAGCTCAAGCTTAGTCCTCCGTGCACTCGGTAACTCGGTGATGGTAAGAGTCCCCAAGCACAAAATCAGCATAGCTTTTAAATTTATTTTATTTTATTTTATTTGAAAACATACTGTACAGAGGGGTTACAATTACATGGGCAGGAAAATGCATACATTTCTTACCAAGCATTGCAGCCTCCTCCTTTGTTTACCCTTCACCTCCCTTCCCAGCCTCCCCCCTCCCCCCCCACCCAATCATACCCCCCCTCCCTCCCCCCCACCGACATTGTAAAGCTGGTTTTGACATGACATTTTGTACTTCTCATTGTTCAGCATAGCTTTTATAGTGTTAAGCAAACAAGTTTAGGGAATTTCCACACAAGCAGTTATATAATTGGTTTGAGTCCACCCTAACTGCATTGCCCTTTTTCTCAACTATTGGTATATTCTGTTCCTGGAACACTTGGGCAACTGTTCTGCTTTCTTAAGGGTAGGAAGGCTTGGTGGCAACCTGTGTTTTCTCTCTCTCTGTCACTCTGTCTCTCTGTCTTTCTGTCTCTGTCTCTCTCTCTCTGTCTCTCTGTCTCTCTCTCTGTCTCTGTCTCTCTCTCTCTCTCTCTCTCTCTCTCTCTCTCTCTCGGGGTTACTCTGAGGGCAGCCTAGCACAAGATGGTGGGGTTAATCTCAAATTAGATTTACTTTGGCTCTTCATTCGCTCCTCTTCTAGAGCATCGGGGACCAATCATGTCCCCTAATTGGCACAGTCTTCTATATTTACAGTTTGGTGTTGGGATCTCAGAACTAATAGTTGGACTGTGCTGATCCTCTCTTTTACAAAGGACATCAGTCTACAAGGTCTGACTGTGAGTAACAAAATTAACAATACCAAAGTCCTTTACATTTTCTTCCAGCAATCCTGACTCCGTATATCACAGCTAACAATTTTATACCAGCTGTACTTGTAAGCTCCAATTTTAAGACATACTCATACCATTTGCTACATACTTAAACTTTCTCAGGTTTGTCTTCTTTACAAATCTTTTAAGACAATACTTACTTTTTAAATCATTTCTTATCTAGAGGATACCAATTTTTCCCCAATTCCTTTCCTAAGGCTTTCTTTACTACCCTCCTCTTCTTTACAATTCCTTGAGCTTCTTTGTGGCTAGAGTTTAAAACTGCTCATTTTCCCTTTGACTTGTGGAACCAAGTTACCTCAGAAAGCCTCAAGGTAACAGTGGGATGAAAAGCTTGCTAGATTTTAAGGCTAAGATTAGGGCTGGGTCCCATTCCTCTTACTACCTCCATTGATTTTTTAAAAATTCTCTCCTTTATCTTTAAAACTCACCCAGGAGGAAGCAGGTTATTACCATATCAGAGCCAACCTAAGCTGTGAACCTGAAGTGCCTAAGGCAAACCAGTGATATCCTTGCCCCAAATATCCACTGTGGGAGTAGAGAAGGTTACCGGATATCACCAAAAGAATGTCCCAAAAGATCTTAGTTTTAGCACCTTTCAACCAGGAAGCAAACTCAAGTGATGGAATCAGGCAGGAGTTCAGTCTACTTTTATGACGGTGGAAGTGGTCTGGATGATGATGTAGATTTCCTCCCAGTGACTGTCAGGCTCTCCTTGAACTTTACCCATTAGGGTGTGCAGCAGCAGCAGCAGGGTCTCTCTGTGGCTCCAAGGGACTGTCACACCACGTGCTGGGCTGCACATTTCTACACAGACTGGTTAAGGATACATTGCATAGGCTTGGCAGGCTGTGACCCCACTGGTTTTTTAAGACTATTTAGACAATAGCCCAGGACAATTAACCAAGATGACAACTTTTTAAACAAATAGTTCTTTTAATAAGGCTAGGATTTTCTAGGCAGATATAGAGGGCTCAGGCCTGTACTATTATTTCCCATGCCTTTCCTTCTGTCTATTTTGCCACATTTTTAAAAAAGTGACTCTGGTCCCTTGTTCTTAAAATGGGATGATGGACAAAGATTCATCTTCTGTCACTTCTTCAAGCTGACTTAGGGGTGTTGATCCTACCTAGCCACAAACCTATAACCTTAGCCTTTTTTACAAAGAGTATACCAGGGTTAGAAGTCATTAAGAACAACATTTTAACTTTTGACAAATGCACAGACCTTTTTCCTGGCTAGAGCAGAGTAGCTTATTTAGCCTTCTGGTTTGCAAAAGGATCTTACTGGATGGCTTAGGAATGTGATCTCTAGTAATCCTAACAATGCCTGAGTTACCTAAGCAGGCCTTCAGACAGATATCAATAGAAACACACTCTCAGTTTTACAAACATTTTTGCTGAGCAGATGAATTTCATGTAGCTGGTGTCAGCTCAAAAGTTACTGCCAATTAGAGCTTTTGGCACATACAGGGGTTGGGATCTAAACTATCCTCCCCATTTTACAACCTTAGCTTTTTAGTACTATCACAGATGACTAAGTTCTTGTCCCTTACAAGGTATTTAGTCAAAGATATTAGGCATGCTTACAAACTATTTTCCCGTGACCTCCTGGCTCTGACCAGTTGTAGAAGGGCCACGCACAAATGACTCTAGGATCTGACATTATTTCTGCCATCCAAGCAGTGGCTTACGGTCTCTGGATGCTCCTCCATTGCTTTCGTCCCAGGAGTGTCTTCTCTACACTGGGAAAAACGCTTCATTTGCATTTCTCTTAGTTGGTTGCTGGACTTGAACATGGGCCCTGAGGGCTGTCCCTCAGCTCTACAGCTCAAGGCTAGCACTCTGCCACCTTGAATCCTAAAGCAACTCTGCTTGCTCTTTCAGCCTTCTGCTAGCTAGGTAGAGGTGACAGTCTCACATGGACCTTTTTCTGCCCAGGCTGGCTTCGAACCAATTTGCAGATCAATGAGCCTCATAAAAGGCCACCTTCCTCCAGTTTAAAGCAACAAGGTGGTCAACATAGAAGTAACTTTTAAGCATGTTCTTACCTGAATCTAATTAAGAGCCAAATTACTTCTGACAAACTTACAAGAATCCTCACTCTTTTTGGGGGGGGCTGCTGGAAACTGTTTAAAAAAAAAACCTATGAGAGCAAACAAATAGGAATGAAGCAATTATTTTGGTAATCTTAACTTTTCCTTTTTGCACTTTGAGGCAAATATTTAGAACAATTTTACTTTTAAACTTTATATACAGAAATCCATTCCTAATTTTTAAGCCTCCTATTAATCTGTTTTGATATTCTATACTTTAGTTTTTAGTTGCATTTTGAAAAATTCCTTGAGCTCTTGAGGCTAGGTGTCACTCATTTCCTCTTGGCTTCTTGTTTTAAAACAGATACACATTAAAACTTTTAAACTTAAATAATTTTTTCTTAATGCAAAAATTAAAATCACCGTCATTGTACCAAAAACCTAGACTTAACACCTTGATGCCTTAAAAAAAACATATCCACTGGCAGAATATCATTGAGAGAAAATCACATACAAATAAAATTTTTAAACCCTCTTTTTAAGGCCTTCTTAATTTTAATTTTAACACATCCAAGGGGCAGTTTGAGCAATGCTAATCAGATCAACACATCACTCATTTTTACCATCATGTTTCCAGTGTCTATCTGCAGGGAAAAAGGACAGAATAAAGATGGCCCATTTGGTTCTTCCTGTGGAATGGTCATGCACCCATTCTGACTCTTTAGGGTTAGATGAACTGTGTTTGTGCCAGGTTGCCCCTTTTTCACCATTCGTGGACTCTTCCCAAGGCCTGTTCCACCATGCATGACCAGCTGAACTGCACTACGGCCTGTTCACCCTTCACTCCTAAAGATAGGTATTCTGTTGCCTTCTAAGTTTCTCCTTTCTGTTAAGCCAGATATCTTGATTATAGTGTAAACAGCCTTATGCATTCTAAAATAACAGATTTTCAAATTTTCAAGTTAAAAAATCCTTAAAAAGCCTTTTAAAACAATGTAAAAATTTTATAAAATTTTTCTGGTAATGTCCCAACCTCATAACCTTTTGAATTTTAAACTTAAACTCACTCAATTGTTACAGCATGCTTACATTTTCTATCATGAACGTGTTCACAAACACATAGAAAACACAGATCTTTTTTTTTTTTTGGCTGGGGGGGTCTGTTCGTGGGGCCTGAACTCTGGGCTTGGGTGCTGTCCCTCAGCTCTTCAGCTCAAGGCTAGCCCTCTACCACTTGAGTCACAGCACCATTTCTGACTTTTTTCTTTTTCTTATGTGGTGCTGAGGAATCAAACCCAAGGCCTCAGGCTTGCAAGACAAGTGCTCTACCACTGAGCTATCTTCCCAGCCCAAAACACAGATCTTTAAGTGTGCAAAAAATAAAAATCATTTGTATGTACATTTTTTTAAGTTTTCAAACAAAAATTTAAGACAATATTTCTTTTAAACTAAATAACTTTGTTGAGCTTCACTTTCCCAGGGCTTGCTTGTTTAGCAAAGCATTTCACCAACTGGTCTTTTGAATCCTTTTTGTTGGAGGAAGGCTGGGGGAGGGAGGTTACCTGAAACTAAACTGGCTTGATTTTTATCCAGTTTTAGACAAGAGCACATTACATTGTCGGGACTAGCTGAAAAGTCAAAAAGAGGCACACAGCCTTCTCTGTGACTGAGCCCAGCTGGAGGCTAGAACTTTTATTTCCCCAGAGATGTTCAAATAAGTTTCAAAAACACATAACCAAAAACCCACATTTAAAAGTAGTGCCAAGGGAAGGTGGCTGGGAAGGCTGGGAAGGTGGTTTACTGGTAGCGAATTTGCCTTGCATGCATGAGGGCCTGGTTCAATTCCCCAGCACCATAAGCAAAAGGGAAAAAGCTAGAAGTGGAGCTGTGGCTCAAGTGGTAGAACACGAGACTTCAGTTGAAGAGTTGAGGGACAGCACCCAGGCCCAGAGTTCAGGCCCCATGACCGGATCCCCCATTCCCCCCAAAAAAACCCCAAAATTAACTAGTACCAATTATAAAACAGAACTAGACAACACAACAACCAAAGGCTGAGTTTATCCCTACCAGTACTCTGTGCCATTCACACTCAGCAAGCTGAATCCAGAGTCTGCTGAATGAGCCTGCCACTCTTACCCAGAACTTCCCTATCTCAGGAAATATAGAACAGAGAACAATCAGGTCTCAGTGAATGGGGTGACATCTCACCAACATTTGTTGACCCAGGGGCCTTACAAGGTGGAAGAGAAGTCCCAGTCATTTTGGGGCAAGGGAAATAAGTCCCTAGCGGCCATCCCTTCAGAGTGGCAGAATCTCCCCCATACTCAGTACCCCCTGGGTCAAGGCTTAAGGGTAAGATAAACCCCAAATGACAGACAGAACACTCAACACACAGACACAACTTACAAAGGCATGCTGCAGCACTGTAAATTGCCAACCAGAAAGTGCCAGACTACAGAAGGAGAGTTTCCCCCAAAATGGAAAACTTCCCAATACAGGCGGAAAACCTCTGAAAAAATGTCTGCATGAAGTGCCAGACTACAGATGGAAAATTTCCCAAAAAATGTCTGTACTAAACAGCAATCTATCCAGAGGGGTCTGGGGATATCTCCTCATAAATCCCATTGGCAATCTTATAGCACGTCCGCCAAGACCCCTTGCCAACCAGAATACAGACCTCTCGGAAAACCAGAATTACAGATACAGAACCTGCAGGCAACCAAATATACAGAACAGCAATGTCTAGACTTGACAGCTGGGTTTTTTGGGCGTCTGGAGGGTCTTATGAGGCAGATTCCAGATGCGTCCCCAGAAATGTTTTATGGACTTGGGACCCCCGAAAACCACCAGAGACCATGACCAATGCGAACAGCAAAAGAGTCGTTTATTTGCAAGCTCAAGCTTGGTCCTCTGCGCACTGGGTAACCAGTGACACAAAGAGTCCTCAAGCACAAAATCAGCACAGCTTTTATAGTATTGAATAAACAAGTTTAGGGAATTTCCACACAAGCAGTTATATGATTGGTTTGAGTCCACTCTAACCTCACTGCCCTTTCTCTGAACTATTGGGATTTTCTGTTCCTGAAATACTTGGGCAACTGCTCTGCTTTCTTAAGGGTGAGCAGGGTTGGTGGCAACCTGTGTGTTTTTTTTTCTCTCTGTCTTGGGGTTACTCTAAGGGCAGACTAGCACAAGATGGTGGGGTTAATCTCAAATTGGACTTACTTTGGCTCTTCAGCCTGAATAAAATATAGCATACCACATACAAAGCTTTGGTAAAACACAGGTCTGTCTTACAATGTTGGACCAATAGAACTGTATGTCAAGTGCTGTTGCAGGTGTGTCTTAAGGTGTGTGGAGTTTTTCATCCTGATGATCTTGCAATGATGAAATTGACCATCTACACAATTACCTGAGAAGATCCCTGCTGAGACCTCTATTACGTCACAGCTTAATAAAGAGCAATGTTTACAATGAAATGTATTGAACAACCAGACATCATGACCAAAATTAGTTTTACCTGATTCAGTGTATTTTTTACACTCTATATCACATGTACAAGTTCCTCATTCCTTTCTGACTCATTATGTTGTCTTTCCTTGTTTTTGTTTTTTTTTTCAGAACCAAGGTATAATAGGGCATTTCTTATATTTTTGCCTTCTAGTTTTCAGAAAGTCTGCAGTTAAATAGGATTAAGTTCCTTTTGTTAGAAAATTAAAAGCACATTGGGTGGGGTCTTCATCATAATTTTGTTATGATCTCAAATACATTTTAATTTCTGGCATTTTACCTGTATAATCTCACTTCAGTCTTTTCCAAAGGGCACTGTAGTGGAAGGAGGAAATTCAAAGTGGATTCTGGTAGAGAATTTCTGTTACTAAAAACTCTGGCACATAGTAAGGTATGCAACTCCAAAATTATTCATTAGAGAGATTAGTTGAAAGTTATCTTTTTACACACTAATACTCTTTCCTCAATGAAACCACAGGATTTAAAATAACCAATTTTTTTTAAGTTAATGGCACAAATGTGCACGAATTTTCTAGAAATAAAATGATCACTCATGATCACTGATACTTCAAAGAATGCTTTCCAATAAGAGGAATCCCCTTCAGACATTTTCATACAATGTGTATCTGCCTGGTAACAGAACCCCAAACTAGACTAAGGCATCTAATAGCTATTTAATTTTTGTTGCCTTTTTGCAATACTGCTTTCTTATCTTATTGATTAGTATGAATTCTATGGCCAGTATAAAATCGCATTTGTAATAAAAGTTACTAGATGGAACCTTCATGGATGAGGTGGTGTGGTGTTTCTTGTGGAACCCTGCCTGATTCAAGGTAGGAGTTAGTATTGGCATTTTTTATATTTCTCTGTGATGGAGCAGGGTGGGGCTTTGAGGGTGAAGCCCAGTCTGTGTAGGGCTTTGAAACAGCAGGGAAGGGACAGGAAGGACTAGACTTGTTAGGGGCGGGGTCTCTTGTGGAGTAGGTGGGATTGAGCATGGAGGCTGGCAGGTGGACGGGTTTTTAGTGGAAGAAGATGGGGTCACTGGGGAGGAGGCTGTTTGGGGCAGAGCTTTGAGAAGGAAGAAACAAGGCTACAAAGGAGGAGATTACTTAGAGGAGGGGTGCTGGTAGAGCACTGTGAGCCCTTGTGGGATATGTAGGGTGAGGTTTTCCATAAGGCAGGGAAGGGAATGGAGGCAAGAGGCTGACAGAAGGTGGGGATTCTGGTGTAAGAATGCGGAGCTATGAAGGAGAGGCTTTTCAAGGTCTGACTTTGAGAGGGCCTGGTGGTACTAGGAAGACTTGGTCTAGTAAGGGACAGGGTTTCTGGTGGAGAATGGCAGGCCTTAGGGAAGTGTGTTAGGGTGGAGGTGGGGTTTCTTGCAGAGCAGGATGTAGTCACAATATATGAAGGAGTTTTTCAGGACCAGAGCTTTGTGGTGATAGGATCCAGTGCACTAGCCTAGTTCGGATGGGTTTTCTGGTGTAGCCAGTCACCACTTCAAAAAGAAAAATCAGGTTGGGTGGGGATTTCAGTGTTGCAAGGCAGGACATGGACTTTGGACAGGGTTTCCAGTAGGGCAAAGAAACCTTTAAAAAGGGACTATGGAGGGACAAGGATTTACAGTTCAGCCTGCTGAGACTTCCAGAGGGAGGCCAACTGGAGCAGTGGTTTCCAGTGGAGCAATGTGGGTGTCGAGAGATGGGACAGTGTGGTGGGGGTTTTCTAGTGGGGTTTTTCTGGAGCAGGGCAGAGCTTGGAGCCATGGGGCTAGTTGGAGGAGGGGCTTTGATAAGGAGTGGAAGGGCTACAATGGTGTAGGATAATTATGGGCATGGTATCTGGTGGTGTAGTGTGTGGATCTGAGGAAGGAGCCAGTATGGGGCGGGTTTATCTGGGGAGCAAGGCAGAGCATTGAGAGAGTAGATGTGGGAGGTGGAGAGGCTTGTGGTGGAGCAGGGCTGGCTTTCCAGGCAGGAGGTGGGCTATGTGAGAATCTTCTGGCCAAGCAAGGTGGGGCTTCAAGGGCAGTTATAGGCAGGTAGAAGGTTTTTGTGTAGCATGATGGGCTTTGTGGGAAGAGGTAGGTTCAGGGCTGTGTTTGTGAGGTTAGGCCACTTAGAAGTAGGCTAGTTATGGGAGGAGTTTCTGATGAAACCAGGAGGGACTTGAGGGAGAAGGATGTTTGGGGGTGGGGTTGAAAGGAAAGGGAGGAGCTTGCAGATACTAGGATATGGCAGCAATGAGACTATGTGGTACTATAGTAGTTAGGGGAGGGGTATCTGGTGATTGAGGTGGGGATTGGAGGGAGGAGCTTGATGCAGGCTGAGTTCTTGGTGCAGTAAGGCGGGACATAGAAGGAGATATGGATGTGGCCTGGTTTCTGGTGGTGCAGAGCAGGGATTCCAGGAAGGGATGGAGTGGAAGAGGGATTTCCCTATGGCAGAGGAGGGCTTTCAGGAAGGAGTCTGGTTTCAATCAGGCCTTTGAACGTTTATAGCAGGGCTCCCAGTGGGTAGGTTATTTTAGGTTGGGCTTTTTAAGGAAGAGGCTGACTGCAAGTGTTTCCAGTGGATCCAGTCAAGTTTTATTGGAAGCGGGGATAGGAAAGGGGCAAGACTTACTGAAGAGTGGGGCTACAAAACATAAAAAGTTACTATTAATAAATATAATATAAGAACACAATTTTCTGCCAGTGTAGGATTATATTACTTTTATATATGCGAGAGATACTGGAGAAAGTAACCAAGTAATAATTCCTTCCTGGTGAAATTTTTCTTTATTCCAGTTGAGTGAAAATAAAACCACAGGACACATCAGGCTCAGAGGCACACAGGAGACTAAGGCACATGAAGCATTGGACTTGATTCCCTATCACCACCATTAAGGATCACAAAAAAAAGTTTAAAATTTCTCACTTGGTCATAATGGACACTTTCGTGTTAAAATTGTGAATGAATAGAATTTTTACTCTGACCATTTTAGAAATCCTAAAAATAAGTAGTAATGTTTTAACTTTATACAATATTGGAAAGGATACTAAAAATAATTAGGAAAATATAAAATTGTACACAGAATGTTCATTCTCCACCATCAATTCTAATCTAAAAGAATTTAAAACCAGAAAATTGCCATATAGTTAGGTTACAGCATGGTTTCTTTTCAGTCATGAAAATGGTGACTTAAGCAATGTGTCTTTATCATTGGATGCATCGATGTTAAAACTTCTAAGAATGTGAAGCACTACTATACAGACCCTGAAGAAACTCAGAAGGAGCTGTGAAATGATGTTGGAATAAAATTAATGACTAATTAGAGTAGGAATTGATCTCCACTAGACCAATAAATACTTTCCAGAAGAAAAGGCTACATTGAAAAATAAACAGTGAAAAGGAAGCAGGCAGGCAGACCTTGAAGGAGGCATGATTGCAATCTTCTTTTACCTAAGTTATAGTTACTGACCTATGTTCTTCCCTAATGCCAAATAACAAAGCCGTGAAAATGCAGTAATCATTTTCAAGGCATTAGAATTTACAGAAAGAATTCAATGAATGTATTGATAGAAAGTAAAAATAGATGTGTGAGTTAAGGAGTGAAGAAAATATCCCCAACCCCTGGCCCTCCGCTGTGAGAGAGGTACAAGCCGAAACACAAGGAGAATTTACAGAAGTAAAAAAGTGCATACCAGTATTTCGCAAGATGCAATGATGAATGTAACAGGGGAGAAAATCAACAAGATCATCACAGGACTTAGAACAAATGGAATGAGAGAGGAAGAGGGAGAGAAAAAAGGGAATATTAAGAGTTTAAAAGTGAACATGTCTGCCAGGACTATCCTAAGCATATATTAATTAATTAAAATGAAGGAAACCATGGAATCTATGCTTCTTGAGTCTGGCTTCCTTCACATAATATGATTGTTTTCCAACTCTTTCCATTTTCTTAAGCAAGGGGATGTGTCATTCTTTCGGATAGAAGCATAAAATTCCATTGTGTATATATACCACATTTTCTTGATCCTGTCATCTATTGAGGGGCATCTTGATTGGTTCCATATCTTAGCTATAGTAATAATGCTGCAAAAAACATAGTTGTAGATTTAGTGTGGTTTAGCTTGAGATCATTTCCACAAGTGCCCAGGAATGGGATTGCTGATTCCAGAACTATGTTCATTTGACCTTACAAACTGATGCTAATTGAAATGAACTCTAAGTCATAGAAACAACAAGTCTTTTTTTCAGATATCAACCTTGATGTAGGTAAAGTAGTGTATCTAGATCTTATTTTTATTTCATTTGCCTTTTTCCATTGGTTTATCTCTGGAAATCTCTGTCTTGATTCTGGTACCTTCCATCTTGTATATGCATTTATCTGATTTGGAGAAGGAAATGGAAAAAATATAGTGATGAAAGAAGTACAAAGAGTGCCCCATTGCAACAATGATATTCACACGACACTATATTGGAAATGAACTTTACAACTTTGAGGTGAGGGTGAGGTGTGGAGGGTGGGAAGGGATATGAGAACAACAATGGAGTGGGTAACACTATTCAACAAGGAATGTACATTACTCATGTAACTGTAATCACTCTGTATATTTTTGAAATGAAACAAAATATAAAAATTGAACCTATCCTAGAAAAGTATATCCTTTTCAAAATAATATATCTGTTACAGTACTTGTAAGGGATTCTAGCTCAAGCTGTTAGACCTGGAAAGGGATATATTGGGAAGGCATCTCAAACAGCAGTCAAAAGGCTGAGAGCTGTGCTCTGGAAAGGTTAAAGAGTCAAGGGAAGACAGGGATATGAGTTATTACCTCAAGAGTATTTAATTTAGAGCTGTTCCACGCTAAAACATTAAGACTTTTTAGACAAGATAGATGTCTGTGTTACGGTTGTAATGACCACTGCTCCCTTCTGCTCCCTAACAATAAGGGATTCAATTATCACTATGTATACAAACAATATCTCATGTCAATAGTTGTAACCACAAGCAAGATTGATGCCTTAGTTTGTGGACATACCTGTAGCCACTGACCACTCCCCCGCTCCCCGTAGTAGAAGGAATATAAAGCATGTCAAGCAGGATTTAGGGATCCAGAAGCTGGCAATGAGGCTTTGGGTCCTCTGGTGTCTTCTTTCCTATTACTTCCTGTGATTTCTCAGTTCTTTGGCCAGGTATCCCATCATCTTTGCTGTCCCATGGTTGTGGTTAACGACATTCCTGATATTCTGAACACCTCAAAACAAACTATGGAAAAACACTTCCTCAAAGAAGATTGACAAACTTATAGGAGCACCTGGACAGATCCCAAACATCAGCAGTCATACTGTGATCCTCTAGCAAAAAAGTACAATTTAGGAGTATCTTAACTTCTGATAATATAAGATATAAGATATAATTGTCCCTTTTGTGTATTTGGTATTGCATAATTTTTCAGAAACACATATACATTGTGAAATAATGTTATTTATTTCATAGGTCACAGACCACGTCACTGGAGTGATGACCCTAATGTCTTATCTCAGTTGCCTGATTCAGACTTGTGAATTGCCTAATTATGAACGTTTCTTCATGAAACTCAACAACACAGAATGAAGTGTCAGGGTTAGGCCATTCCATACCTGTAAGGATTTTTACGTATATTAGAGTAATATACACCTACACTGCTCAGCACTTACGGCACATTGGTATGTTATAATTATCTTCAGATCAGAAACACGCTAGAGCTTAAAGTAGAATGATGGGCTACACATTTTCAATGCAAGAGTGATGATCACCTCCTGCCATTATTCTCAGTGGAGAATCCTTCCTATACATTTTACTGACTTAGCTTCTACTCTGTGCTTTACCATTATCAGACAGGGTCACACTGTATTGAGCCACAATACTGCAGCAATCTTAGCTGCCTTTGAATTTTACCTTCAATCTTGATACCAAGGTCAACTCTGCAACTCTAATCACATAGTTAATTGACACCCGAACTTTTCAAGCCTGGTTAAAAATTCAGCTATCACTGCTCATTGCCAGTGTTAAAGATCTCACTCCTTTAGATTTGTTGTGCATCTGCTTGTATTTCCAACACTGCCTTAGATGTTGGTTTTTGAAGTAGAGCTTTTAGTTTGCATTTGATTTATGGAGGTGTTAGTGATACCAGTTGAACTGCATATATTATAATGTAAGTAATTTGATGTTTTGACATATGAATTTAATTTTGGCATTGAAGAACTGAATACACATCACTCACAAAAGTTTCTTTATGTGTACTGGTATTACTTTATTGTGAACTTCCTAAAAGCCAGCCATGGGAGAACATGTCTCTAATCCCATCACTTCTGTCACTGAGACAAGGCTTGAAAGGTCCAGACTACTTGGCACTTCATAGTGAGAACCTTTCTACAGAGAAGGGGAGAGAATAGCAAAAAGAGCAAATGAATCTTCCAAGAGTTTTGTTACATATTCTTTACACTTAGCCATTAAGACCACTATAATAGTATTTTTTATGACTTCTTACCTACTATTTTCCTGTTCTGAGCTGTTTTGTTTATGGATCTCTAAGAAATCATGTAAGAATCGCATAAGAAATCTATATAAATCATATAAGAAATCATAAAAAATAGTTTTGTTGGGATACTTAATCCAAAAGGAATAATTTCAGGAAAGTATTAAGCATATAAAATGTAATGCAGAGCTGGAAAGGTGGCCCAGTGGTAGAGCGCTTTGACATGGATTTGTTCTCCTTAAGCAATTACTCCAGGAATAATAAACAGTGGAACTGAATGATGTTAACTCAAGTATTTCTTTAGAAATTAAACCAATCTTTATTTGCTATAAAGATCACTTACAATGTCATTACCTACACCCTTTTCATTTAAAATATTTATATTCTGTAGCAATGTCATTGCCGTTATTACCATGCATGAGGCCCTGGGTTCGATTCCTCAGCACCACATAAGCAGAAAAAAAAAGCCAGAAGTGGTGCTATGGCTCAAGTGGTAGCTTGCTAGCCTTGAGCTGAAGAGTTTAGGGACAGTGCCCAGGCCCAGAGTTCATGCCCCACGACGGGACCTCCCCCCCAAATGTAATGCGTTGACTCATTATTGAAAACTTCAGCAGTTGTAGTTTATTTATTCTGATAACAAAGATTATAAACTAAGTTACAATGGTATTCCAAATGGAACACAGAACTAGAAACATGAAAGGTAGCACTAAAGAATGCTATTGCTACCACTAATCGAGTAAGAATGAAATTTAGGCAAACCTCCCTCAGAGTAAAAGCCACTGGACAACCCCAACATTGCTTTCATTGTTTCATATGAAGAAAAGACTTTTTTTTTAAAGTAAAGACAGTTTTTCACAGATATTTATATCAATTAGGTATGTATTTCTTAAGGCCTTCAGGAAGAATGCTGTGATCATGTTGATGGAAGCTGATTTCTTTTTTTTTGGTCCGGTGGTGGGGCCTGAACTCTGGGCCTGGGTGCTGTCCCTCAGCTCATCAGCTCAAGGCTAGCGCTCTACCACTTGAGCCACAGCGCCACTTCCGGCTTTTTTCTCTTTGCTTATGTGGTGCTGAGGAATCGAACCTAGGGCCTCGAGCATGCAAGGCAAACACTCTACCACGGAGCCACCTTCCCAGCCCCTGGAAGCTGATTTCTACACAATGGAAGCTGGTGTCTACACAATGTGCAGACACCATTCCAAGCACTGCACCTGCATTAGGGTAATTTTAGTGCTCATGAGTATTTTTCAAGTTAAGAAATGAATTAAGTATTTTATTAAAAACAGAAGTAGGCAAAAGGCTAAACAAATTTCCTAAGTACCTAAGACTGATCAGTGTTGTAGACCCATAATTCAAATCCAGGTTTCCACCAGGCATATCTGAGGATATTCTGTGTCACATTCATTACCTTTCAAGATCTATGGAGCAGATGAACCCATATTATCTTCCTAATTATGGTAATAACGGCAATGACATTGCTACAGGATATAAATATTTTTAAATGAAAAGGGTGTGGGTAATGATATTGTAAATGATCTTTATACCAAGTAAAGATTGGTTTAATTTCAAAAGAAATACTTGAATGAACATCATTCAGCTTCCACTGTTTATTATTCCTGGAGTAATTGCTTAAGGAGAACAAATCCATGTCAAAGACACTTGTGCTGATGAACACAGGCTTTTAGCATTAAGTACCTTGAATATACAGGGAATAGTTTGTTGTGGATATATAATCCAAACAAGTAATTTTTGTGGCTACTTACTTCCTTGTTGTACCAAAGAAAATCTGTTCCGTATTCTAAAACATGTATCAATTTAATGGATATTAGTGATACCAGTTTGAATTAGGTGTGCGTAATATATGTAATGTATGCTATTACATAACATATGAATGTTATAGTTATAATGTATGTATCATTACTGATATTCTATAACTACTATAAATAATATATGTATAAAACTGGTTTTAGTATTATACTGTGAAGGATAGAAGGAATGACAACTTTATTTATATAAATATATTTGTAAGTTGTAGTCACATAAGTTATTTTTGTGCCAATACTGAGACTTGTACTATGGTCTGGGTGTTGTCCCTGATCCATTTCACTCAGACTAGCTTCATATAGCTATCTTCAGAACTCAGCACCTAAGTAGCTTGGATTGCAGATATTAGTCATGTTAAATTTTTTAATTCCATCCTTGGTAGGTTTGTACATAATTATTTTTGAATGTTCAATTATATTATGATAGTCCATTTCTAAACCAACTCAGAATAAATAACTACTTATTGGAGAAAACTATATATTGCAATTGAAATTGTAAGGACCCTATTTTACTATCAATTTTCAAAGATATTGCTAGTTTAATTCCTGGACAGACAAGTAGAAAAATTAATTTATGTGTGCATAATACATGTAATATACAAATAATATATTTATAGTATATGCATAATTAGGGATATTCTATAATTACTATAAATAATATATGTATAAAACTGGTTTTAATATTATACTATGAAGGATACAAGGAATGACAACATCCCTATCTTAACTATCTCATTTTCAACAATATGTAAACTATGCTATAAACATATATCATCAAGAAAGCACACCTGTGTAATCACATATTCACCTTCAAATATTCTCCTCATCACTATCAACATCCTCTAAGATTGGCTACAGTTATCTACAGCAAACACTTTGTGATACTTTCTGGGTAATGTTGCTTGTCTTCATCCTTATCAGCCCTTCAGCAACTTCAGTGAAGAGCATTTTCTCCTGCTTTGCCTGTAGATGATATCATCCCAGCAAAGAAACTGTGGCTGGCACTTGAGCACTGGTATATTCAGAGGTTCTTTGGTTGTGTTTTAGTGTAAATGAAAACATACTGATTTGAAAATATTATAAATATTCGTTCTTTAAATTTATTGTTAATTTAAATATAATTGGGGTGGTTTTAGTAGTGCATGCCTTTAAATCTAGCTATTTAAAAGTCTGGAAACAGAGGATCATAGTTTTAAGCTAGACTAGGGAAATGAACCATGAGACACTTATCTTCAACTAAGAACCAAAAAGCTAAAAGTGGAGCTGTGGCTCAAATGGAAGACTTGGCAGCCTGAGCATAAAAGAAAAGTAAAAGAACCTAGGCCCCTAATTTAAGTCACAGTATTAGCACTCATATACTATATATACATATACATGGTTCCTAAAATATCCTGTGAGTTAATTTATGAAAACCTGGTCATAGATTACATATGAGGTGTGAAGAAGTATGTAAGTCTGAAGTGACCCGAAGGTATTTTGACAAGACAACTAGAAGAGTTGTCACTTAATCGAATAGTAATGAGGGATAGGTTTGTAGATAAAGATCAAAGCTCACTTTGGGATCTTTTGAGTTTCTTAAAATCAGCAGCTAGGAGTTGTCAGTAGACAGGATGCTATAAAGGACTTGAATTAAAGAAAGAACAGAGCTGGAGGAAAAAAACAGAAATAGTTACATTTACTCAATGGTAACAATCATGAGAAGGAAGATTACAGAACTTAGCCCTGAGATACACAAATATATAAAACATGACAAATGAAGAAAAACTAATAAGGATGTAATGCAGACTTATAGGGATAGGTATTTTTAATGTTTAAGGGCTATGAAGTGATTGTGTGATGACCTAAAATTTAAGAAATTGGTAAGGTCAACTATTCCTTGGGCCAATCATAGCTGATAGTTTAAGTAAAAAGGGGCCACAGTAGTGTGTCTTGATATATCAAAGTGAAAACAGATCAATATTTGGAAAGCCATTTTTTGGACATGTAGTTGGAGTGACAATTACTGCAGTTTGTTCAAGTGTCAGTAGAAGGGTACAGTTTTAGCACAATGATAGAAATCTTTCAGGGATCTGGTAGATTTTCCCTCTGTCTTCAATTTCCTTTTTTTTTTTCTGAGAACTAAAATATCATCACTGGAATCCAGTCTCAAATTGTGCTTTTGGCAAGTTACCAGATATTCAGTCTATCACATGCCCAAATGACAGAGAACGGGAACAGGTATACATTGAGCACTCACAGTAGACTGGTCTCTGGAATTTCTCATGAAGAGCCTTCTGCCGTTGTGGGATAGATAGGGCTGGATAATATACAAAATAGCCATCATACATTGAAAGTATTCTGCTAAGTTGACACCTGAGATACTGGATATTTTAACTGCATTGTATTGATTTTGATGAATCAGTTAATCAGATTCCTTATACCATATCATGTTACTAGACTGTGAAATGCATGTTTATTGCATTTTCTTTGTATAACATATAGTATGTTTTGAAATTTGGTATAAATCATTCATCGTTTTATTTTTTCAATATGGATTACTCCTAGTTCTCAAGCTTGGGGAAATGCCCTGGAAATTTGTACCTTGAAGTCATATGTTGCCATGTGTCATATCCTATTTTCCTTGTACAGAGTTGGTAATAAATCATATGTAATTTATTTTTTATTTTAATTTATTGTCTATTGCAGAGTTTGAACTAGGGCCCTGGGCACTGTTCCTGAGGTCATTGGCCCAAGGTTATCTCTCTACAACATCGAGCCACAGTATCAATTTTAGTCATGTGTGATTAGTTGGTGATAAGTGTCTCAAGAGAACTTTTCTGCCCAAGCTGGCTTTGAACTGTGATCCTCAGATATCAGCCTCCAGATTAGCCAAGATTACAGGCATGAGCTACCAGCACCTGGCTATACGTAATCTAAACTGAAGTTTTCTTCAGGTGTTTAATCCTACATTGAAGTTATTTTTCTTACAAACTTCCTAATACATATGTAATCTATTCTATTTTGAAAAGTACTGTTGTACCTCCCACTTACTTGTGGCATTTCTGAAATCCAAGTTCCTCTGTGTTTCAAGGTAGATACTTTTGCCTGTAACAAGTATTGTTGTTAAACACATAACATCTGGCTACTTAGAAAACAAAAGATGTGAAACTACTGTAGCCAGATAAAGAACTTCCAGGAAAATTCAAGGGCAACTCATGTACTCTCTGTGTAGGTGAATAGGGACCATAGAAAAGAAATTCTTATACTTGTAAGTGATTGAATGTGTGTGCACATAGATGATCACTTGTTTATCTGTTGCTATAGTTTTACACATTCACTAGTAAAACAATATCATATATATATATGCAGATCACAGTTTCCAAAAATCCAGGAACCACCTCCATGGGCATCACTTTCTTATGTTGCTCTTTGGGTAATAAGAATGAAACCTGGAACTTTCCAGTTGTAGAGAAATTACTCAGCAATTCAAGCATTTATCTTTCAATATATTGCTTGTTCCTAACACTAAAATTAGAAAGACTGTTAATATATAATATATGTTATATAGAATATATTTAATATATTATATATAACGTATAATATATTGCATATTATAATGTATGCTATATATAATACCTGACAGTAGTATATATTTGTAAGGAAAAATACAATAAACATATCAATGTCCATACTTTCCTAGCCATGATTAAGTTCAGTAGATTTAGGTGCATTACATCTCAATAGGAAAAGTATACTGAAGTTCTGAGGACCTTGAGCTAGATAAGGAGAATTCCTGTAAAAGAAGCCTCTCCTCAATTATGAGAAAAGATGTTTGGAAATTTGTTTGGGTTTTTTTTGGGGGGGGTGGTAATGGGGCCTAACTCTGGGCCTGGGTGCTGTCCCTCACCTCTTCAAATCAGGGCTAGTGCTCAACCACTCAAGCCATAGCACCACTTCTTTTTTTTTTTTTTTAATATTTTTTATTGTGAAAATACTGTACAGAGGAGTTACAATTACATGGACAAGATAATGAGAACATTTCTTATCAATCATTGTAGCCTCCTCCTTTGTTTACCCTTCCCATTCCTTCCCAGCCACCCTCCGCAGCCCCCACTCAATCCCCCCCACACCAAAGTTGTAAAGTTTGTTTTTGACATGACAACTTGTACTTCTCATTGTTGCAACAGGTCCACCTGTATCCTTATTTAAACGACTAGTTTTTCCCCGTCCCCTCCACAAATTATACCGACATCAAATACAGTGAAAACTGGGGTTATACTGTGGGGGAGGGACATAAAAAGCAAAAAGGAATAATCTTATAAATGCATTAGAAACAAATGCATGAAAGAAAAAAAACCATTTAAATGCATGTCTTAGGGTTCATTTTTCAAAACATCACCTTATCTGACCTTTTCTGCTTGACTCATACATATACTAGATATTGCAAATAAGGGAAACCATGGAACCTATGTTTCTTTGGGGCCATAGCACCACTTCTGGCTGGGGAATCGAACCCAGGGCCTCATGCATATAAGGCAAGCACTCTAACCACTGAGCCACCTTCCCAGCCCAAGTTTGGTAGTTTTTGAGAAGAGGAATTTGGCATTTGCCTTTCATCCTTGATTAGTAGGTATCATTTTGCTCCAAATTTTGTCTCCTTTTATGTTCCCTAAACACTTACACAGGATCATCATTCCATAGCATATCGTTAAGTCCTTCTTTTATTTCTTTTATCATTATTGTTTTGTTGTTGTTGTTTTGCTGATGCTGAAGCTTGAACTCAGGGACTAGGCAGTGTCACTGAGCTCCAGGCTAGTGATCTACCACTTGAGCCACAGTACTACTTCTGGATTTTTCTTCCTGGGCTTGCTTTGAATCATAATACTCAGATCCCACCATCCTGGGTAGCTTGGATTACAGATGTGGGCCACCAGGGCCCAGCAAGTACCTCTCTTTTAGATATTATTCTAAAAGCCTCCTATCCAAGGTCACTCCTAAGATAGTAAATGGAACTATGCCAATAGTTCCTTCACACTCTCATCTCCTGTTATGGCTATGGTGGGTCTTTTCCATCTTATTTTGAACCTACTTGACTGTTCTCTTCCTTATCCATGGTTCTAGGTGTGTTACTAATAATTAACTAAATTTAGTGGGTATAAACCCTAAATCACTCAACTATAAATTTCATTTAATTTTTTCAATATGATTGTTTTTCTGTACAAATATGAGCTTATACTCAGCTTCTTGCACCTACCTCTTGGCATAAGCAGAGCCTAGGCTTATTCTACCTCAAATACAAGAGGTTAGCCAAATAATTACCTACAGTATTCCTGCCTAGGAGTCAGGACAAGTAGTTGAGTGCCTGAAAGAAGCAATGCATTCCTGGCATGGGAAGGGGTGGGAGAGACAAGAGCCTAGAGAACAAACTGGCAGTCACAACATTTAACAACTTCTCCTTTGGGGAAACTGACCTCCTGCAAAGAGGCGGTGAGATAACACCTAGTGAATTTTCATATATGAAGGAAGTTGTCATGTCTCACTACACAACTCACTTGTAGTCAAAGAGAGGGTCATTGTTTTGTGTCCTCCATAGGTCCAGTCTCACGTAATCTCCATCTTAGACTTTGCCCAGACTCTATTCCTACCAGAAGATCCCTAATGAGGAGAAAAGTGTGATCTCTTGGCTTCTGACTGGCCCTGTGGGAACTGAGGCCACTTTTAGTTTTGAACCTATTCCTCCTGACAAGGCTGTGGTGGGTGGTGGGAAAGCTCATTCTCTGAATTGTGCCCTAGTACCAAATCTCTTCAGAGAAAGCCAAGGAATTACAGATTCTGCCGGGGGTAGGGGGGGTGGGGGAGGGTGCGGTGAGTTTCTCCATATCCAAAGAGTTCAATTAATATCTGATTATAAGGCCCAAGTGTAGGTCCTTCAAAAGATCCTTCAAGCTGGAGTGGATGTTAGCTCAGACTCCAGGCCATCCTCATATTTCTCCAGCTCTTTCTCATGAACAAAATGGTCATAGGAGTTGAGTTCAGAAACAAGGAGAAATGAGAAAAGCAGAAGAATCATTGGCAGGGGGAGGAATTAGAAACTATGGGTGAAAAAAGGGCTCAGAAAATCTAGGATCACTCACATCATTTGGGAACCACATCATAAGATTAGGGAATAAAAGTAATAAATTACTACCTAATTAGTAACTCCACTGCTCTGACTACATTACAACTGTTCTGTCAAAAGGTACTGTCCTAGCTCTATTTTGATGAGGAAAATGGAGCACATTCACAAAGTTCTCAGTATCTTCATCCATAGCCACGTTGTTCTTACTCTCTACTTTTCTGTTACTTTCCTTTGCTGGATTCTATCAATGACACTTGAAAGTGTTATCATCTTCAGACATGTAATTACATTTTCTTTTAATCCATTTGTTATAAAAATAAAACAAATTATGGGGAAAACTATGTCTATGGTACATTTTCTTCCAAGGCATATTTATTTTATGTTAAGTATTATTTTAATAGTTTCATTTTTAAAACTTGAGGAAAATGTTTTGTTACTATTAGCACTAATTATTGCACCTGTTTTTGTATTTTTCCATGTCTGTATGTTTGTTATTAAGCTTCTAAAATTTTCTTTTCCCCCAACTGTTGCCTTCTTAAAATTTCTTCAAATTATAAACTATATATAATAGTCCTGTATGTGTTCATTGATATATTTAAATTTTGATCTAATATCCACATATTATAGGATCTCTTCAAACTATTGTAATTGCTCTGAAAATCTGTATGGAGGTCCCTCATTAAAGCAAAAACACAATGCCACAAAACCCAATGAAAATAGGATTAGGTATCTATCCAAAAATATTTAGCAATGATACAGTAGAAATATTCACTTCTCACTGAGTGCCGGTGCCTCACACCTGTAATGCTAGCTACTCAGGAGGCTGAGATCTGAGGATCGAGGTTCAAAGCCAGCCTGGGCAGGAAAGTCTGTGAAACTCTTATCTTCAATAAACCACCAGAAACCCGGAAGTGGCACTGTAGCTCTAGTGGTAAAGCACTCGCATTGAGCTGAAGAGGTGAGGGACAGCACTCAGACCCAGAGTTCAAGCCCATGACCAACAACAACAACAACAAAAAAAGCTGATAATGAGCTGAGCTGCTAGAGGTAGTTTCCCTAAAGATTTAAGAGCTAAAAGTGGAGAGGCAAACCAAGAGCTCTGCACCACATCAGTCCACCATGCCAAATGCTTCTACCATAGTACTAGCTACCCAGTTTGCACACTCATGACCTTTTTACCCTGATTGTGCCCCACAATCCCTCACAACTTTTACTCTTTAACTTTGTCTATGCTTTCTTGTCCCTGCTAAACTCTTCTGGATGCCTGTATTAGCTACCCCAACCCTTGCAAAGCTGTTGCTGCTACCCAATTTCCTGCCACTTCAACTCAGTTATTACAGTCACAATTACCCATTCTCTGGTATCCTAGTCTCTGCTACTCTTTTCTGCTACCCATAATTCGTAACACCATGGTTCCAGCCACTTGACCCCTGACACCCTTGTCTCTGATACCACATTCCCAAACAAAACAAGGGAAGAGTGGGCACAGACAGTCGACTTGGGTACTCCTCTTGCAGGCACATTGGGACATTATTCCTCAGGTATTTAACACAAGGGACTTACTGGCGGTGGAAAGAAATGAGGTTACTCAGTGGTGACTAATATCCAAGGATATCAACTGACAACTTGTTGCTAGGAAAAGAAAGCCCTAAGGTGACAGTTAATGAGAAAAAGTTTTACAAAGATATTGGGGATGATGCAATAGGTTTAGCTTAGTCCCTTCTACTAGTGATCTGAATTATTTTTTGACATAGACATGTAACTACTTTGCATTTTAAAAATTATATGAAGATGCACCTTTGTGTGGTACTTATATTAATTTATGAAATAGTTGCATATGATCACGTTAATGATATTCAATATTTTATGTTCAATGTTATGCTCATGAGGCTGCCTTTGGCAATATTAATTGAGCTCTCTAACAACAAATGGAATTTCATTGTCAAATACTACAAGGAGATTACTGATGCTAGTACCGAAATGAAAGCTGGAACAAAAAAACTGAAGAAAGCTGCAAGTTTGATGGGAAGGAGTCAGTGGTAAGGGCTATGATGAAAGAGAAATTTTTCACCATGGAATCTTGGAAGAATAGAATGTGTTTTGTTGAATTACTAGCTTTTTAAACCTTCTTTGAAAGCAGAACATTATTTTTATTCTTGCTTTTTGGTAGCCGTTTAATGAATGGTTTAACAAAAAAATTATCAAAATGACTGAAAATTAAATGATGTGAATTATCAAATTAACATTATAACTAAAGTTGCCCTGAGATGCAGGAAGATTGGATTCTTTTCTATTAAATTAATGGAATAAACTTCCTTTTGAATGGTTGGACAGTCCATGACACTTGTTCCAAAACAAGAAAAGATACTGGAGAGAAAAAAAAAGAGGAAGGAGACTCAACACAGCTGAAATTAGCATGTTCTCATTTGGAGTTTAATGGTTTTTTCTACAAAGAATAAGAACTTCATCTTAACATAATAATTTCAAAATGGATGTGCTACAGGATAGCTTGTAAATGTAATATTTAATGCTGTTGAATTACTTGAAGACAAATGTTTACCGAAAACTTTAAATTCCAGAAAAACTGTAATGTTCCAATAAACACCTGGAAGAAATATAATTTAAAAATTCATGGTTCAAAGCAAACCCTGGCAGGAAAGTCTGTGAGACACTTATCTCCAAACAGGAAGTGGCACTGTGGCTCAAGTGGAAGAGGGCTTCTCTTGAGCTGAAGAACTCAGGGATACGTTAAAACCCAGTCCCTGAGTTCAAGCCCCACGACTGACAAAAAGAAATTTTAAAAAATTAAAGCATTAGGGATTGGAAGAAGACTCAGTGGTAGAGTGCTTGTCTTGCATGAATGAGGTCCTGGTTTCAATTCCTCTGCACCACATAAGCAGAAAAAACTGGAAGTGGTGTTGTGGCTCAAGTGATATAGCCTTGAGCTGAAGAGCTCAGGGACAGTGCCCAGACCCAAAGTTCAGGCCCCCTACCAACAACAACAACAACAAAAATTAAAGCATCAAACAACCCGAAGAGGTTATCCAGAATAATGAGTGCGGCATTATCCGTTTACATGACTTAGTGACTTGAAACCTAGTTTACCAGGGGAGGTGGTGGGCAATTTGTGTCTTTGCCAAAACCTGCTAAATTATTTTGTACTTTCCCAAGGAGGGACAAAACAGGGAATGGGGGGAAGAGGATAGGTGTTTGTCGGCCTTGCCTTTTGGTTCAGTGATTGTTTTCTGGAGTCAAATTCAGAGAAATCCTGCTTGCAATCCTAGTTGCATGGGGAATGAAGAAGCCAAGCCCTGGAAGTGGACTTTGCACTGTCCTTGGCACGGTTCCAACCACCACTGGATAATCCAAGTCCCATTTCAGGACCAAGATGCCTTGAAGACTACTGATCCACTGGGCAGGTGGACCTAACCACAGTCAGGAAAGGCAAAAAAATCAATGCCGAGGGCAGCACTGGAAATCTACAACAGCCAGAGATTTTTTAATATATTTTATTGTAAAAATACTGTACAGAAGGGGTTCAATTACATGAGTAGGGTAATGTGTACATTTCCTATCGAGCATTGTTACCTCCTCCTTGGTTTTTCCCCTACCATCCCTTCCCTCCCCACCTCTCCAACTCCTCCCTCCTCAATCCCTGCCTGACATTGTAAATTCATTTTCTACATAGTGTCTTGTACATCTCTTCATCACAATGGGTCAACCTGCAGCCCCATTTAAGCATTTTGCTATATCCTTTCCACTCCCAAATCACAAAAGTGAATATACAAGATGCAGAACATTGGAATCAAATACAGTGAAAACAGGGATTATACCGTGGGGGGATGAACCTACAAAAGAATCACATACTGCATTATAAGTATACTAAAAACAAAACCAAGACTGACTTGGGGTATATTTCACTTGACTTCATCTTATGTGGTCATAATAACATAACTTTTGATCTTTTCTGCTTGTCTTAGACATGTACTAGTCCTTGCAGATAAGGGAAAGCATGGGACCTATGTTTCTCTGGGCCTGGCTTACTTCACTTAATATAATTTTTAACAAACCTTTCCATTTCCTAACAAATGGGGCATTGTCATTCCTTCTAATGGAGGCATAGAATTCCATTTTGTGTGTGTGTGTGTGTGTGTCACATTTTCTAGATCCATTCATCTACTGAGGGGAATCGGGTTTGGTTCCATATCATAACTATAGTGAGTAATGCCGCAACAAACATGGTTGTGCTGGTAGCTTTGGTATGACCTTGTTTGTGATCATTTGGGTAAATGCCCAAAAGTGGGATTGCTGGGTCATAGGAAGCTCTAAGTGGAGTCTTTTGAATAATTTCCATACTGCTTTCCAAAGTCGTTGAACAAGTTTACACTCCCACTAACAATGCAGTAGGGCTCCCGCCAGCATCTGTAATTATTACATTTCTTGATTATAGACATTCTAATTGGAATGATGTGCGATCTCAATGCTGTCTGATTTGCATTTCTTTTATGGCTAGAAAAGTTGAGCATTTCTTCATGTGTCTAATGGGCATTTTCATTTCCTCTTCAGAAAAATCTCTCTTTAAGTCTTTAGCCCACTGAGTTATCCGGCAGTTGTTTCTTTGATGATTTGTTGTTGGGGAATTTAATTTTTTGAGTCCTAAGTATATTTTAGATATAAGACCTTGTCCATTTTATGACTCATGAAGTTCTTCTCCCAGTACGTGGGCTGTCTACAGTTCTTGTTAACTTTGACCTTTGCCTTGCAGAAGCTCTGCGGTTTCAAGCAATCCCATTTGCCCAACCTTTCTTTTATTTGTTTTGTTTCTTGTTCTCTATTAAGAAAATTTCAGCGTGTGCTAAAGAGCCCTAGAGTTTCTCCTATTCCTTCATGTAATGTTTTCACCGTGTCTGCTTTTATTTTGAGGTCTTCTGTCCATTTGGAGTTGATTCTGGTGCAGGGCAATATATACGGATCTAGTTTTAGTTTAACAGGTATTTAAACAATTTTGCCAACACCATTTACAGAAAAGGCTATCTTTTTTCCACTCTATTTTTTTTAGCTCCCTTTTCAAAGCTTAGGTGGCTATAGGTCAGTGGATTCATTTCTGAGTCTTCAGTCCTTTTCCATTGGTCCTCAGGTTTGTTGTTGTGCCATTATCAAGCTGTTCTTATTACTGTGGCTTTTTAGTCGAGTTTGACATTTGGAACTGATATTGCTTCAGCACTGTTCTTTCTGCTAAGGATTGACAAACCTACAGCCAGCATTATAGTTAATGGCAAAAAGTTAAAATCATTTCTTATAAATTCAGGAATGAAGGGCTGGGAATGTGGCTCAGTGGTAGAGTGCTTGCCTTGCATGCATGAGGCCCTGGGTTCCATTCCTCAGCACCACATAAGCAAAAAGAATAAAAGCCGGAAGTGGCACTGTGGCTCAAGTAGTAGAGTGCTAGCCTTGAGCTGAAGAGTGGCGGGACAGTGCCCAGGCCCAGAGTTCATGCCCCACGACTAGGGCATGAAATAAATAAATAAAATAAATTCAGGAATGAGATAAGGATGTCTGAGCTGTCCCCCCTCTTCAAATTAGTATTAGAATGCTAGCTGGGGCAATAAGACAAGATACAAACTTAAAGGGGATCCAAATAGGGAAAGATGAAGTAAAACTATCCCTCTTTGCAGATGACATGATCTTGTATTTAAAGAACCTCATGGACTCCACTCCCAAGTTACTTGAGCTGATCAGAAACTTTGGCAAACTAGCAGAATATAAAATTAACCCTCGGAAATCAATGGCTTTCCTGTATTCCATTAACGATAAGAGTGAGGCTGAAAATAGGAAAGCAATACCTTTTTAATATTCACAAAAAAATACAATAGCAAGGAGTTAACTTAAGAGGTGAAGGACCTCTATGATGGAAACTTTAAAAACCTGAAAAAGAAAATGAAAGCAGAACTAAGGAAGTGGGAAACCTCCCACGCTCCTAGATTGGGAAGATTAACATCATGAAAATGGCAATACTGACAAAGGCTATTTCCAGATTCAATGTGATACCTATCAATATCCCAATCTCACTTTCAATGAAATAGAAGAAGCAATCCACAAATTCATATGGAAGAATAAAAGACCCCGAATAGCAGAGAGGACTTTTGTGATTCTCATTTTGTATTACCACTTTCATTCTACAAAGTAATCTATGGATTTTAACTTTCTTCCCTCCCTTTGGATAAACCTCACAAAAACCCTGCCTCTAGCTCCCAAGACACCTAACTCTTAGGTCTGGACAATTGTTCCTAGATAGTGAATTACTTAGTTGTATTTTGAACGCATAAAACATGCATATAAAACTAGCACATTTTGATCTCATGAGAAAACTGCCTTTTTCCCTCTCTCAAATTCATTTCCTGATAGGCATTTTTAGAAAGAATCTATTTTCCTTTGTAGATGAAAGGCTTGTAGGAAACTATGTTTATAATCTGGCTCTTCCTCCTGCACCTCAACACCTAAAACACAAATTTCACAAAGCATTTATAAGAAACAATACAAAAACCAAACACTGGGAAATGCTCAGATGCAGAAAGTTTTACAAAACCCAGAATATAACTCTGCTGTCTGAGGCTGGGGCTCTCTGTGTAAATTAAGAAACCCCAAAAGAGCAGCCAGGAGTACCGGACATGAGTGTCTCTGGCTGATACTCCATGGACAAGGAGCATGGAGGGGCATCCTGAGCCTGCAGGAGAGTGTCTGGAGGAAAGTTTCCCTGCCAGCCTGAGTACAAAAGTTGGCATCACCCCACCTGGGCCTGTATTTCTTGTCTTCTCCCCACAGCTGAGAACAATCATCTCCTACTCCATGGAGGATACTGTACAAGCTGATCCCCAGAGAGGCTTCTGTTTTGTCTGCACTCCTTCCTAGGTGGGTGCCCCCCCACCGTGTGTGTGTGCTATCAGGGGCCCCTTAGGGCCCAGGCCCATGGGGCTTGTGGGTGTTAGATGTGGGTCAGTGTAATTCACGCAGCAGCTTCCCTAGTCCAACAGCAGGTACACACTGATATTCTCCCACAGTCTCAGGTGAGGTGCCCAGAAGCACCCGAGTTGGGTAGGCTGCCACTAGGATCCTACTTCATCAGAGGGGCCAGATGAAGTGGCTGCTGCCTGAATTACTAATTATTTTATGGAGCAGTTATAAACAAATTGATACATATTACTGTATGATATATAATGCTATATCCTTGAGTCTCTAGTCTACAAAATCATTGAACTTGATACTAGCAAGAATGTATTTTATTTTATGTGTTTATAAGCCCATAATGGCAACTGAAATGAAAGTACAACAAAACTCTTCTCCAAAAAGCACATTCTAAAATCACAGAATTTGAAAAAAAATGTATGTAAGTAGTGCAAATGAAATTATACTAGGATAGTAAAATACACACAAAAATATTACATTCATTACATTCAAAAGTAAAATAAGTAAGTACAGAAAGAATTCCTACTGGATAAAAAATATTACAATGGTTTAACAGGTAGAAGTGATATAGGTTATATGTTTCCTTTTTATAAAACTTATTTATATCTTCCTGGTCTGTTTATCTTAGTGAAGGAAAACGTTAGAAAGCAGAAATTATATGTGGCATCTCTTACTTCCAGTACTACAAAGGAGAGTGGCACTTCCTAATGGGAGTCCTGGGATGACACCCATACCCAGCCCATGTAGACTCATCAGAGGTCCCTGTGGTGACCCTGAGGGGGTCTGGAAAACCGC
Source organism: Dipodomys spectabilis (assembly GCF_019054845.1). Lineage (NCBI taxonomy): Eukaryota > Metazoa > Chordata > Mammalia > Rodentia > Heteromyidae > Dipodomys > Dipodomys spectabilis. The sequence continues at coordinate 664,677 of NW_024871137.1, forward strand.
ACTGCTGTTGCAGCAGGTGCAGTATTTGTTGTGGTGGGCTGCATCCAACAAGGCTCCATCAGTGACCAGACTAAGCAACACAGCCTCAGGTGCCAAAGCCAGGAGGTAAGGCAGGGCAGACCCCAAGTCCTGCCTTCCATGTGTGTGGCCTGCATTGCCAAGGCCAGACCCATTCCTGCTTTGGATACCAATGAGGGTAGAGGATGAGCCCATTGCTGCCAAAGGGAGCATCCCCGGAATGGCATCCAGAGCTGGGCCCATGTGGACCAGAAGGACAATGGAGGAGGCTATACAGCAAAGCCAAAGGGGCTTTGGTCCTCCAGTGCTGCAGCTGGTGCATGCAAGTCCAGGCTCCTCTGGCACTGATGGGCATATGCAGGGATGGCACCTTACCCGAGATCACAGGGACCAGAAAATGGAGGTCCGTGGGGATGCTGAAGGGGCTCCAGGGTGCTCAGCTGCCACAGCTGTCACAAGCCCGCTGGCAGAAGGGCCAGCACACAACTCTAGTCCCCATTCTGCCCTAAAGTCTGAACCAAGGCTGGGCTGCCTGGCCCCAAGGGGGTGAATTGTCCACCAAGCCTTCCTTCTCCTGTGGACTGTGCAGTGTACAGGCATGGTGTCCTCCACCCCACACCCATGGGGGCAGGCAGTGACCCCAGAACAGAGTCTCACTGGGATGGCACTTGCACCCAGGACCACCGCAGACCAGTACCAGCACACCTGGCAGAGGAGAGGGAAGCAGTGGACTCAACTCCAGCCCCATGGCCGCCAGCTCCTGGGTGAAATGGAACAAGTGAGACTGGGAAGGGAGGTGGGCAGGGTGGGCAGGGCTCATCTGGCAATGGTAGGGACCATGCACACACACATCCCTTCACTGCACATCCACCACAAGGGAGGGGGCTCCACTTCTCAACGGGTGACCTGAAGAGGCCCCACACCCACAGGGACTACATAAATGGAGGTTCACGTGGTGATATTGAAAGGGCTCCAGGGTACAGCCTTGCTCCTGCCCTGATCAACTGGCACACACACAAAAAAAAGGAAAAATGACCACTACACCTTTTCATCAATGATAACCTATTATACTTTCAAAACAGTTTTACTTTCCTCTTGTCCTATATTTTTGCATGGGGCCCTCTGAATTAAACAGAAATCTCCAGGATTTCTTCATGTACAATAATACAAATAAATATAGCTTCTATTCTTTTTTGAATTAAGGGAGGTTGCATTTAGTTCTTTCCCATGTTTGATTCATGAAAAAGAAATCCTGAAGTGTATCTGTAAAACACAAAACTCAAGCTACCCAGAGAGAAATAATCACATGATTAGTGGTTCAAATGATATTTCATCTTTGCATTTCTTTAGAAAACTGCATACTTGGGGCTGGGAAGGTGGCTCAGTGGTAGAGCGCTTGCCTTGCATGCATGAGGCTCTGGGTTTGATTCCTCAGCACCACATAAGCAAAAAGAAAAAAGCCAGAAGTGGCGCTGTGGCTCAAGTGGTAGAGCCCTAGCCTTGAGCTGAAGAACTGAGGGACAGCTCCCAGGCCCAGAGTTCAGGCCCCACAACCGAACCAAGCCCCAAAAAGAAAGAAAGAAAGAAAACTGCATACTACTTTCTACAATGAGAATATTAACCTGTATTTTGACCAAGAGAGTACAAAATTTCCTTTCCTCCACACTCTCACAACATTATTACCTTCTGGGTATTTTCAAGGGCAGGTTTTTACTATGTGTAGTACCCCAGAGTGGCCTTAGAATCAAATCCTCTTACTCCAACCCCCTAAATGCTTGGAATTACAAGCCTTTACCACCACATCTGGCTTCTTTGATTTTGTTGATAAGAGTTATAATAGTTATGAAGTAGTATCATAGTAATTTTGAGTTGCATTTCTCTAATGACTTCTGTTCAGAAAGCATTAAGCCAGCGTAGAAGTGATATTAAACACAAATTTGTAAACCCACTGGTGATTTTCAGGGCTTTTTGGAAAGCAGGTCTATTCAGAACTTTCGTCCATATTAAATCAAGTTTCTTGTTAATCTCATCTTTAATATCTCTATACAAAATGAATACTTAATTCAATATAGTAGAAAGGAAAAATCAATCAACTCCTAACATTTTTCACTTTTCAATAAAATGACATTGCTTAAATCAATTTCTGTTTATACTTGAGACTATACTACTTAATTTGGTTAGACCTTTTACAAAGCTTTACATACTTTATTTATTTTATGTTGATTGCTTTTTCCAAATCCTGCATGTCTAATTGTGGTTTCTTTCAGCCTCATGTAGTTTAGATTTCAAACCGAAGAATAAATGGAAGGAAACAAACAAAACAAGAGTTACTCTCATCTGAAGATGCCTCTACAAGAATGAGGAAAGAGTTCATCCTGCTAAGGATCTATGATAGAATTTCAAAAAGAGAATTCATTCTTCTAGGTTTTCCCTATCTTTGTGATGTACCTTAAATTATATAAAACAAAATATACTGCTCAGATACTTTTATCAGTTTTGTACATTTTTATATGGACTTCACATCTGTCTACAGCATTCCTTCTTTATAATGTCCCTGATATTTTTACACTATCAAGACATAAGATAACCAGCTTGATTTACAGCATGAGAAGTTATCCTCCTGGCTTCCTTGGAAGCAGAGCATGGTCAATAGATAACATTACTTCTGGTTGCTCACTACATGTAATGGTTTCTGTGATACATTTTATTTAGTATTTAAAAAACTGTTGGCTAAACTCAAAGCTCATTCATAGAAGTTTATGTTAAGTTTTTCACAAGTTTTATTTCTCTTAATTCTTAAGATAACATTTGCTATAATACTAATATTATTACCATTTAAGTGTTGGGAAAAATTGTAATTAAAGGCACTAAATGCATGGCCTAAATACACACAGTGAGGAAGAAAATGAGTCAAAGTTTCCAAAAGTCTTTCAGCAATACAGAAAAAGTAGATAAAATCTCACCATTCTCTTACACTCTAAATTCAATATTAATATTGCTCAAGAAATAATAGCATAGCAATTATTGCGGATGATGATTGTTTTCTGTCACAATTTGTCTTCAACACAGACTGTGTTGGTGACATTGCGTTATCATGCACAGAATTGAGCTTATACATTGAGTTTCAAAGACAGCCAAATTTCTTCTGTCCTACAGTTCCATTTTTCTTTTAAAAAAGTACCAAAACTTTTAAATATCATCACTTTCTGTCTTTTAAGAATCCAAAAGAGAAATAAATTCACATTTAATTTAATAAATTCACCTTTACTTTTAAAGCAAAGTGCTTTAAAAGTAGGAGATGATAAAAACAGGCCCCCATGAAGTAAATTTTCTTCTACTTTTAAAATTATTCTGAAAACCTTTTGCTGGTTGGTTACACCTGTAATCTTGTTTACTTGAGATATCTACTCAGGAGGCTGAGATCTGTGGATAACAGTTGGAAGCCAATCAGGGCAAAAATATTTTTGAGATTATTTTTCAAAAAAATTTAATGAACTAGCAAAGAGCCAGGAGTGGAGATGTCACTCATATAGTAGCTCACCAATCTAGAGAGGAAAGGTCTAGCAAGTCCTTAAAGCCCTGAGTTCAAATTCTAAGCACTCCAACACATTTGTGTACATGTGTGCACACACACACACACACATTTATTCAAAATACCCTCGTGTCAGTGTTTTGCATTAATTTATTTGTTAACGAGATTATATGGATAAAATAAGGGAAATTAACTCTTCAATCTCAGAACATTTTTATACATTTTTTATTTTAAAAATATTGCACATAGGGGTTACATTTACATGAGCAAGGTAATGAGTACATTTCCTAACAAGCATTGTTACCTCCTCCTTTATTTTCCCCCCACCATCCCTTCTCTCCCACCTCCACAAGTACACTCCACGCCTCCTCTCTCCTTCCCCTACCTCAATTGTAAAATTCATTTTTCAACATAGGTCTTGTGCATCTCATTGTTACAATGGGTCAACCCGTATCCCTATTTAAGCATTTTGTTGTTTTCTTCTTCTCCCCAAATTAGAGAAACGTATATACAAGATGTAGGTGCACCAACTTCAAATACAGTGAAAAAAGGGGTTATAGCGTGGTTGAGGAGCATATAAAGGAACAAAAAAAATCACATCGTACAGTATAAGTATGTTAGAAATAATAGCAAGATAGAATCACTTGTGTACCTATCTTGGTGTTCGTTTAGCTTAACATCATCTTATCTGTTCAAATGCACATAGCTTAAGACATTTTCTGATAATCCCGGACATATATTAGTTATTGAAAATAAGGGAAACCATGGGACCTATGTTTCTTTGGAGTTGGCTTACTTCACTTAATAAATTTTTTCCAAATCTTTCCATTTCCTAACAAATTGGGCAATGTCATTCTTTCTGATGGAGGCAGAGAATGCAATTGTATATATTTACCACATTTTCTTGATCCATTCATCTACTGAGGGGCATCTGGGTTGGTTCCATATCTTAGCTATGGTAAATAATGCTGCAGTAAACATAGTTGTGCTGGTAGTTTTAGTATGGTCTTGTTTGTGATCCTTTGGGTAAATGAACAAAAGTGGGATTGCTGGGTCATAGGGGAGCTTTATGGGGAGTCGTTTGAGGAAACTCCATACTGCTTTCCAAAGTGGTTGAAGACTTTTACACTCCCACCAAAAATGCAGTAGGGTTCCCTTGTGGCCCCATCTCCTCCAGCATTTGTTGTTGTAAAAATATGGATTGCTTCACTGATTTTCGAGTCATCCTTGAGCAGGGGCCATGCTAATCTTCTCTGTATCATTCCGATGTTAGTGTATGGGCTGCAGGATTAAGCACAGAACATTTTTTATATAGAAGGTGTAATTGATTTTCTTAGTCAATTCCACAAAAAAGTAAGTTCAAAAGAATTGTCATGAAATTTTAGAATCATGCATTTCTTACATAAGCACACATTTTTGATGTTGGCATAATTTGTGGAGGGGAAGGGGAAAATGTTTAAAGAGGGATACAAGTAGACCCATTGCAACAATGAAAGGAACTTTACAACTTTGGCATCTCTACTACTGCCATACCTGCAGATTGTAACTTGATTGCTTCTTTTGAGGTAAGTATCACTATGCCTGGGTCTGCTTGGACTGTGGTCCTCCTAACACAAGCAAAACACATAGCACCCATCAAACTCTAACAGAGTTTCTGAAACTTTTTTTTTTTTTTTTGGTTTGGGCTTGCCTGGAACTGCAATTCTCTAATCTCTGTTTTCTAAGTAGATAATATTACAGGTTTGAGCCACTTTATCCAGTAAAAGTATACAATTTCAAGATATTTTGATATTGCCTATATTTGTGCTTAACATATATAGCTAACCTTAATTTTCTCCCTCTTTTGTTTAGTACTCTGAGTTGAAAACATTGACTTTCTTAATATACATGGCTTTGTTTTGGGTGGAATCTCATCACAATCCAAAAAATCTCCCAAAAGTTTATGTCGAATCATGGAAAAGAAGGCTTCAGGTTGGAAAAAAAAAAACAAAACAATGATCCTTAACTTATAATTGCAGTATAATTATAGTGTTAGTCAATACTTTGTGAAGTATGAGAAGAGAAGGAAGACAGAAATGTGAAAGATGTCAGGTCTCTGGAATTTCTGTAGTTGTCACTTCATGTTATATTCTTCCTTAAAACTTGCTTTATTAAAACCCTCTGGGTGGATATTAGTTGGACTGTTTGGTAACCTTACCCAAGAAATGAAGCTGAGGGCTGAGAAGGTGGCTCAGTGGTAGAGCGCTTGCCTTGCATGCATGAGACCTGGGTTCGATTCCTCAGCACCACATAAGCAAAAAGAAAAAAACCGGAAGTGGCACAGTGGCTCAAGTGGTAGGCTGTGGGTCAGGAGCTGTTTTGCTCAGCATGTTGAACCAGCTTCATGAGGTAAGCCCCTCTGTGCCCTGGCTAGACTGTGATGGTTATTCATTGTCCATCCCATGTGTCCTTCCCCACAACCCTCTGCTACACCGTTGAAGGAAAGTGGATGAGAAGGTGGCGCCTTCTCCCCCTGCCCAGCACAATCCAGGGCCTCTGACCTATACCCCCACCTATCAGACAAGACCCTGGCTATAAGACAATAAAAACACTCCATGTGTACTACCCTTTGCTGGGGAATGTCGTTTTGGTTATGGTGGCGGGGTTCAGAAAAAAAAACCCAGACCTGACACCTCCCGTTGGACATTTGTTCTTGTGACAGAGCGAAGTCATTGCTGTGGATAAGGACGAAGCCTCCATCAGACTGACCTAGAACAATGCTCAAAGATAGGTAGGCTGTTGAAGTATCAAACCCACTCATGTACTTCCTACTCCCAACAAGGAGGTGTAGTGTGGGTGGCCCAGCCCTGGGCCTAAGGGATTATAAATGGATGGTGGTGGCTAGGAGGTCATGGCGCCCACCCATCATCCTGGCTCTCTGGGAGGCTGAGGTCTGATGGTTATGACTCAGAGCAACCAGGCAGGAAAGTCTGTGAGAATCTTATCTCCCATAAACCACCTCCCTCCCCAAAACCACACACAAAAAAGCCAGATGTGGTGCTGTGGCTCAACTGGTAGAGCCTTGGCCGTGAACAAAACAATCTCAGGGATAACACCCAGGGCCTGAATCCAAGCCCTAGGACTAACACAATCATGAAATAAATGATCAGTGTACACCTTTTATCTGACTACCAAGAAAGATGTATTCAGTTTTCTCGCTGGTACATGTAGCTAAAGGTAAGGGGCTCCCTTTCATGTTCCCCTAACCCTCTCCTTCTTTCCTTTATCTGTCCAGGCTTAAGTTGCAGGACAGAATTCGGATCATCCCCCTGGAAGTGACCTTCATTACCTTCCCCATCCACCTCCCTTAGGGTCAGGATCCTGGATGCACTCCCTGCTGGGAGGATCAGGCACCACAGAGATGAGGGTAGGTATCCCCAACACTCACACACATACACACACACAAACACACAAACACCCCTAAGCCAACTCAGACTAGCCTTTTCCAAAGACACTTTATCTCCTTGGATTAACTGACCTAGGAGAGGAACTTGATCCCCTGTAACTGATTATTTTAACTTGGGCTTGCTAGTTGACAGGAGATAAACAGGAGCACACAAAAACCAAAAAGCCTTTGGTGTCCGTCACCTGGGATTCAGGCTCATGCCTGTCATCCTGGGTATTTGGGAGGCTGAAATCTGAGGATCACAGTTTGAAGCCAGCCATAAGCTGGAAAGCCTGTGAAACTCTACTCTCCATGGAACCACCAAGAAGCCAGAAATGGAGCTGTGGTTCAAGTGGTAGAGCACCAGCCTTGAGCAATAAAACTCAGAGAGACAGCTCCCAGATCCTCAGTTCAAGCCCACACACAGAAATGGCCCTGTCTTGTTGCCCACAGATTGCCCAGGCCTCGAACCCCCTCTCATGCAGTGTGATACAACACCTGTCCCTGGGTGGTGAATCAGGGTCTTCTGAAATCTGGTGGTGGAATCCAGCCCTTCCTCTTCATGCATTCTCAACCCACACTGGCTGGAAGGCAGAGCCTGACAAGGCTGGCAGCCTGCACAGTGCAGAGACTCCAGCTTTGTCAAGGTCATTGGAAAGAGCTTCTTGGAAACAGCACTTGTAAAGAGTGTCTTGCTTAACAAGGAGGATCTGAAGGAAGCACAGAGTGCAAAGGTGCTGCAGATGATGGACAATGTAGCATGTTCATTTCCAGCCAGGGCTTCTGGTAAGAGACTTGGTTTAGATGTGCGAGACTGTCCCAATACAGGCCTGAGGGGTCACAGAAGAACAGCTATACAGGCCTGGGATTTTGTCTTAGAGGTAGAGGGCTCGCCTAGCACACAGGAAAGCATGGGTTCAATTCCTAGGTCCTGCATACACAGAAAAATCTGGAAGTGGCACGGTGGCTCAGGTGAAAGAGCACTGCCCTGGAGACAAAGAAAGTCGGGGACAGTGCCAGGGCCCTGAGGTCAGGCCCCAGGGCTGTCACCATAAAACAGTTTTCCCAGTGACTTTGTGACAGGTGGATGGCTATGCCCTGAAGCTCTCAGTAGATCCATCCATGCTTTGTGTCTCCTTTGACAGAGGGGAGCTGGACACTCCTTCTGCCCTGGGCACCCCTGGGCCTGGTTATCAGCAACCCTCCCAACGTCTTCCACCAGGACATGGAGCAGCTGGCCCCAGAAGTCCTCAGGTATCGGTTGGGTGGGGCAGGGGAACATAGGGCAGGCCCCAGAACTCCTCGTGGGTCTGATCTGCCCTGGAAGACCAGATAATCCAGAGGAGGCAGATCGCAGTTTAGAGGGGGTTAGTGATGTGGAGGGGGCCCTTTAATCCCCATGGCCCCACCCAGATTCTAGCCTCCCTTTGCTGTCCCTGAGGAAGGTAGAGGTATATCTAGGTGGTAGCATCTTGAGAAGGACTAGGTGGAAATTCTGAAGGACTAGACACCTTAAACTATTAGCCGGTGGCTCATGCATGTCATCCCACACCTGTCATCCTGGCCACTAGGGAGGCCGAGATCCAGAGGATCTCATTTCCGAGCCCTGGCAGGAAAGTCCCACCAGAGCCTCATCGCCAATCTCCAACCGGAAGTGACACTGTGGCTCAAGTGGTAGACCACTGGCTTTGAGGAAAATTAGACATCAGGGACAGTACCCAAACCCTGAGTTCAAGCCCCTCAACCAAAAAACAAAACAAAAACAAAAACAAAAAACCAAACAAGAAAGAAAGACACCCCTTCCTTGCTTGCAAGAGATAGTGAAGTAGTAGGGTTGCTGTGGTTGTGAGACTAGATGCTGGCCTCACAGTGCAGACATTTCTAATAACTCCCCAGGTTTACCCCGGTGTGAAGCCATAGCAGGGTGGGTGGTGCCTTACCAAGAACTCCAGAGGTCGTGGCCTGTGGCAGGCAGGGAGTGGGTGAATAGGAGCAGGGGTGGGATGGTAGTATCAATTATATGCTCTCCATCCATGGAAGAATGGTTTTGGATGCTGGTGACCAAGTCTGAAGTTCAAGGTTACATGTTTTTTGTGTTTTGATGAGTTGGGTTTTCCCTTGGTATAAGAAGGTGGCTGCATGAGGAGGCTACAATGCTTGATGAGAAATGTACTCCTTATCTTGCCCATGTAATTGTATCCCCTCTGTACAGTATTTTCCACAATAAAAAAAGAAAGAAAGAAAGGAAAGAGCTGAAGAAAAAAAAAGTTGGGTGTAGCCTGGCGCTGCCAGTGGCTCATAACTGTCATCTTAGCTACTCAGGAGGCTGAGATCTGAGGATCTTGGGTCAAAGCCAGCTTGGGCAGGAACGTCTGTGAGACTTTACCTCCAATGAACCACCAGAAAATTGGATGTGGTGCTGTGGCTCCAGTAGTAGTGCGCACACCTTCATCTGAAGAGCTTAGGCCCTGCTGGCAGGCTCAAAGTTAAAACCCCATAACGTACAATCATACAAAAGGTAGCTGAATTTTCTGCATAACAGTTTGTACAGTAGAAATGCCATGATGTGTTGTGAACCATTTCAGACATGTGAGAGGCTCTGAGTTTTGTCTGCAGTTGGTCTGATGATGGTAGTGCCATCATCTCTGGGGTGGAATATTTAGGGTGCTCAGGGACTGCTGAGGCTTTGGGCTACCACTGTGTGTGTCTGTGTGTTTGTGTGTCTTTTGTCTGTGTGTCTGTGTCTGTGAGTTTGGATGTAGAAGACCTGGGTCTTGAACTCATGGTCTAGTTGAAGTTCCTATGCTTCTGTGCTCAAAGCTAGTGCTCTAACACTTGAGCTGCAGCTCCATTTCTGGCTATTTGGTGGTTCATTGAAGATAAGAGCCTCAGTCATTTCTGTGCTGGCTGGCTTTGACCTCAGCCTCCTGAGTAGCTAGGATGACAGGTGTGAGACACCAGTGCCATATTTGTGTGTGTGTGTGTGTGTGTGTGTGTGTGTGTGTGTGTGTGTGTGTGTGTGTGTGTGTGTGTTTCCCTCATCTTTCTCTGTCCCCTTCTTGGGTGCCTGTCTGCCTCTTTCAGACCTCGGATGGTGCCCCTCCTCCACACCGACCTTGCCTTTAGCCTCCTATCAGGGTCTACAATGAATGCTAAATTGCCAGAGACCTGAGTTCAAGCTTTTCTTTGGGGCCCAAGTCCAGCTGTCCAAATCTTTGGCCGCCTGTAGGGGATTCTGGGTCAGCCTGGCCAGCTGCAATAAAGTCTTGCCTGTCTCTGGGTGGGGAACTCAGACATGAGATGTCCTGCCCTTTTCCTCAGCTAGACCTCTGGCTGCAAGTCCCTCTCAGCAGGGTGGCAGTGGAGTGGGGGAAGGAGGTTGCCGATGACTCTGGCCAACTCGAGCTTGATAGTGGACTGAAGGCCGCCCAAGCAAGGAGGATTCCGGGCTACATTGGAGCTGAGGCCAAGGTGGCTTGGAAGTGTCTGTTGGTGTCTAGGAAATGTCAACATACTTTATCTCAGGCAACTCTATCTTCCAGCCCCAGCTGGCCCTCTCCAATCCTTCTAGAGAATTCTGGATGCCCAGAGTATAGAGGCACAGACTTTAGATTCCAGGGCCAGGGAATTGGGGGAGGAGAGACTGGTATGGCCAATATCTCAATGTTCTGGGGCATTAGCCTTGACCTGGGTATGCCGCCCTTGTGTACATTCACTTCTTAACCCAGAGCTGGCCAGAAACAGGCCACTTGTGGTGGTGCTGTAGAAGTGGCAGGAGTGGAAGTGAGATGTAGGATGACCAACATCTGGATTTATGGCCTGAGGGGGGATGGGGGGCAAAAGGTGTCTTTAAAAAAAAAAACTCTTAGAGCTGGAACTCAGGGCCTAGGCACTGAGCTTCCTTTGCTCAAATCTAACACTCTGCCATTTAACCACAGCTCACATTTCATCTTTTTTTAGTAGTTTAGTGGAGATAAGAGTCTCGCGAACTTTCCTGCTTGGGCTGGCTTCAAACTGCAATCTTAAGAGCTCAGCCTCTTGAGTAGCAACGATTGCTAGTATGAGCCACTGGCACCTCCTAAGGATGTTAGTGTGTGTGTGTGTGTGTGTGTGTGTGTGGCACCTCTTAAGGATGTTAGTGTGTGTGTGTGTGTGTGTGTGTGTGTGTGTGTTTGCCAGGGCTTGTACTCAGAGCCTAGGTGGTATCCTTTAGCTTGTTTGCACAAGGCTCCTGCTCTACCACTTGAACTACAGTAGCTCTGCTTCCCAACTTTTTGGTCATTCATTGGAGTTAAGAGTCTGCCCAGGCTAGCTTTGAATCTTGCTTGATCCTCATGTGTCAGCCTTGTAGCTAGGATCATAGGCATGAGCCACTGGCATCCAGCTTCAAGGATGTCTCTTCATACTGTCTTCTGTTCTAACAGCTATCTGCTTACCCTGGCCTAGATCTCTGATCTCCACATCAGCTCCCAGCAGCCCTTGACTGTGTGGAGAACATAAAGCTCAAACCTGTCAAGCATCCTATTTCTATGTCCTCAGGGGAGGGTAAGTTTCCTCTGAAGCCTGGAGAAGTAGGGGGAGGGGGAGGACGGTGAGCTGTAGATGGGTGCTAGGCTGGGAGAGAGGTACACTGTCTTAGCCAAGAAGGAAAGTGTGGCCAGATGTTAATAGCTCATGCTCTCATATTCCTAGCTCCTCAGGAGGCTGAGATCTAAGCATTGGCATTCAGAGGCAGCCCAGCTCACTTTTCTTTGTTTCTTTTTTTTTTTTTTGTATCAGTAGGACCTTTTTTTGTGAAAATACTGTACAGAGGGGTTACAATTACATGGGCAAGATAATGAGTATATTTCTTATCACCAGCTCACTTTTCTAAAGTGTGTGAGACTCTCCTTTCCCAATAACCACCTGAAAGCTGGAAGAAAAGCTGTGGCTCAAGTGGTAGAGTTGCTAGCCTTGAATGAAAAAAGTGAGGGACAGAGCCTGGATCCTGAGTTCCAGCCCTAGTACCAAGATGTGCCCATGCACACACACACACACACACACACACACACACACACACACACAGAGGAAGGTAGTAATGATGAGCAGAGCTAGAACTGGGGGCAGTCCAGAGGCACAGTCATAGTAAACTCTCGACACATAAGTTATTTCTCCCCAACTCCTTGGACTGAGGGTTCTGGGCCATGGCAGTACATCCCATGGAAACTGCACCTCCATTCATGCATAGGGTACAGGACCAAAGGAAGAACACGATGGATGCTGGTTTTTACTCAGTGCATGATTGCAGACCTTCATCTGCCACTTAACACTGGTGAGCAAAGCAGGGCTCTGAGCCCAGGGACTTCTGGGATAGCCACGGCTACAAGCAGCAGCCAGCCAGCTGTGGATTCCTGAGCCTACAAGTCTTTCATGAGTCCAACTCAACACCCACCGAAGGTGTGCCTGACAAATTTGCCTCCGTGAGTAGGCATTACATGCTGTGCCATCTTGCAGCTCTTGCCCCTCCTGACCCAGAAACCTGGTCTGAAATATTGACTTACTGCTCAGATCCACACTGCACCCATGACAGATGCCATTCTGATGACCTGGCCGATGACTTCCGTGCCCCAAGGCTAGACCCTTCTCTGATACTTTGGCCCACTCTCTAGGCAAAGGCACCCAAAGAGGCTGCTTTCAAGACTTGTAGGACACCTAGATATTGGGAGACCCTTAGCGGTCCACTGGAAATTTCTCTGCTTAGAGCCACAGAGTGAGGTTCAAGCAGGTCAGGTGGGCCTTGAACTCTGGGACTGGGCACTGTCCCTTCAGCTCTTCAGCTTACCACTTGAGCCACAGTACCACTTCCAGTTTTCCTGTGGTTCATTGGAGATCAGAGTCTCCCAGACTGTCCTGTCCAGGCTGGCTTTGAACCATGATCCTCAGATCTCAGCCTCGAGAGGAGCTAGCAGGATAAGCATGAGCCAGTAGCACCCAACTGATTTGGACTTTCACCACAGTGGACTAGGAACTCTTGAAAGCTTTTCTTTATTTTTTATGTGCCAGTACTGGGGCTTGAACTTAGGGTCTGGGCTCCAGTCTCTTTAATTTTTGCCTCAAGGCTGGCACTCTACCACTTGAGCCACAGCTCCATTTCTGGCTTTTGGTAGTTCATCGGCAAGAAGAGTCTCACTAACTTTCCTCCCCTGAGCTGGCTTTGACCCACGACTTCTGATCTCAGTCTTTTCAGTAGCTAGGATTTACGTGGGTTGAGCCACCACTGGTATTGATCTAGGAGCTTTTCTTAAACAAGTGTTCTTCCCTGCATTTGCCCTGACTCCTCCATGTAAAGGAGGCCTGAGGGTCAGGAGCTGTGACAAATAGGCTTCCAGCCACAGGAAATGGCTGGGGTCCATGGTGAAAAGCCAAGCTAATCTTCCCCCTGGGACCCCTTCTGGGACCTCCATCCTCTGCCCTCCCTGTGACTCAAGTACAAACCTTGACCCAGCCTTGAATTCCTGATGGACATGTCTGAAGCTACAGAACCTTCATTCCACCCACACCACCTATTCTACACCACACCTCAGGAGACTTTGTACATGCGGCTCTCTATATTGTTCCACATCTTAGAACTCCACTGGAATTTTGGCACTGGTTATATCACCTCCAGGAGCAAGTCTTTCCTTCCCTTCTCTCTCTTTTGTTTAATATTGAGTTGCTAGAGATGGAACTTGTGCAGGCTGACTGGCAAATGCTCTGGCTTTGTGTGTGTGTGTGTGTGTGTGTGTGTGTGTGTGTGTGTGTGTGTGTGTGTGTGTGCCAGTCCTGGGGTTTGAATTCATGGCCTGGATGCTATCTCTGAGGTTTTGTGGTCAAGGCTAGCACTCTATTCCTTGAACCACAGCTCTACTTCGGACTTTTGGGTGTTTAATTGGAGAAAAGTGTCTTATATAGACTTTCCTGCTTGCAGTTGTGATCCTCAGATCTCAGCCTCCTGAGTAGCTAAGATTACAGGGGTGAACCACCAGCAACTGTCCTCTACCCTACCTCTTACCTCTAACCTTGGCCCTCCTATGAGTACCAGAAGAATATGTCTCACCAGGCTCACTTTTTGCCAGTCCTGGGGCTTGAACTCAGAGTCTGGGCATGTTCCTGAGTTTCTTTTGGTCAAAGCTAGCACTCATCACTTAAGCCACAGTGCCACTTTTGGCTTTTTCTGTTTCTGTGATCCTGAGGAATCAAACCCAGGGCTTCATGCATGCTAGGTAAGCACTCTACCCCACTAAGCCACATTCACAGCCCAAGGCTCACTTCTGACAGGAACTATGAGGGTGGGATTTATTGGCTTACCCCTTTTGGTGCAGAAATCGCTGGCTATTTCATATCTTTGCCAAGATTTGGGACTAGTCTATGACTGGGCAATGAGGAATGGTGAATGAGGGATAGCCACCAGGCCCCAGTGGAGTAGGCTCACATATCCTACAGAGGGATAGAGAATATGGAGTCAGAACCCTTGACACCTCCTACAGCCTAGGAACTGTGGTCTCCCTGGAGGCAGTGGCTGGCTGCTAGATGTCCCGATGGGACATCTCAGCAGAACATAAGGCACTTGTTGCACAGCCCAGGCAAAGCCCGCGGGGCTTCAGTTATTAAATGGCAGAGAAGGATGCTTTGTTCAAGCTGCTGGCTCAGACTTAGGACTCTCTGAGGACTTGCCCAGATTGGGGGGGTGGACATGGGCAACCTGCTGAATGCCCATCATCCCTACATCATCCATCCATACACAGAGACATGGAGTTATTGCCTCCTTTTTTGGGGGGGAGGGGGGGTTGTGAGGCAGGTCCAGGATTGTACTATGAGCCTAGGCCCTGTCCCTGAGCTCCTTTTGCTCAAGGATAGCACTCTGCCCTTGAGCCACAGCCCCACTCATGGTTTTTTTTTCTTTTCCTCTGTGATCTCTTAGAAAGAAGAGTGTGGTGGACTTTCCTGCCCCAGATGAATTCAAATTGGCATTCTCTACATCTCAGCCTCAGGAAGAGTTAGGGTTATAGGCAGGAGCCACTGACACCTGGCTTTCTTTTCTTCTTGTTGTTCTTTTTTTTTAATCGTGACAATCTGAAATCTTCACGGTGTCATTCCAATGGTTTGCATTCAAAGTAATCTACCCAGGCCTGGGATTCGAATGCTATGACTACCAACCACAAATGGAGGGAGATCCTGATGAACTCATTCCTGTTCATGTGAATGCTAATGGAATGTAATAAAAGTAATAATTCAATTTGCAGTTAATTCATGATTCTATTTTAGAATGCCACACAAAAATTATTGGATTTATGTCTTCATTCTAGCACCATGGTATGATTAAGGATATTGACTAATTTTTAATTAATGCTTTTATAAGTATTCAACCATAATACTTCATTAAATGGAGTCATAATTTAGTAACTAATAATTGGTAATAATGTATATATATAATTTAATAATATCCTCACATTCTTTCTTTGTATGTGTGTGTGTATATATATATATACATATATATGCAGGTATATATGAATGTTTATATATATATATATATATATATATATAAAATATCAATCTACACATCTATTTATTGGGCACTACTGTGGCTTGATTACAGGTGCTCAGAATTTCCTGGATTCTCAGTTTGGCGGAGGCTGGTGTGCTAAGACTGTTCCCCATTTATGGATTGGGCATTGTAGGTGAGTTGAAATCCCAGCATGGCCAAAAATTTATTTGTGGAATAAGAAGCCAATTTGACACGTTTTTCCTTCTCTGTGAAAGTCCTGGGTCTCAATGCGATGTATAATCCATATGCAAATATATCCTATGAAATATGATGTAATAAAAGAAATGTTATATGTGTAATAATACTAAATAAATAAGGGTAATAAATGTCATATGCAGTAGAACCCATATATGAAATAGATCTCATATATATGAAGATTATTTTTTCCAGTGCTAGGGCTTCAATTCAGGCCCTGGGAACTGCTCTGAATTTCTTTTTTCTTTCTTTTTTTTTTTTTGCCAGTCATGGTGCCTTAACTCTGGGCCTGGGCACTGTCCCTCAGCTCTTCAGCTCAAGGTGAGCGCTCTACCACTTGAGCTACAGTGCCACTTCTAGCTTTTTCTGCTTATGTGGTGCTGAGGAATTGAGCCCAGGGCCTCATGCATGCAAGGCAAGCACTCTACCACTGAGCCACCTTCCCAGCCCCATGAATTTCTTGTCTTCAAGGACGGTGAGCTTTTTCCTTCACACACAGTGTCACAGAGTTATCCAGACCCTGAGTTCAAATTCCAGGCCTGCTAGAAAAATGGTGCAATTTCCTAGCCAGGGTCTTATTGTTATTATTACTTTTTTTTGGCCTAGCACAGGGCTTGAACTCAGGTCTTCGCATCTCTGCCACAGCTGATCACTGGATCCTACCATCCTACTTCAAATTTCAGAGCTGGCAAAAAAATAAATAAATAAAAAGGAGAAGGATAAAACTGAGAAGTTCAAGAAGGTGGTTTTATTTTTTTTTCCTTTGTACTGTGACCATCCTGGGTCTAAATGACAAGCCCCAGAATGCGTACATGATGTTGCATTGCTAATGTTTCGTGGGCTATTAGGGAAGCCATAGCTGAAACCAGCAACTTAGGCCTGGAGGTCGAATCTTAGAACTGCCACTAATGAATGGTGGGAGGTTCTAAGAAACGCATTCTGATATACATCCGTACAAATGGAATGTTATAAAAGTAACATTTAAATTAGTAATTAGTGTATGTTTGTATTCTAAAATTATACACAACAATTATGCTACATTGACCAATTTTCAATTAATACTTTATTATGTATTCAATCATGATACTTAAAAAAGGAAGGAATAATTTAATTGCCAAAAATTGGTAGTAATATCATATATGCAGTTTCATAATATACAGATATCTCTTTTGTTTTATACATATACATCTATCTATCTATCTATCTATCTACATCTACAAATCTACACATCTATCTGTTTATACACTTGTCACTCCTGGGGCTCAGTGATAGAATGCTCACCGAGTATGTACAAAGCCCTGGGTTCCATTCCTCACTACAGAAAAATCCAGAAGTCATGCTGTTGCTCAAGCAGTCGTGTACTAGGTTTGAGCATAAAAGTTTAGGGACCGTGTCTAGACACTTACTCAAGATGCAGAACTGGCACCAAAACAAAATGATAGAATGTTCTGACTGCAAAGATATAAGGATAGGACTGCAAATACATCATCATAGAGCAAGCTAGGAGTCTGGTGCTGAGAGCTGCCATCTAACCTGATTTAGCCAGAGGTAAATTGCTTGCAACCCAGCTACTCAGAACCAGATGCTTCTGGCTCGCTCAGCCCTGTCATCCAAGATACTGGGAGCTAAGATCAGACACTGGTGGTTTTAAAATCCAGCCCTGACAGGAAGTCTGCAAAACTCTGAGCTGTGGCTCAAAGTGGTAGAGCTCTAGCCTTGAGTAAAAGATCTTAGGACAGTACCCCCAAACTTTAGGTGGAATCCCCGTGGCTGACTCCCCGCCCCCCCCCACAAAAAACCCACCCCTCTAAATCATTAGATGTGAACTTTGTGTAGTTTGTTGACACTGATGAAAGCACCCTAATTCTAATGACAGCATGTGCGATACAGCTATGTCATGAGTCTTATATGAGGAATGGTGTACTGAGTGCATTCTTGCATCTGATCCTTGTAAGAGCTCCACAGATTATTGTGCAAATGAGAACCTTGAGGCTCAGATATGTCCCCATGTCAGGGCCAAAATGATGTATGTACTGAACTCTAGTGAGTTTTCTCCTGCAGACAATTGTTTTGGTTTATTTTCCTCAGTCATGAACCTTAAACTCAGGGCCTAGCTACTGACACTTCCCTGTTGGGCTCATGGCTAGCACCGTACCAAGGGGACCCAAGGAACCCATACAAAAGTGTTACAGTCTAGGCATCTGTGGCTGATATCTGTCATCCTGCCTACTTTGACACATTTTTTTTCCTTCTCTGTAAAAATCCTGGGTCTCAGTCTGAAGTATAATCCATATGCAAATATATCCATGTGATAAGATGCAATAAATGAAATAAATGTTATATATGTAATAATACTAAATAAAATAAATAATGAATAAATAAGGGTAATAAATGTCATATGGAGCAAGTCCATGTATGTAAAAAGATCACAAAAATGAATATTATTTTTTCCAGTGCTAGCGCTTAAATTCAGTCCTGGAAACTGGTCTGAAATTCTTGTCTTCAACAACAGTGAGCTTCCCCTTCCCCACAGTGTCACAGAGTTACCCAGACCCTGAGTTCAAATCCCAGGCCTGTCAGAAAAATGGAGCAATTCCAAGTCACGGCATTAATTTATTTTGTCCAGGCCCCGGGCTTGAACTCAGCTTGTGGCAATTCTGCCTCAGCTTCGATCACCCTAGGCTGGGGTGCAGCCAATGGACCCACAGCCCATCCTGAGATCCTAGGACCCGAGTTCCAATCTCGGGACTGATTAAAAAAAAAGGAAAAAGGTAGGAAGGTGGCTCAGTAGTAGAGGCTTGCCTTGAATGCATAAGGCCCTGGGCTTGATTCCTCAGCACCACATAAGCAGAAAAAAGCTGTCAGTGGTACTATGGCTCAAGTGGTAGAACACTAGTCTTGAATAAATAGTTGAGGAACAGTGTCCAGACCCACGTTTCTGGCCCCACAACCAACAAAAAAAAAAAAAAAAAAAAGAAAGAGAGGGGGGAAAAAAGAATAAGGCTAAAACTGGGAAGTTCCAGAAGGCGGTTTTACTTTTTTTCCTTTGCATTGTGACCATCCTGGGTCTAAATGAAAGGGCCCAGAAAGAGTATGTGACCTTACACTGCTGAAGTTTGGTGGGCTATCAGGCAAGCCATAGCCCAAACCAGCAACGTATGCCCAGGGTTCAAATCCCGGGACCGCCACCTACAAAAGGTGGGAGATCCTAAGAAACGCATTCTGACATACATCCATATGAATGGAATGTTGTAAAAGTAACAATTACATTAGTAGCTAGTATATGATTATATTAAAATTGTAAACAATAATCATAGTACATTGACTATTTTTCAATTAATACTTAATTATATTTTCAACAATTAGAAATAAAGGAAGGAATAATTTAATTATGGATAATTGGTAGTAATATAGTATATGTAATTTAATAATATACAGATATCTTTCTTATTTTATACATACATATATACATGTGTGTATGTATATAAGCTATGTATCTATTTCTACACTTGTCACTCCTGGGGCTCAGTGGTAGAGTGCTTACCTAGTATGTATGAAGCCCTGGATTTGTTTCCACACTATCACATGCACAGAAAAAGCCGGAAGTGGTGCTGTCACTCAAGCACCAAAGAAAAGTTAGAATGTTCGAACTGCAACTGTACAAGGCCAGGACTTTAAATACTTCATGACAGAGCAAGCCGGGAATCTGAAGATGACTCCTGCCATCTATCCTGACAGCCAGAGGATAACAGCTGCAAACCAACTCCATCCAACCAGACGCTGCTGGCTCATCTCTAGCTGCTCAGGGGATGAGATCTGACACTGGTGGGTTGAAAACTCAGCCCTGTCAGGAAGTCTGTGAGACTCTGAGCTGTGGCTCAAAATGGTAGAGCTGTAGCCTTGAGGAAAAGATCTTAGGACAGTACCCACAACCTATGAGTGCAATCCCTGAGTCTGATGACCCTTCCTCCCGCTTCCCCCCTCCTGCTCCCCCCCCCCCAGACTAACCACCCATCTAAACTATTAGATGTGAACTTGTGTGGTTCCTGACATGTTTCTGAAGGAATGGTGATACTGATGAAAGCATCCTAATTCTAATGACAGCTTGTGGGATACAGCTATATGAAGAGTCCTTCCTGGGGTACTGGGTCCTTCACGGGGTGCTGTGTGCTGAGTCCTACACAGGGTGTATTCTTTCATCTGATCCTTGTTAGAACTCCACAAGTAAGATGATTGTGCAAATGAGAAACTTGAGGCACAGATATTTCCCAAGGCAGGGCCAAATTTATGAATGTACTGAACTCTATTGACTTGACTCCTGCAGACAATTGTTTTGGTTTAGTTTTCTCCATCATGAACCTTGAACTCAGAGCGTAGACTCTGATTTTCCTCTTATGCTCATGGCTAGTACTCTACCACGTGGAGCCAAGGACCTCTTTGCAGCAAAGTGTCACTGGTTAGGTGTCTTTAGCTGAGGTCTATCATCCTGCCTGCTCAGGAAGCTGAGGATTGGGTTCAAAACCACCCACAGAAAAGGTCCCATGACACTCTCATCTCCTATTCACCACTTAGAAACTTGAAGTGGAAGCTGGGTGCTGGTGACTCATGCCCATCATCCTAGCTACTTACTCAGCAGGCTGAGAGCTCAGCATCACGGTCCAAAGCCAGCCTGAGCAGGAGATTCCTTGAAATGGTTATTGCCAATGAACCACCAGAAAACCTGAATGGGCTCTGTAGCTCAAGTGGTAGAGCTGTCCACTTGACCTGAAGAGCTGAATGACAGCACCCAGGCCCAGACTTCAACTCCTCCAACTTACAAGAAAAGAAAGAAAGAACCCTGAAGTACAGTGCTGGGAATGGGTCTTAGGGGTAGAGTGCTTTGCATGTATGAAACCCTGGCTTTGAATCCTCAGTGGCACATCACTAGAAAAAAAGTCTGAAGTGGCTCTGTGGCTCAAGTGGTAGAGTGCTATCTTTGTACAGGAGAAACTCAGGTACAGTGCACAGGTCCTGAGTTCAAGCTCCAGGACTGGTATATGCACACAAATTACCCCCCCCCCACACACACACACAGATACCAGAAGTGATACTGTGACATCATAGGGTAAAGCACTGGGAAATAGGCCCTTAGAGGAGACTTGAGCTGGTACAGCTTCTTTCCAGGCTTTGCCTTTGTTTTGGGGATTTTAGAAAATAAAACTTTAAACAAGGATAACTAGACCTTGGCTCCAAACAGCCCAGTTCCTGGAATGGAAAGAATGCCTCTAGGTCCCCCTCCCCTTAACAACCTAACTCACCTTGACTGTTGAGTTAAAGACTGACCCATAAAACAGATAGGTTGTTATCTGGCTCCAACTACCTGACACCTCGTGCTTATGGTGGTAAACCCTGCCTTTCATACATACTTACAGTAAACTCTGCCTATTGGCCACCTGTGTGTGGTCTGGTATGACCATGCAATCCTTTTGTGTGGTATGATCCCATTGGTCACCTGTGCATGACCAGGCTCAACCTCATGGATTTTGCCTTTGCAAACCAAAGAATGGGGACTGCTCAGGGTGGCAGTATCAGCTCCTGAGCCTGTGCTGTGGCCCTGGCCAGTCAGTGTAGGAAACTTCTCAATAAAGTTGCTTCTTTGTTAACAACTTCGTTGCGGTGAGCTCTGTCACTCCAGACAACTAGGTGGGTTTGCCTGCCTGAGTAGGGGTCTTCCTACTACACACTAAGCTTCTGAGCTCATGGTCAGTACTCAGGCCCTGTGTTCAACCTGGAAACCTAGCCACCCAAGGCCCAACTAGGAGAGGTCAAAGGTTTCCAAACCTGATGAGGTTCACCAGCCCTACATAACAGGGAACAATGTCATTTTGCAAATGTGCTTAGATGTAGCAAGCTTACGAAAACCTAGGGAGGCACTGTTGCCAATAAAGAATAAAGAATCATTGCATTAGGTTCAGCTCCCTAGTTGTTGTCTGCCAGAAGAAATCTTGAATTAATTGTAGCAGTTTGTTTCAACACTGGAACATAGTTTAACAAAGACAAGATAAGTGCAGGGAACTTGGCCTGCCATGGGAGGTGGCACAAATGAAAGCTTCCTGTCAAACCAGAGCACTGGGGAGAGAGATATCTTGGGGTACAGAGGCCTTTTTCTCCTAGTCTTCAGGGCCTGCCCACACTCATCATCACTAGTTGGCCCGGATAGAGTTGTTTGTTACTGAGCTGTACAGGAGTGAGGCCTTTTGTCTGCCTGTTCCAACCAAGAGGCAGACTTCCTCCAGCAACCTGGGGTGTGGAGAAACCCTCAGGCTACACTGGGAACAGGGAGGGGAGTCCTGGAACATGTACTGCCTTGAAAGCACCCTCTGTGCTATGAAATCCTTCTATTCAAAGCAAATTTCCTAGCTAGGTGTCTTTCTTCATAGCGACTTTGGATGTTCACCGATAGTAATACATTCCCACATACACAGATACATGGAGTTACTGGCTCTATTTTTTTTTTTTTTTTGGTACAGGTCCTGAGGCTTGAACTGTGAGCTTAGACATTGTCCCTGAGCTCCTTTTTCACAAGGAAGCACTTTATTGTGCCTTAAACCATGATACATCATTAAATGAGGGCATAATTTAATACCTAATAATTATTAGTAATATATTACATGTAATTTAATGATATATAGACATCTCACATTCTATAAATATATTTATATATTTACATATACACTGGAATATACATATACATCTCTCTCTCTTTCTCTCTCACTCTCTATGCATATCTATGAATTTGCAGCAATTTATGCATCTATCTATTTATATATTGGCCACTCCTGGAGGTTAAAGTTAGGTCCTGGGAACTCCCTGGCAGTGAATTTGTTTGAGGCTGCTGTGCTTACATTGATGCCTTGATGAGTTGGGCATTCAAGGCCCTGAGTTCAAATCCCAGCAGTGCCAAAGACAATAGGTGGAGTAAGAAGCCAATGTTGACCAGTTCTGCTGTCTGTGAAAATATTGTTTCCTAGGTACAATATGTAATAGCTATGCAAATACATATATATGATGTATATTATAAATGTATATAAATATTTTTCCATGCCTGGGTCTAGAATTCATGCCCTGGGAAATGCTCTTGACTTTCTCTTATTCAAGGAGGGTGAGCTTCCACTTCACCCACAGCAAAATAGAGTTACCCAGACCCTGATTTCAAATCCTAGGTATGGCAGATAAAATGTCCCAAATTCCAAGCCAGGACCTTAACTATTTTGGGGGGGCAAGTATGGGGCTTGAACTCAGATCATCACAACTCTGCCTCAACCTTGATTACCCTAGGCTAGGGTGCAGCTTTTACACCCACAGATGATCCAGGGATCCTAGGACCCAATTTCATCTCCCAGCACTGGCCAAAAAACAAACAAACCAAAATGGAAGAGGAAAAACCAGAAAGTTTTACACAACAGTTTTACCTTTGTTTCTTTTGCACAGTGACCATCCTGGGTCTCACTGACTTGGCTTGAAAATTGTACATGACTTTGCATGGCTGAGTCTGGTGGGCTGTCAGTGAAGCCTGAGGTTAACCCAGACACCTGCGCCCTGAGTTCAATCCTAGGACTGCCACATACACAAAGCTGAAGGTCCTTGGAAACTCGTTCCTATCTCTAGGAACACTAATAGAATGTTTGAAATGTACTAATTGAATTACTAAATAACTAGTCTTTCTAATGTAAGATTGTATGCATTAAATAGGTCATTCATTAATTTAATTAAACTTTATTAAGTCTTCTACTGTGATTAATTAATGGAGGAATAATTTTAGACCAAATAATTAGTAGTAATAGAATATGTAAAAGTAAGATATAGACATCACCCTTTATATAGAGTTATACACTACAATCTACATAAATGTCTAGTTACACACTAGAATCTACATAACTATAGAGTTATACACTAGAATCTATGTAAATTTACATAAATAAGTAAACACACACACTGCATTTTACACATCTATGTGTTTATATATTGGCCACTTCTAGGGCCCAATTTGCCCGACAACTTCATTTGCATCAGACTGGTGTGCTAATATTGACCCACTCCCCATTCATGAAGTGGGCTTTCTAGGCCCTGAGTTCAAATCACAGAACTGCCAAAAACTTAAGTAATCCTGGTGGAAGAAGCCAAATGTCCCATTTGTTTTCCTTATCGGTGAAAGTCTTGCATCTGAGGAATGATGTATAGTACATTGGCAAATCTATGTCCTATGTAATAAGATGTAAAAAAGGTTATGTGTGTAATCATACTCACTAAAATACATAAGAAATAAATAAAACACAAAATAAAATGAATAACCACACTAACTGCAATATGCAGTTACATGTGTATGTAAATATGAATCCTGTATTTAAAAAGCATACGAATATTATTTTTGCAAGAGTTAGGACTTGAATTCAGGCCCTGGGAACAGGCCTGACTTTCTTGTCTACGAGCACGGTGAGCTTCCCCTTCTCCCACAGTGCTGTAGATGTACCTAGGCTCTGAGTTCAAATCCCAGGACTGGCAGAAAAAATGGCATGAATTCTAAGCCAAGCAGCGTCATAATTTTTAAAATATTTTGAATGTGTTTATTATTATTTTTATTTATTTTTATTTTGTCAAGCACAGAACTTGAACTCAGGGCATGGCAACTCTGCCTCGATCACTCCAGGCTGGGGTGCAGCCACTGGACCCACAGCTAAACCTGGGTTCCTGGGGCCCAAATGCTGACAGGAATAATAAATACATAAAACAACACAGAAACAAAGAAGAAAACCCTGCAATTTGCAGATGGCTGCCGGTTTTACATTTGTTTTCTTTGCAAGGTGACCTTCCTGGGTCTGAATGACATGGGTGAAAAGTGTTGGAAACCTGGCATTGCTGAAGGCTGGAGGGCTACCAGGGAAGCCATAGGCCAACACGACAACATAGGCCCTGGGTTCAAAGCCTGGTCCTGACCCCTACAAATGGCGGGAGATCCTAATAGTCTCGCTCCTATTCATAGGAATACTGATGGAAGGTTATGAATGTCAAGGTTGAATTAGTTGTTCCTGAATGATACTACTATAAAATTAGAGTGATTTTAGGAGGCCGATGGATTTTAATGAATATTTTTGACACATTAAAAGAATACTATTAATTACATGGACGCAGTAGTTTGGGGACGTGCCACACCTACTCCGGTGGAGTCTGCTTAGCATGGGAAACCAGCTTTCAGACCTAAGAATGGGGCTTCAGAGACCTATCTCTGAGTATTGGGACTTCACCGAAGTCTACCTCAGAGAATGGGGCTTTACAGAGACCTATCTCCGAGTATTGGGACTTCACCAAAGTCTACCTCGGAGAATGGGGCTTCAAAGAGGCCTACTCCTGGAAAGGCTGGCAAGCCCCTGGGAAAGATGTGTTTCTGTTGTTGCTTTTCTTTTCTTCACTGTATAAGAGTGCCTATTAATCTTTTACTGTTTCTGCTGCTCATTGTGCTTACTCATTGTCAACGTTCCCTTATTCAAAGCTCTTTCTTAAGAGTGTTGACGACTCCAAAATCTGATGAGTGTCT
The DNA here is from genome assembly GCF_019054845.1 of Dipodomys spectabilis. NCBI lineage: Eukaryota > Metazoa > Chordata > Mammalia > Rodentia > Heteromyidae > Dipodomys > Dipodomys spectabilis. The sequence continues at coordinate 689,980 of NW_024871137.1, forward strand.
TAAAAATATGACTAACTCACCAGAGTTAAGTGCTACCCTGAAACCCCTCTTATGGAGGCTAGTAGACAAGTCATAAGTAAATATAAAGTATTGGGGGTTTCACGATGTCACTTCAGCAGAAGGAATTGTTTGTAAGAGCTTTGCAAGAAGCTGTAGGCGCGGCTAGAACAGAAAGAATGTATGGCAATTGCTGAGATAACTACTTAGGAGAAAGAACTTCCTGTTACTCTCTTTCATTTACTAAGAGACTTGCTGGATCTAGGCCTCCGTAACCTTGCTATTAAAGAAGGAACGGGAAAGATATTATGGGACAGTTAAGGCCTCTATAGAAATAAGGTTATGGTTAGTTGGTGACAAACATCGAAACCCATTATATTTCTTAGAGATAAGCTGGAAACAAGTGCCTATCATGCGACCAACTGGTGACCGCCCAAGAATGAAGCCCTGCAGCAAGATTATGTAACCTTTTGCCCTTCCTTATGGAGACTTTTGCTATAAAAGTTTGTTATCCTCTGCATTAAATAGCACTCAGCATCCACTCCTCTTGTGTGTGAGTTGTCTGTTTGCCATCTCCCCATCCTATTTCAGGTTCCTCCCCTAGGTGTCCTCCTTCGTCCAGACAGAACCCGATCCACGGCAGGGACAGTGGTTGATTTAATTAATAATTCATTAAGGATGAAAACAATAAGATAAATTACATGGAGGCATTAAAAATACCCAAATATTGGTAGGAATGTAGCCTATTCAACTGAATAATGTATAGACATCTCTGGCACTCTATAAAGATCTATATTTATTTGTGTACTACCATCTGCATGTCAATCTGTTCTTATTTTGTCAACCCCTAGGGCTCGATCTCAGGTGCTGGGAACTACTTGTCAGCTCAATATGCCCTAGGCTGGCGTACTGACACTCACCCATTCATGAATTGGGCCTTGTAGATTATGAGTTCAGATGCCAGCACTCACAAAAATTGACCCATGGAGTAAGAAGCCCATTGTGACACAGGTTTTCCTTTGCTGTGAAAGTCCTGGATGTCAGGTGTGAAGTTTCATACATAGGCAAATCTATCCTATGTAATAAATGTAATAAATAGTCCATGTGTAAGAATAGTCAATAAAATAAATGGTAAATAAATGAATAAAAAAATGAATAGCTACACTAAGCACAATATGGAGTCAATATATGGGGCTCAATCTCAGGGCCTGGGAACAACCTGGCAGCTGATTTGGGTAGAGGCTGCTGTGCTGGCAGCCACACATGAATTGCACCTTCTAGGCCCTGAGTTTAGATCCCAGCACTGCCAAAAATGTAATCATGGAGTGGGAAGCCAAGCATAACACATGATTTTCTTTTCTTTGAAAGTGCTCAGTGTCAAGTAGGATGTATAATTCAGATGCAAATCAATATGCTATGTAAATAGGGTGTCACAAAGGTAAAAAAAAGTCATAGGTGGAAGAATTGTCACTACAATAAACGATAAACAGATTGAATTAGTAATAAATCATTCTAGGATAAAATTAGATGCAGTAATTATAGGACGTGGATTAGGTTTAATATTTTATTATTAACAGAATAAAAATTGCATGGAGACATAAATACCTAATAATTGGAAGTAGCACATGATACATAATTTAATAATATATAGACATCTGTCTCATTCTATAAAATATTTAATTATGTGTATGGATGTATGTACATATATGATAAATAATAACAGGATATTGAGTATTAATTAATGATTTATTAATTGTTAGCTGGGACACATCATTAAATGGAGATATAATTTAATACCTAATAATTGGTAATAATATTGTCTATAATTTAATAATATAGACATCTCTCTTTTGTGTATATAATATTTATGTACAACAATCTATCTATTTATACATCCTTTACTACTGGGGATCATTGATTGAGTGCTCCCCTACTAAGCACGAGCCCTGGGTTCGATTCCTCAGTGCCACATAAGCAGAAAACCTGGAAGTTCTGCTGTCTTTCAATCAACTGAGTGCTAGCGTTGAGCACAAATGCTTAGGGACAGTGTCTAAGCCCTTACTCAAGTCCCAGCACTGCCACCAAAAAAAGGTAGACTGTTCTAACTGCAATTATAGAAGGACAGGACTTCAAATACCACATCACAGAACAAGCTAGGAGTCTAGCTCTGACAGTTGCCACCTAACCTGACTTAGGCAGATGTAAACAGCTGCAACCCAGCTCCACAGAACCAGATGCTGCTGGTTTACCCCCATCATCCTGGCTGCTTGGGAGCTTTAAAACCAAGCCCTGATAGGAAGTATGTGAGACTCTTGGAGATGTGGCTCTAAGTAGTAGAGCCTTAGACTTGAGCAAATGTTATTAGAACAGTATCCCCATGCATTGAGTTCAAGCCCTATGGGTAGCCTGCCTCCACAAAAAAACACCCCACTAAACCATTAGATGTGAACTTGTGTGATTTGTGAAATGTTCCTCAAAGAATGGTGATACTGATGAAAGCAACCTAATTCTAATGACAGCTTGTGGAATAGAGCTATGTGCTGAGTCCTTTATAGGGTGCTCTGTGCTGAGTCTGGCACAGGGTACTGTGTGCTGAGTTCTTCACAGGGTGCAGTGTACTGAGTCCTGCATTGGGTGCTGGGTGCTAAGTCTTCACAGGATGTTGTGTGCTGAGTCCTTCAAAGAGTGCCATCTGCTGTGTCCTTAACAGAGTGCATTCTTTCATATGGTCCTTGTAAGAGCTACCCAACTGAGATGATTATGCAGACAAGAATATTGAGATGCTGATATGTGCCCTTGGCAGGAACAAAATTATGTATTACTGAAGAGTGGGTGAGTTGTCTAATGCAGACAATTGTTTTGTTTTGTTTTTACTCAGTCATGAACCTTGAACTCGCGGCATAGGCACTGACCCTTACCTCTTGGGGACATGGCTAGCACTCCACCACGTGGAGCCAAGGACCCCTTTGCAGTAGAGTGTCACAGCCTAGGGGTCTATTGCTGAGGTCTGTCAGTCTGCCTTCTCAGGAAGCTGAGATCTGAGGATCTGGCTTCCAAACCATGTCAGACACAAAAGGTCCCATGAGACTATTATCTCCAATTCACCACTAAGAAACCTGAAGTGGAAGCTGGATGCTTGTCACTCATGCTTGTCATCCTAGCTCCTCAGGAGGATGAGATCTGAGGATCATGGTTCAAAGCTAGCCTGGGCAGCAAAGTCCTCGAGACATTTAGTTCCAATGAACCATGAGAAAACCTGAACTGGTGCTTTGGCTCAAGTGGTAGAGCACAAGACTTGAGGCACAGCACCCAGGCCCAGACTTCAACTGCTACAACCAACAACAACAAAAAAGAAACAAAATAACAAACCTGAAGAAGAAGTCTGGGAATGTGCCTAGGGGTAGAGTGCTTTGCATCTATGAAACTCTGGACTTGATTTCTCAGGTACACATCACTAGAAAAAAGCCTGAAGTGTCTCTGTGGCTCAAGTGGGAGAGGGCTATTCTTGTGCAAGAGAAATTAGTTACAGTGCTCAGGTCCTGAGTTCAAGCTCCAGGACTGGTGTATGTGTGCACGCTCGAACACCCACACCCACACACAGACCAGAAGTAAAAGCGCCCCGCACGCACACACCCACACAAAGAGTATAAGTAAAGCTGTGACACAAAATGGTAAAGCACTGGGCTCCTGCATTGACCTCATGGTCAGCACCCAGGCCCTGTGTTCAACCCCAAAACCTTGCCACCCAGGGCTCAACTAGGAGAGATCAAAGGTTTCAAAACCTAATGTGTTTCAGCAGTCCTAGATGACAGGAAGCATGGTGAGATCAGACATGTGCTTGGATTTCCAAAGCTTCCGGAAACCTAGCAGAGGCATCATAAGCCCTTCATCACCCTCAATGAAACATTTCTTGAGGTTAAGTGCCCTAGTTGTCTGCCAGAAGGACACCTGAATTATATTGAGCACTGTATCTGAACACCAGAATATAGTCTTACAAAGGCAGGATTAGTGCTGAGAACTTGGCCTGCCAAAGGAGGTGGCACAAATGAAGGCTTCCTGTTAAAATGGAGCACTGGGGAGAGAGATAGCTTGGGGTACAAGGAGGCCTTTTTGTCCTGACCTTCAGAGCCCACCCACATTCATCCTCACTAATTGCCCCAGATGGAGTTGTTTGTTCCACAGCTGTACAGGACTGAGGCCTTTTGTCTGCCTGTCCAGACAATGAGAGAGACTTCTTCCAGCAGGCCTGGGAGGCAGAGAAACCCTCAGGCTGCACTGGGAACTGTGAGGGGAGCCCAGGGACATGCACTGTTATGAAAGCAGTCTCTGTGTTATGAAATCATTTTATTGAAAACAAATTTTCTAGCTTGGTGCCTTTCATCATAGCTACTCTGGAGCTTCACCTATGGGAATACATACACACATACACAAAGACATGGAAGCAGGTCCTGGGGTTGAACTATGAGCATAGTCGTTGTCCCTGAGTTACTTTTTCTCAAGAGGAGTGCATTAACCTGGAGCCACAGTCCCACTTTTGCGTTTTCTGTGATCTCTTAGAAATAGCAGTGTCATGGACTTTCCTATGCTGGCTGGAAACTCAGATTCTCTACATCTCAGCCTCCTGAGGAGCTGGGATTACAGTCAGCAGCCACTGGCACTTGCCTTTCTTTTCTTCTTCATTTTTTAATCTGGACAATTTGACTACTTAACAGCATCATTCCAATGCTTTGAATTTATAAGTAAACTACCCAATGTTCTTTATAGGTGCTTTCTCTGAGAAGGATTTTCTCTCCTCATCTTCTCCTCTAGTCACAAGTTTGAAGCCAAAAGTAAGAAATGAGTGTCACATGATTTTGGCAGCAAATGTCCACAGGACATGCCAGCTCAGTCACTTAACATTGAGCTGCAGTAAATTTACTGTCTCAGGACGAGAGGACCAAAAGCTGTAGCGATCCTCATACTGTCTGCATTGCTCTTTAGGCCTATAAAATTATCTAATAATTATGAGTGTTTTGTGTCTCCAACATTAAGTATCTAGACCACACTAGAAGTATCTTCATGTTTCCCTTTTGGTCTAGTACCTCTCAAGATTTAGACTAAGGGTTTATGTGGATCAGATCCTCGGCGAATCCTGAAGAAAGCCACTTGAAGTCTCCTCAGGAGATCTCTGTTCAAAGCCAGCCCGAACAGGAAAGTCTGCGAGACTCTTATTTCCAATAAACCACCAGAAAACCAGAAGTGTATCAGTGGCCCAGAGGGTAGTGCTCCAGCTTTGAGAAAGAAAGCTGAACAGGAGATACAAGCCAGACCAGGCAGGAAAGCCTGGCAGGTGCTTATGTCCAATTAACCCAGATGGCTGGAAGTGGAGCTGTGGCACTGGTAGAGTCTCAGCCTTGAGCAAAACAGCTGAGGAACACATAGGGCCCTGAGTTTAAGCCCTGGGATGGCCACCAAAAAATTCAAAAAGAGAAGGCCAAGTTTATGTATGAGTGTCCTACCTACTTATGTGTGTATATTACCTCTCTGAGTGCAAACAGATTGTATGCAATGATTCCCTTCTATGTACAGATTTATTTTTCAGATATGCTTGTTGCACATACTGCATCATTTTCTTCTTTACAGGCCCATGGCTTTTCTCTTCCAGAGTTCCAGGCCTGTGTCCTTATATGATGCACACTTAAGATCTCAGCAGCCTTTATTTACATTTTATTATGAGGCCAAGGCAGGAGCAGTCACAAATCAGGCAGGGGAAGAGAAGATCAGGGTTTTTGAAATAACCAGTATTCAGAAAATTAAACTTGGGGGATGTAAAATGGTAGCATACTTAGGTAGAAACTACCATTAAGAAAAAGATGAGAGTGCTGGGAATGTGGATTAGTGAGAGAGTGCTTGTCTGGCATGCAAGAAGCCCTGAGTTTGATCACTCTGTAGCACATGCACAGAAAAAGCCAGAATTGGTGCTGTGGCTCAAGTAGTAGAGTGCTAGAGACAGTGCCCAGGCCTTGAGTTCAACTCAAGTACAAGTAACTTCTCATCACCAAGGGTAACCCAGAAAGCTCTTGAACATCTCCCCTTTCAGAAGTGGAAGTCAGAGTTTCATAGACATTCCTGCCCTGGCTGGTTTCACCCTGTGATCCTCAGACCTCAGGCTCCTGAGCTAAGGGATGGGCCTTAGCTACTGGTGCTCTGCTAGGTCAGAAGTGTAATGACATTGACAATACAAGTCAACTGCTTATCACAAAGGGCTTGGGGAACATATTAAGCCTTTCAACAATGGACCTTTCAGAACCCTGCAGGACACAAGGTTATAATGCTAGAGTCTGAGAGGCTGGGCATATGGATCTGCTAAACTTGAACCTTGAGCTCTAACTCCAATTCTAGTATATATCAGCTTTCATTTTTCCAGAAATGTTCTCCTAATTAGCAAATAGGAAAAGTACTTTGATTAACCTTCACTTTTTTTTCCCATTGTGTGTCTCGAACTCAAACCTGGGCACTGTCCCTGAGCCCTTCATCTCAAGGCGAACACTCTACCACTTGAACCACAGCGCCACATGGGGTCTTTTGGTGGTTCATTGGTGATCAAAGTCTAATAGGCTTTCCTTGCCTAGGCTGTCTTTGAACTGTGGTCTTCAGATCTCAGCCTCTTGAGAAGAAGGGTTCCAGGTGTGAGCCATTGGCATCTGGTCTATTGTTTTTGCCAGTGCTGGGGCTTGAACTTAGGGCCTGGGTACTGTCTTCATGCTTCTTTTTCTCAAGGCTAGTGCTCTACCACTTGAGCACTCCACAGCTTCTGGCTTTTTCTGTGTATGTGGCACTGAGGATTCAAATCCTGGCATTCATGCATGCTGAGCAAGCTCTCTACCACTAAGCCACATTCCCAGTCCCACCCTTACAATATTATCCCTCAACTTGGCTATCCTCAAGGAAAGACTTCTGAGTATAAATCATCTAAAGAAATTCCTATAGGAAGTTGTTAAAGATAAACAAGGCACAGCTCATATTTGGGAGAGACTCTAAACATGTGAAGACTGTGACAAATGCCTCCATTTAATTATGTATCATGTTTCAACACTTAATAAAGTATTAATGAAAAATGAGTCAATGTCCTAAATTGATGTGTATAATTTTAAAATAGATGTGCAAAATGTAATAAATATTATGTGTATAATAATACTAATACAATAAACAATAAGTAATTGAATAAAATATGGAAATACAGAAATACAAAATCAATAATAAAAAATCATAGTTTGTAATAAACATACACATGTAATACATAACATATATTACACATGTACATAAATATTATTTTCCATTATTGGTACTTAATTCTTGCCCTGCGAACTCTACCCTGAATTTCTTTTCCTCAAGGACAGTGAGCTTCCCCTTCACCTACGATGCAAAAGAGTTACCCGGATGGTGAGATCAAATCCCAGCAGTGGCAGAAATACTAGCCCCAGTTCCAAGACAGTGACTTAATTATTTTTAATGGAAGCATTAATTTTTTTCAGTTCCATACTGAACATTTTAAAAACAGCAGTGTACAATTTTGTATATCTATTCAGACATCCTTCCCTCACCTGCAAAGTGCTTATCTGAGCTCTAAATTGTTTCCTTTTTTGTACATTTTTTGTTGTAAAAATGTGGTATAGAGGGGTTACAGTTACATGAGCAAAGTAATGAGTACATTTACTATTGAGCATTGTTGCCTCTTCCTTTGTTTTCCCCTTGCCATCCCTTCCCTCCCACCTCCACAGCTACCCCCCATCCCCAAGTGAAGTCAGTGACTTAATTTTTTGTTTTTGTGTTGGCACAGGATTTGAACTCAAGTAGTAGAAACTCTGCAGCTTCCCTTACATTGCTACAGATTTACCAAGATCCTGAGTTCAAATCCCAGGCTAGGAAAGAAAACTGGCAGAAATTCCAAACCAGGGGGATATTTTTCAATTTAGTTAAATAATTAATTATTTTTTTATTTATTTTTTATTTTGCCAACCATGGAGCTTGAACTCAGGCCGTGGCAACTCTACCTCTGCTGCAGATGTAGAGTTGGTAGGACTGGGCTGCAGCCTCTCACCCATAGTCGATCCTGGGATCCTAGGCCCAGAGGGCTTGCAGGAAGAAAAAAAAGTGGGACAGCACAGAAAGTGGCGAGCTGCAGAGGACTGGCGGTTTTACGTTATTTTTTTCTTTGCAGGATGACCATCCTGAGTCTGAATGACATGGCTGGAAAGTGGAGCTGAACTGCTATTCCTGAAGGTTGGTGGGCCATCAGGGAAGGCATAGGCCAACCTGTCAAGATAGGCCCTGGGTTAAAAATCTAAGTTCTGACACCTACCAATGGCAGGACAGCACAAGAGACTCATTCCTATGCATAGGAATACTGATTGAAAGAGTAGTTTGTGCATCAGTCGAGTCTAAAAGTGGATGTAATAATCCTAGGATGCTGATTGATTTTAATTGATAGTTTATTAAGCATGAAAAGAATAATATTACTTCAAAGGCAGTATAATAAATACCTAAGAGTTGGTAGGAATGTAGTAGGCATCATTCAGTCAGATAGTTGGCTCTGGCACTCTTTACCAATATATATTAATTGTATACCACCATCTGCCAATACATGTATCACTGTTTTGGCCAAACCTGGGGCTCCATCTCAGTGCCAGGGAACCACCTCACAGCTTCATTAGCTAGAGGCTGCTGTGCTCACCCTTACCCATTCATGAATTGGGCCTTCTAGGCCCCGAGTTCCGATCCCAGCACTGCCAAACATTTAATCTTGGAGTAAGAAGCCGAGTGTGGCCGGGCGCTGGTGGCTCACGCCTGTAATCCTAGCTACTCAGGAGGCTGAGATCTGAGGATCGCGGTTCAAAGCCAGCCTGGGCAGGAGAGACCGTGAGACTCCTATCTCCAATAAACCACCAGAAAACTGGAAGTGGCGCTGTAGCTCAAGTGGTAGAGCGCTCGCCTTGAGCTGAAGAGCTGAGGGACAGTGCCCAGGCCCAGAGTTCAAGCCCCACGACCGACAAAAAAAAAAAAAGAAGCCGAGTGTGACACATGTTTTCCTTTTCTGAGAGAGTCCTGGGTGTCAAGCATGATAGCGAACACATCTACAAATCTAGATGCTATGTGGTAGGAAGTAAAAAAAATGTAATAAACAGTATAGGTGTCAAAAGAGTCAATAAAATAAATGGTAAATAAATGAATAAAACAAGAAATGAAATGAATAACCATACCAAACATGATATTGTCTGACTATATGGAAGTATAAATCCTGTCTTTAAAATGTAAATAAAATGCATATAAGGGGTATGTTTTGCAGGACTGAGGCTTGAATTCAGGCCTAGGAAACAGGCCTGACTTTCTTGGCTTCAAGTATGGTGTGATTCCCCTAGCCTGACAGTGCTGCCTATTTACCCAGACCTTGAGTTCAAATCCCAGGCCTGGCAGAAAAAATGGCACGAATTACAAAACAGGGAGATAAATAATTATTATTTTAATTTTTTAAATTGTTTTAATTTCTTAATTGTTTTACTTTTTTAATTTATTTTTTTTGTTTGTTTTTGGCCATGCACATAGCTTGAACTCAGATCGTGACAGCTCTGTCTCAGCTTCCATCACATTAGCCTGGGGTGCAGCCTCCAGAACCACAGCTGATCCTGGAATACTAAGACCTGATGTCTGACAGGAAAACAAAATGAAAATGACACTAAAACAAGCCGTGATCCTCCCATGGTAGGCGGTTTCTTGGCTTTGGTTCCTTGCACGGTGACCATCTTAGGTCTGAATGACATGGATGCCACGCACAGGTGACCTGTCATTGTTGAAGGCTGGCGGACTGTCAGGAAAGCCATAGGCCAAACCTGCAACACAGTCCCTGAGTTCAAATCCTGGTCCTGACACCTACCAATGGCAGGAGATCCCAAGAGACTCCTGCCTGCGCATAGAAATTCCGATGGAATGGTATCTAACTTACGATTGAACAGTTCGTGCAGCAGTCTAGACTCAAATTAGATGCAATAACCCTAGTACGCTGATTGAACTTAATGAATGGCTAATTAGGCATGAAAAGAATAATATTCCTTCAATGGAGGCATAATAACTACCTAAGACTTGGTAGGAATGTAGCAGATGTCATTGAATACTAGATACATGGCTCTGGCACTCTGTACTAATATGTATTTATTGGTGTACTACCACCTGCCTATCCATGTATGGCTATTTTGGCCACCCCTGGGGCTCTATCTCAGAGCCTGCCAAAAATTTCATCCTGGAGTAAGAACCCAAGTGTGACACCTGTTTTCTTTTTCTGTGAGAGTGCGGGGTGTCAGGCATGATGGAGAACAAGTCTACAAATTTAAATGCTATGTATAGGGTGTAAACAACGTAATACATGGTTAGGTGTCATCACAGTCAACAAAATAAACATTAAATAAATGAATAAAACAAAAAGTACAATGAATAACCACACCAAACATGATATAGACTGAACACCTGTCTAGAAGTTCAGTCCTATCTTTAAAATACATGTAAGGACTACGTTTTCCAGGTTGGGGCCTGAATTCAGGCCTAGGGAAGAGGCTGGAGTTTCTGATCTTCAAGCATAGAGAGCTTCCCCTTCCCCCAGAGTGCAACAGTTACCCAGACCCCGAGTTCAAATCCCAGGCCTTGCAGACAAAAAAATAACACACATTCCAAGCTAGGGAGCTTCATTAGCATTTTTCATATTTTTTAAAGTTCACTTGGCCTTTATTTGATACATTTTGATTTTATAACATGAGAGTTTTTCAAAAAGGGGTTTAAACGTTTACATTTCAGCATAGCACATTGGTGTTTCCATTTTGACCATCTGCCATGAAGGTGAGAATGAAAATGAGTACACCATTCCTCCCTAGATGGACAGTTAATGTTATTTCTATTTAGAGTTATTTCTATAACTATAAAGTCTCTGCAATTGTATCCTGTGAGTTTTCCTCAGTGCCTACCACAAAATACACTAGGGGATTCCTCATACCACAAAAGATTGGGTTTCTGAATAAAAACTCACTTCTGTGGGGACAGTAGGTATTTGTAAGCATTTTGGGAACAAAGTGAATTGTAAAATGAAAAAGTAAAACACTGGGACTGGGATGTAGCTCAGTAGTGGAGTACTTACTTAAAGAGTATAAGACCCTGGACGAAAAGGAAGACAAGTTTCCTAAAGCTTAAAAGGTTAGAATTTTATGATCTGTATGAACCAACTTCTTTCTTTCTTTCTTTTTTCTTTTTTTTGTCGGTGGTTGGGCTTGAACTCTGGGCTTGGCTGCTCGCCTTCAGCTCTTCAACTCATAGCAAGTGCTCTAGTGCTTGAGCCACAGTGCTGTTTCCGGTTTATTGGAGATAAGCCACAGTGCCATTTCCGGTTTATTGGAAATAAGAGTCTCACGGACTTTCCTGCCCAGGGTGGCTTAGAACCACCATCCTCAGATCTCAGCCTCCTGAGTAGCTAGGATTATAGGTGTGAGCCACCGATGCCCGGCACATGAACAAACTTATTAAAGATTGATTCTGAGGAAAAAAACTTGTAATACACTTTTAATAAAAATAATTTATAATGCCATGGTTAAGGCACTAATTCAGAAGTATTTATTCATTGGCTGGTTTCTCAGTTTATTTAAAGATATATATATATATATGTATATATATACATTTTAATATATATACATATATATTATTAAAACATAGCTTTGAAGTGTACCAAAAAGCATATGTGCTCATGTAAAGTTATACAACTGCACAAGCTTGATTTTTTATTTTCAGTTTGTTGGTACCATAAATTAGATGGGATGTGTGTACTGTTGTTTTGTTCTCTGTTTTTGGAGGATTTCTCTCTGCTTTCTTCCCCTACTCCCCTCTCTCTGCACTTGAATTGAGCTTGCTCTTTCTTGGCTTGATTGTTCATAGCTGATTTTCTACCACTTCAGCCATACCTGTAGCCTGGTTTTTTGCCAGTTAATTGGAGATGTCGTCTTTCAGGCTTTTCTGCCTGGATTGGCATTGAAACTTCATCTTCCAGCTCTCACCTCTTGAGTAGCTGGGATTACAGATGTGAGCCACTCGGGTGCCGAAGGATGAATTCGACTTTGGTTGGTGTATTCCTTCTGTTTTTCTTTCTTTTTTTCGTTTTCTTTCTTTTTTGGACAGTCCTGGGCTTGAAATCTGGGCTTAGGCACTGCCTCTGAGCTCTTCAATTCAAGGTGAACACTCTACCAATTGAGCCACAGTGCCACTCCTGGCTTTTTCTGATTATGTGGTGCTGAGGAATTGAACCCAGGACCTGATGCATTCAAAGCAAGCACTTCACCACTGAGCCACCTTCCCAGCCCCTCCTGTTTTTCTAAGCATGGGATCATCTACTATAGAATTTCTGTGAATGAACTGGGTCAGAAGTAAGATATATAATACATACGCTAATCTGTATAGTTCTCATAAGATGTAATCAATTTAATACATGTTATAATTGTAATAATAGTCAATAAAAATAATGAATGAATGAATAGTGAAAAAAATAAAATAAATACACAGTAAAATAATATGCATTAAACATAAGTATGTAGATATTAATCATTATTTCAAATGTGGATGAATATTACTTTAACAGGGCTGGGGATTGAATTCAGACCTAGGGAACAGGCCTGAATTGCTTCTCTTCAAAGAAGGTGAGTTTCCCCATCCCACACAGTGCATTAGAGTTACCCAGACTCTGAGTTCAAATCCCAGGCCTGTCAGGAAAAAAAGAAGGCATGAGTGCCAAGCTGGGGAGCTTCATTAGTATTTAAAATTTTTTTTTCGTGGGGCTTGAGCTCTGGCCTTGGGCGCTGTCCCTGCGCTCTTCAGCTCAAGGCGAGCGCACTACCACTTGAGCCACAGTACTACTTCTGGTTTTCTAGTGCTTTATTGGAGATAAGAGTCTCATGGGCTTTACAGCCTGGGTTGGATTGAACCACAATCCTCAACCTCTTGAGTAGCTAGGATTACATGTGTGAGCCACCGGCGCCTGGTTATTTTTAATATTTTAAATTTTATTTATTTATTGATTGATTGATTGATTGCCAATCACGGGGCTTGAACTGAGGTTGTGGCAACACTGCCTCAGCTTCCATCACCCTAGGTTGGGATGGTGCAGCCTCTGGACCCACAGCCGATCATGGGTTGGTACGCCTAGGGGCTGACAGGAAAACAAAATGAAAACAGCACCGAAAAAACCCACGATCTGTGGATGGTTGGTGGTTTCTTGGTTTTCCTTCCTTGCACGGTGAACATCCCGGGTACAAATGACACGGCTGCAACCTGTAGGTCACCTGGCACTGCTGAAGGCTGGCAGGCTGTCAGCGAAGCCATAGGCCAACCTGGAATCCTAGGTCCTGAATTTGAATCCCGGTCACGCCACTTACAAAGGGCTGGGGAGCCTAAGAAACTATTGCCTGTCCATAGGAGCACCAGAGGAATGTGAACAATGTCATGGTTCCATGAGTAGTTCATCAATCAGTCTAGCAGAAAATTAGACCCAATAATCACAAGACACAGATAGATTTTAATTCATAGTTTATTATGCAGTAAAAGAATACTATTGATTAAATGGAGTCCTCACTAAAGACCTGAGAATCCGTAGGAGAGTATTATGTGTCATTGAATACTAAATAGACATTTCTGGCAGTATGTAAATATCTAAATTTGTATTTATTTGTATACCATCATCTGCATAGAACATTTTTGCTATTTTGGCCAAACTTGGAACTTGATCCCAGGTCTTGAGATCCACTTGGCACCTGCATGGGCTAGATGCTGCCGTGCTGACACTCACCCCTTCATGAATTGGGCCTTCTAGTCCCTCAGTCAAGGTCCCATCATTGCCAAAAGTTTCTTCCTGGTGTAAGATTCCATGTGTGACACCTGTTTTCCTTTTCTGTGCAAGTGCTGGGTGTCAGGTATGATGTACATATTATGTCCGCAAAGCTTCATGCTATGGAATAGATTGGAACAAATGTAATAAATGTTATAGGTGTACTCACAGTCCATAAAATAAATGCAAAATCAATCAATCAATCAATAATAATAAAATATAATGAATCACCCCAACAAACACAATTTAAATTGAATATAGAGATATAACTCAAATATTTAAAATGTATATAAATGATACGTTTTTCAGTACTGGTGCTTGAATTCAGGCATAGGGAAGAGTTGAGAAGTTCATGCATGATTCACATAAGAAATGATAGGCAAAATCTTAATTAAGACTGCATGAAGTGTGACAATAATAATTACATTCAGGAAATGGAGGCATTGGGAAAGATCCAAGAATCAGTAGTCACATGGAAGATAGGATTCCAACACAGCTGGCCACATCTCCTACTCTATACAAACAGGCCTTTATTAGCATATTAATTTCAGCTTATGAATGGGTGAATATGGTGCTCTACCCCCACCCCGGGGCTAGATCTCAGGTCCTGGGTATGGCCTAGCTCCTTAGTGGCTCACAAGCTGGTGTGCTCATGTAGACCCATTTGGCAGTTGGTTCTGCTAGGCCCTGAGTTCAACATCCAGCACTGCCAAAAGATTCATCCTGATGTGAGATGCCAAACCTTGCAGATGTTTCCCTATCCTGTGCAAGTTCTGGGTCACAGTTAGGATCTAGAAAGCATAGGCAACTCTATACCCATGGGAATATGGTGTCATCCATGTGAGCACAGTTATATATGTCATCCTATACTCAATAAAATACACAATACATAGATGAATAAGACACAAAATAAAAAGATTAACTACACTGAAAACAAGGTTCATACCACACCTGTATGTAAATAGAGATCCTATGTTTAAAAGAGGTGGGCTTGTCCAGTGCTGGGGCTTCAAATCATGCCCAGAGCCAGGCTTGACCTTTTAGTCTTCAAGGACGGTGAGCTTCACCTTCCCCCATAGTGCAACAGAGTTACCCAAACCTGAGTTCAAATCCCAGCTCTCGCAGTAAAATGGCACAAATTCTGAGCTAGGGTTCTTCGTTCATAGTTTTTTCATTTTTTTTTTCCAGACCCGGGGCTTGAACTCAAGTCGTGGCAACTCTGCCTCAGCTCTGATCACCCTAGGCTGCAGCCTCTGGACCCACAGCACGTCCTCGCACCCTAGGACCCTGGGGCTTCCTGAAAAAAAAAAGCCGTGAAGGGAAGAAAGCAGTGGTAAGTTCCACCTTGCGCTTTTATGTTTATTTTCCTTTGCATGGTTACCATTCTGGGTCAGAACATGGCTGCCTGCAGAGTGAAGGTGACCTGTCATGGCTGAAGGCCTGCTGGTTTTCGGGGGAGCCACAGGCTAACCAGACAATGGAGGCCCCAAGAACGAATTCCAGTCAGCCTTGTTAAGATGAAGGAATGGCCAGAGATCCTGGGACACTCGTTTCTGGACCTAGGAAGAGTCGTGGAATGCAATCAATCTGATCCTTGAATGAGTAGTTCCTACTTGATATGAGTAGGAAATGATAGGAAAGACTCCTGGGGTATCGATTATTTTTAATGAAGAATTGATGAAGCGTGACCATAATCATCACAGTCATGAAATGGAGGCATCGGGAAGATCCAAGAATTGGTAGTCACAAGGTAAATTCTATCACAGGTTGCCATCTCTCCTACACTATAAAAATATGTACTTATTTGCACACTAACTTGCACTTATAAATGCATGACTATTTTCCCCCCCCCTTCCAATCCCCTTCTTCCAGGGCTGTATCTCAGGTCCTGGGACTGGCCTACCTCCTTAGTGGCTCATAGGCTGGTGTGCTCACTTTTACCCATTCACCAATTGGGCCTGCTAGGCCCTGAGTTTGTATGCCAGCACTGCCAAAAGATTATCCTGATGTGCGAAGCCCATCGATCCATCTGTTTTCCTGTGTTGAGAAAGACCTGGGTCTCAGGGAGGACGGAGATTACTACACAGGCAACCCTATACCCAAGGGAATGGGTTGCCATCCATGTCAGCACAGTTATAGCTGTCATCATAATCAATAAACTACACATTGCATCCATGAATAAGACACAAAATAAAGAGAACGAGTACACTGAATGCAAGATGTTACCCATCCATGTATGATAATATAGATCTTGTGTTTAAATTATGAATTCATGACTATATTTATCCCCCTTTCCAGGGCTCAGTCTCAGGACCTGGGAACATCCTAGCTCTGTAGTGGCTCACAGGCTGGTGTGCTCAAATTGACCCATTCACCAATTGGGCCTGCTATGCCCTGAGTTCAAATCCCAGCACTTCCAAAAGATTCATCGTGATGTGAGAAGCCCTTCAATCCACCTATTTTCCTGTCCTGTGAAAGTCCTGGGCCTCAGCAAGGATGGAGAATGCTATATAGGCAACTCTATAGCCATGGGAATAGGTCGTCATCCATGTCAGCACAGATATACCTGTCGCCATACTCACTAAAATACACAATACATCCATGAATGACACTCAAAATAAAAAAAGATAACTACATTGAATGCAAGATGCATACCACACCTGTATGTAAATAGAGATCCTATGTGCAAAAGAGGTGGGCTTGTTATTTTGTCCAGTGCTTGGGCTTCAAATCAAGCTCTGGACCAGGCCTGACATTCTAGTCTTCAAGGATGGTGAGCTTCCCCTTCTCCCACAGTACAATGGGGTTCCCCAGACCTGAGTTCAAATCCCAGCTCTAGCAGTATAACAGTGTAAGTTCTTAGCTAGGGTGCTTCATTCATAATTTTTTATTTATTTATTTATTTTGCCAGACCTGGGGCTTGAACTCAAGTCATGGCAACTCTGCATCAGCTCTGATCATCCTAGGCTGCAGCCTCTGGACTCACAGCCCATACTAGCACCCTAGTATCCCAGGGCTTGCTGGAAAAAAAAAAAGCCTCGAGGGGGAATAAAAGCGGTGGGAAGTTCCACCTGGCACTTTTACATTTATTTTCCTTTGCATGCTGACCATGCTGGGTCCAAACACAGTGGCCTGCAGAGTGAAGGTGACCTGGTATGGCTGATGGCTTGTTGACTATCAGAAGAGCCAGAGGCCGACCCAGCAATGGAGGCCCCGAGGTTGATTCCCAGTCCGCCCCCATACATTGAGGGAATGGCAAGAGATCTTGAGATACTCATTTCCGGACCTAGGAAGAGTCATGGAATTCGATGGATCTCATCTTTGAATGAGTAGCTCCTGCTTGATGTGAGTAGGAAATGATAGGCAAGACTCATGGGGTATCGATTATTTTTAATGAAGAGTTGATAAAACATGACCATAATCATCACAGTCATGAAATGGAGGCATTGAGGAAGATCCAAGAATCATTAGTCACAAGGTAGATTGGATTCCATCACTGGTTGCCATCCTACTCTATACAAATATGTACTTATTTACATACTACCTTCAGATTATGAATGGATGACTATTGTGACCCACCCTCTCCCCACCCCTGTGGGACTCAATCTCAGGTCCTGGGAACCGCCTAGCTCCTTAGTGGCTCACAGGCTGATGTGCTTACCTGGACCCATTCGTCTATTGGGCCTGCTTTGTCAGATCCCAGCACTGCCAAAAGATGAATCCTGATGTGAGAAGCCAATCGTTGCACCTGTTTTTCTGTCCTGTAAGAGTCCTGGGTCTCAGCTAGGATGCAGTATGCTATGTAGGCAACTCTATATTCATGGGAATCAATTGCCATCCATGTCAGCACAGTTATAGCTGTCATCATATGCAATAAAATACAAAATGCATCCATGACTAAGACCCACAATAAAAAGAATAACAACACTGAATGCATGATGCATTCCACATCTCTATGTAAAGAGAGGTCCTATGTGTAAAATAGGTGAGCATATGATTTTTGCCAGTGCTGGGGCTTCAGTTCAGGCCCTGGGACTAGGCCTGACCTTGTAGTCTTCAAGGATGGTGAGCTTCATTTTCCCCACAGTGCAACAAAGTTACCCAGACCTGAGTTGGAATCTGAGAGGTGGCAGAAAAATGGTGAGAATTCTGAGCCAGGGTGTGTTATTATTATTATTATTATTGTTATTATTATTGCCAAGCATGGGATTTGAACTCAGTTTATGACAACTCTGCCTCAGCTTCGATCACTTCAGGGTGGTGAGCTCCCATGGACCCGTAGCCAATCCTGGGATCCTAGGCTCTGAAGCTTTGCAGGAAAAAATGACAGAAAAATGACAGGGAAAAAATGACAGAAAAAATGTCGCAGGATGGATTTTTTATATTTTCTTCTTTTGCACGATGACCATCCTGGGTCTGAATTACATGGCTGCAAAGGGTATTTCACCTTGCATTGGCGAAGGCTAACGAGCTATCAGGGAAGCCATAGGCCCATGTGTCAACGTAGGCCCTGAGCTTAAATCCTGGTCCTGACACCTACCAGTGGGGGAGATCCCAAGATACTTGTTCCTATGCATGGGAATAGCAATGAAATGTTAGCAAACTCATGACTGAATGAGAAGTTTCTGCGTGTATTGGTCTAGTCCAAAATTAGACACAATGATCCTAGGACAATGATTCATGTTAATGAATGGTTTATTAAGTATGAAAAGAATACTATTCCTTCAATGGTGGCATAATAAAGACCTAAGAGTTAGTAGGAACATAGTTGATGTCATTGAATCCTAGGTAGATTTCTCTGGTACTATGTACAAATATATATTTATTGGTGTTCTACCACCTGTCTATCCATGTATGGCTATTTTGTCCACCCCTGCAGCTCAATCTCAGGGTCTGGAAATTCCCTGGCAGCTTCATTGGCTAGAGATTGCCATGTTGACACACCCATTCAGGGTCTGAATTGGGTCTGCCAGGCCCTGAGTTCAGATCTCAGCACTGCCAACAATTGGATCATGGAGTAAGAAGCTGAGTGTGATACCTGTTTTCCTTTTTTCTGAGAGTCCTGGGTGTCAGACATGATGGAGAACACATCTACAAATCTATATACCATGTGATGGGTTGTCATCAATATCATAAATGGAACGTGTGTCATCACAGTCAATAAAAAATCTCATATCTAAAATATACTTGGAACCCAAAAAATTAAATCCCCCAACAACAAATCCTCAAAGAAACAACTGCCCACTAAATAAGTGGGCTAAAGATTAAAGAGAAATTTCTCTGAAGAGGAAAGAAGCATGGCCAATAGACACATGAAGAAATGCTCAAACTCACTAGCCATAAAAGAAATGCAAATCAAAACAACATTGAGATACCACCTCACCCAGTTAGAATGGCTATAATCAAGAACTCTAATAACAACAGATGCTGGAGGGGATGTGGACAGAAGGGAACCTTACTGCATTGTTGGTGGGAGTGTAAACTTGTTCAACCACTTTGGAAAATAGTATGGAGTTTCCTCAAAAGACTCCACATAGAGCTCCCTTATTTCCCAGCAATCCCACTTTTGGGCATTTACCCAAATGTTTACAAACAAGACCATACTAAAAGTACCAACACGACTATGTTTATTGCAGCAGTATTTACTATAGCTAAGATATGGAACCAAACCAGAAGCCCCTAAGTAGATGAATGGATCAAGAAAATGTGGTATATATACACAATGGAATTCTATGCCTCCATCAGAAAGAAGGACATTGCCCCATTTATTTAGGAAAGACTTGGAAAAAATTATATTAAGAAGTAAGCCAGGTCCAAAGAAACATAGGTCCCATGGTTTCCCGTATTTGCAATATCTAATATATGTCTGAGTCAAGCAGAAAAGTTTAGATAAGGTGATATTAGGGAAATGAACCCTAAGATATGTACTCAAATGTTTTTTTTCTTTCATGTGATTGTTTCTGACACATTTATAAGATTATTTCTTTGTTGCTTTTTATGTCCCTCCCCCACAGCATAATCATTGCTTTCACTGTATTTGATGTCAGTATAATTTGTGGAGGAGAAGGGGAAAAAGAAATTGTTTAAATAGGGATACAGGTGGACCCATTGCAACCATGAGATGTATGAGTCATTATGTCGAAAAGGAACTTTACAACTTTGGTGGGGGGGTAGGGGGGCTGGAGGGGAAGTGGGGAAGATTGGGTGGGGGGCGGGGGGAATGAGAAGTGATGGGTAGGGGAAACAAAGGAGGAGGCTACAATGCTTGATAAGAAATGTACTCATTTTCTTGCCCATGTAATTGCATCCCCTCTGTACAGTATTTTCACAATAAAAAAAGGAAAATAAATGAATAAAACAAAAATACAATAAATAACCACAACAAACAGGACATAGACTTAACATCTCTATACGTAAGTACAAATCCTACCTTTACAATGTATATAAATAGAATTTTTCCAGGGCTGGGACTTGAATTCAGGCCTAATGACCAGGCCTTACTTTCTTGTCTTCAATTATGGTGAGCTTCCCCTTCGTCCACAGTGCTTCAGAGTTACCCAGGCCTTAAGTTCAAATTCAAAGGTAGGAGAAACGGCGTGAATTGCAAGCCAGAGAGCTATTTTTTTTTTTTTTTTTTTGCTTTTTTTGCCAAGTACGGTCTTGAACTCAGGTCATGGCAACCGTGCCTCAGCTTTCATCACCGTAGGCTGGGGTGCAGCCGCTGGAAACACAGCCCATCCTGGGATCCTAGAAATTCAGGCCTTGTGCAGGGGCAGTGGGGGTAATGCACAGGAAAAATGTGGCAGGATGGTATTTTTACATTTTCTTCCTTTGCACCGTGGCCATCTGGATCTGAGTGATCCAGTTCCAAAGGATGCTTCTCCTTGCATTGCTGAAGGCTTGCAGGCTACTGGGGGAAGCCATAATCCCGAACAATGATTAGCCAGGCACCCGTGGCTCTCACCAGTCCTCCTTGATACTTACAAGGCTGTGATAGGAGGATCATGGTCAAAGTCACCCTAGGAAGGAAAGTCCTTGAGACCCCTGTCCAACCTCAATGCCAACAAAGCCAGAAGTAGAGTTGTGTGGCTCCAGTGGTAGAGGGCTAATCTTGAGCAAGAACAGCTCATGGACTGTGCCTAGATCCTGAGTTCAAGGTCCAGGACTGCCAACAAACAGACATACACAACAATCTGTGCAGGCATCTGGCTAAAGCAGGTCTCCCTCTTGTCCCCAACTGGATTGGACAGAGTTTCCTGGTAAAGGGGCTGCTGTCATCTTGGCTCTGTCCATTCTGTCTGTATCACAGGATTCTGGGCACACCCACATTCTTTCATGGTTCTTTTTGACCAGTGGGATACAAGAATAGTGGCCACGCCCGCATTCCATGCTTCCCTGTAGCACCAGGATTTCCTCTGTTGGTTGATACCACTAAGAGCAGTTGAGGAAAGTAGAGGTGGCTGAGTGGTGAGCAAGAGACTCCAGGTGACTTTGAGGTAGAGTAGGAAATGACATCGTAGTCGGTGAGAGGATTTCCTAGAGCCTGGGAACGTGGCCTGCCCAACTTTCCCGTCCCAGCTCTCAGATGTGTGAAACAATAAGACTCAATGAGAGAACTGTGGGCAGGAAACTGCCACAAGAACACCAGAAGTATCCTCCCGACACACCTGAAACATTCAGGAAAACAAAGAACATGAAAAAGGGAGGGATCCCCAAGACAAACACCACTGGGGAGGCGGATTGAATGGAGAGTCCAGCCAAAGGTGATGCCGACCATGGGCCTCCCTTGTTTTGGACACAGTCACAGCCACCAGGGTCCAGAGTGTCAAGGGTCCCAATACCACCAAGAATCCACAAAGGTGCTACTGGCATGTGGTGCCCACCCTAGACCACAGAAAAGAAGAAACCAGGCACTCTGTGCCAAGATCCAACCACTGAAGCAGGGAAAGATAGACCTGCAGGGTCAATGGGAGTAAGAGAGGGAGAAGATAGCTCAGATACATGAAGCACCAAAAATGGAGGTAGAGATCCACAAGGCACCCATGCAGTGGTTGGTTTCAGCAGAAAGTGATTTACAATGTGCACTGACCCAAGTGCAGCAGGCCACTGATGACAGAGAAAGGGAGCATGAAACTCTCACCAGCTGCCTGCAAGCTACAGAGTGGCGCATGGCAGAGCTGGAGATAGCAGCTTCTGTGGTCACTGCTGCAAAGGAGGAGACCAAAATGTTCTTGGAACAGCTGAATGATGTGACCCTTCAGCTCGAGGAAAAGACCAGAAACTTTGATGACCTGGAGCAAGTGAACACAGAGTTGCAGGAGATGGTGGAAGTGCTGTGGATACAGAGGAACAACATGAAGAAGAGAATATGCAAGTTCCAACAAGCACTGGCGGGGCATGAGGTACTGAAGAGACTACTGGACAACCTGGCTGGCTGGTGACCATAGCGAATCTGGAGAGAGACACCTTCATGGAGGACCTGAGCATTGAGAGGTCCGCATGGAAAGAGGAGGCATGGTGGCTGACCCAATGGGTGAACCAATTGACAGAGGAGAAGGAATGAGGGGCAAGGCATGTGTTGGACCTAGGGAATGAGCTGTGAGAACTGAGAAGGAAGCTGGTAAAGCCATGCCCCCCACGGGACCATCTCATGCCAAGCTGCAGCTGCAAGCCCAGGTCTACAGCAAGCAGATGGATTTGAAAAACCTGGAGGAACAACTTCACATCCATGTCCAGGAAAACCAGTCTCTGTCTTCAGAACATGGAGGAGCAGGAGCAACTGCAGATACTAGAGGAGAAAGCCTAGGATCGGCAGGAGATCCCTGAGACCCCACAATGAGCATGTGTGTGGGATGGACAACCAGAGGAAAAGCTGGCCCTGCTGTGGGACGCTCTCCATAGGGTAAGCAGTGAGAAGGAGGAGTTCACCAGCATTCTGGACTCAGAGCAGCAGATGAAGAAACATCTGGGGGAACAGTTGGACTGCTCAGAGGAGAAGATAGAGAAATGGATAGTGGTGACTGAGAGAGAGAGCCAAGCAGCTCAGGAGCAGCAGGAGCAGTCCCTGGGCCAGTGCAGGAGTTCAGAGCCTCCTGTGAATGGCACATTGCCTCCATTGAGCGACTGTGCTCTGAGAAGGAGGTCCTGCAGCAGCACTTAGAGAGGTAGACCCAGCTGCTGGAGCAGCTGAAGCAAGTGAAGGGCTCAACATACTGGAGAGACCAGGTGGTGTCCCTGAAGTGGCAGGACACTCTCAAGTGCCTGGAAGCCACCAGATCACAGGAGGAGTGCCTGCAGGCCCAGCTGAGCTTCCTGGCTTTCCCTGGGGAAGGGGAAGTCATGAGCCCTTGAGAAGCAAAAGGTAAGGAGGTGACTCCTCCCAACCCCAGCCAATGTGACGATCACAGAGGATGAAGATGTCTCCCAGACCAAGAGTGACATGGCTGTGAGAGTGCTCTTGGAGGATGAGATCCACAGGGGAAAACTCCTGCTGCAAGAATGGCAGGCCAGCTGCAGGCACCCCCTGGCCGACCCAGCAGCTCAGTGCCAGACTGAGCTCGAACCACAGGACCTCAGCCCCATGAGCTGCCACCACAACATGTGTGAGGATGGGAAGCAGGACAGATGGGCATCTGAGAAGAAAATCTGCTTCGTCCATGACCTGCCTGATGAAGTGGACTTCCAGAGTCCAGCAGGTGAGCTCCACCATTGATGCAGCCAGCTGTTGGCACACATCCGAACTATCAAGGAGTCCCTCATGGTGTGTAAAGAGCAGATGTTGGTCCTGAATGAGCTGTGTTAGGAGAAAGTCCAGTGCATGCACTGGCTGTCCTAGGAGAAGATGGAGAAGAGGAGAGTGCTGCAGGAGCTGCTGTCAGTCCTCGCAAGGGAAGCACAGACAGCAGTCTCCAGATGCCAGCACAGGCTGAGCCCCCACCACCAACACTGCTTTAGTCTCCTCAGGGCCTGAGGTGGGTAAAATGAGGGAGGAGCAGAAAGGTTTTGAAGAATTGCAACTTGAAGACAGCACAGAAACTGCCAGAGGAGAGGTCAGGTTTCCCGACCCCATAGTGGACTCCCCTAAGGAGCAGGTCCTGCCCCAGATGCCCCACATCCAGATCCGCCTACAGCTCCCAGGCTCAGGGGAGGAGTGCTCCCTCACTTTCTCCTGTAGACTGATGCGGATGATAACTTTCTATGTGACATACTGACTCTCAAAAGCCTTGGCAGCCACCAGAAGTAGGTGACCAAGTGGCTTTCTCTCTGGCCTCCATCTGCCGGGCGATGGGAAGGTTAAACTGGAGGTAGGGTAGGGCAGAGGCTGAAGGGAGTTTGCCCAAACTCAAGGGACATCTAATGGGCCATTGGTGGCCAGGAAAGAGGTCCATGTTATGCTTATCACAAAGAATAAATTGTTTTCAAAGAAAAAAAAAGCCTAAAAACAAAGATTTGTTCTTGCAGCCTTGGGGCTTGAACTCAGGGCCTGGCCACTGTTCCTGAGCTCTTTTTGATCAAGGCTGACCCCACCTCCCCTTCCAGCTTTTTCTGTGTGGAATAGAACCTAGGGCTTCAGGCATGCCAGGTGAACGCTGCCACTGAGCCACATTCTCGTCTAGGATGATTCTCTCCCCTCCCAAACCCATATGACCATTCCTCAGATAAATAGGACGTAGGGGCTAGGATGAATATGAAGCACAAGTCTGGTTCACACCAAAATATTCCCCCGCATCCTCTTCCCACATCCTTAGTTGAAGTTTCTCTTCTACCATTGAGGGATGAGAGGGTGAGGGGAGTCCCAAGAGAGTACCAACCACAGTGGCCCCCTGAAACCCACATTCTTCTCCACACAAGTGGTCCTCCAGATTCTGATCTTACCTGACTCTATGTGAAGTCTGCACTGTCTCCCCACCACTGCAAGGCTCAGGATGAAATAAAGGTCAGCCCTGGCCTCAGCCCACACCCAAGGTGGAAGCTCCTAGTCCCAGACCTACTTCCACCTCTGACTGCCCCTAGTTAGGCCAGACCCACCACTCACCACTATGTTGGTGGTGATGACCTCATGGATGGATTCCAGGAGGAAGGTCTATGGCAAAGAACAAAAGCACCAGGGTGAGTAGGGCAGAAGGAAGTGGGAGTGATTGCTCTGGGATCTTCTTTGGAGCCCTCCCATCCAGCCAGACACATGCTGACCCAAAGCACAGACAAGGCCAGAGGGCGAGACGAGATGGAGGAGCAGAGGACTAAAGGAGGTACTTCTTTGTCTTGGAGGACTTGATTAATTCCAATTATAATTAATTCCAATTATATTTGGCCATGCCAATCCCAAAGACAACATGCAATGCCTCTCCGTGTTGTTGTTGGCAGTGAGCGCTGTCCCTGAGCTCTTTTTCTCAAGGCTGACACTCTACACCTTGAGCCACATGGACACTTTTGTTTCCTGATGGTTCATCGATAATAGTCTCATACACTGTCCTGCCCAGACTGGCTTGGCTTCCTGAGTAGCTAGGATGTCAGGCATGAGCCACCAGTGCCCAGTATGTGATGCCTTTTGAAGGCATCTTGGTGATTCTGTAAAGGAGCCCTGAAGGGCCTGGATAGACCATGACCCAATCAAGGAGCTGGGATGGGGGAAGGTTGACCTTCTAGCTATTCTGTTCCCTCAAAATTGAAGATGCCAGGTGATGTATCCACCAACGCCTAGGCCAGCAGCCACCATGCTCAATGGGGACAAAGTAGAGAATACCTAAATACTGCAGTGTAGAAATCTCTGATTTTGCATGTATGTGGTGTGTGTGTGTGTGTGTGTGTGTGTGTGTGTGTGTGTGTGTATGTATGTGAACTCAGGGCCTAGGCTCTATCCCTGAGTTTTCTTGCTGAAGGCTAGTGCTGTGCCATTTGAGCCACAGACCCACTTGCTTTTCGATGGTTAATTGAGGTAAGAGTCTCAAGGACTTTCCTCTCCAGGGTGGCTTTGAATCATGATGGGGGCCCTAGGTAAGCAAGAGTAAACACAACTCACAAGTACTTTCCCTATGGTGGGCCACTCTTGCCCCCTGGTGGCCACACGCAGAACAAGTGGCCCTGTGCCATCATCCTCTAGAGTTCAATTTGGGGAAGTGACCAGGGCCAAGTTGACTTTTGCTCACCCTGATTGCTGATGCCAGAGCAGGTCTGTTCCACCCTAGGCCAAGAGAGCTCCAGGAGGTCCGACTTTCCAGGGTCACATGGAAGGGAGAGGTCAGCTCCAGGCTGAGCTAAGAGCCTTTGCCCACAGACACCCCAACTTGGCATTAGTTATCACCATAAGACCTGTCAAAGAACAACCCAAAAAACAAAATTGGAGCTGTGCCTCCAAGTGGTAGAGCTCTAGCATTGAACCAAAGAGCTCAGGGACAGGGCCCACAAGCTTTGAGTTCTAGAACCCTAGCTGACGTTCCCCCATAAAACACAGGCTGTCTAAATGTGAGCTAGTAGGATTTGTGAAGTGTTTCTGAAGAATGGTGATACTGAAGAAAGCACCATAATTCTAATGACAGCTGAACTTGTGACATACAGCTATGTGCTGAATCCTTCACAGGGTGCTATTTACTGGGTCCTTCCCTCATGGGAGTTATGTGCTGAGTCCTCAAAAAGGTGCTGTTTGCTGAGTCATCCCAAAGGGTGCTATGTGCTGGGTCCCTGAGAATAGTGGGCCGTCTTGGATTTTTCAAAGGTTGCTGTGTGCTGAGTCCATTACACAATGTACTGTATGCTGAGTCCTTCAAAAGGTGTGGTGTGCTAATGTATCACAAAGGGTCCTGCTATGTCCTGAGCCCTTGCGAAGAGAGGTATGAGGTGAGTTTTTTGAGTGCTGTGTGCTGAGTCCTTTACACAGGGTGCTCTGTACTGTCCTTCAAATGGTGCTGTGTGCTGAGTGCTTCCACAGTGTTGTCCGTGCTGAGTCCTTCAAGATTGTTCTGTGTACTGAGTTTTTCAAAGGATGCTGTGCACTGGGTGTTTTACACAGCGTGCTTCAACACAGGGTGTGATGAGTCCCTGGGAAAGAGTGCTACGTGCTGAGTTTTTCAAAGTGTGCCATGCACTGAGTCCTTTACATTGTGGGTTATGGACTCCCTCCTTCAAAGGTTACTGTGTGCTGAGTGCTCTACCCAGCATACTACATGCTGAGTACTTCAAAGGGAGCTGTGTGCTGAGTCATTTTCACAGGGTGCTTTGTGCTGATTTTGGAAGTGTGCTGTGTGATGAGTCATCCTAAAGGGTGCTATGTTCTGAGTCCTTGAGAGGTGGTTATCCCCAACACACACACACACACACACACACACACACGCACACACACACACACACACACACACATCAACACAAACACAAAAACAAACACACATACACACCAGTGTCACCATGCACCTGCTTGGTGTGTGGAGTGGAGGGGGATGGAGGAGAGTCTCCTCCAGTGGTGGGTTTGAGGGGAGATTCGATACCCTGGGCCTGTACTGGGGGTGGGGGTTAGTGCTGAGCTGAGGTAAGGCTGCAATTGCCATAGTCTAGAAGCCTCAGGGCCCAGTCAGGGCTGCAATTGTGGCCAGAGGTGGGGGGCTGCACCCAGGGGAGGAGGGGGCAGGGTCCAGGAGCGCACTTTGGTGGCAGCAATGGCCAGGGTCCCAAGGGGGCAGGGGTGTGCGCAGAAGGTGCGGGGTGGCCCAGGAGAGGAGTGTGGGGCCAAGAGAGAGCTGTGAGAAGAGGGAGCACAAGCACAAGCACCAGTGGAAAAGGTTTCAGTGGCTGGCGGCTGCTCCGAACATAGTGTGGGTCCTGGCCAGGAGCGCACAACACGGGGAGCTGCAAGGCAGGCACATAGCCGCAAGCAGCCCCTGGGAGGCGCCCAGCCATGGTGGCACTGAGTCTGAGGTCCCTCTGTGAGGAACACAGCAGAGGCAGTGGCCGCCACAGGTTAGAAGGCCTCTGAGGCTGCGGTGGTGGCTGAGGAGGAGCAGAGGCTGCTTGCAGCCCCACCACGCACCAGTGCTGCATTTCAAACATGGTGCTGCTGGCTCAAAACCGCGGAGCCTCTAGCAGTCACCTGGTTGAGCTGGTGTGCCCTTGGCCTGCTTGTGGCCCTGACTTGGTTCCAGTCCTCGGTCCTCAGACTCCTGGTGCGCACCCAGAGTCGCAGCCTACAGCTTCTCACAGCAGCACACTTGAGTGGATGACCTGTGCTCCTGCACCCCACGACTCCCCCTCCCCCGTAAACTCCACCCCCCACTTTACCCTTATTCCTCACACTCAGGGACCTGGACCTTGCCTCTCACCTCCCCCTCCAGTCCTGCCTGTGCCTCCCCCATGCCCCACAGTCTGTCCTGGCTCTGCCACAAATGCACCCCAGGGGTGGGGTTTGGAGGTGGGTGTCCACCTGGGAACCACTCTCATCCCTAGTTGCCAGTGTCCCAGGAAAAGGGGAGCTGCAGGGATGGGGAGGAGGGGGCACCACAGAGCCCTTGGCCCGGAGCAGTGGGAACCACACAGCTGTGCATCCGCCCATTCCTCTCCCTGGTGGGAAGCTGGTGGCTTTAGTCAGAGGTGGGGAGCTGCACCTCCACACCTGCCTTCTCGGTTCTTTTCCCTTTTGCTGGGCAGGAGGGTGTTGGATGCAGAAGATAGACCCCCTTGCTGTGTGAGCCCTTGTCTTCTGTGCTCAGTCACCCTTTCACCTGAGGACATTCCCAGAAGAGCCCACTAGAGAGGTGAGGGCACTGGGGTCAGATAGAAGGTGGATATTTGGGAGAAAAACATACCTGCTCTGACACACATATGCCCGGCCTGTACCCCCAACCCCAGCTGTCAACAGTTCTGACTGGGTGATCACATTTCCCAGTTCTGCCAGCTTCTGCTAGTGCTCCCAGTCCATCTGGTCTCCTTGTCCTCCCCAAGAATCTGCCAAGTCACCCAGAAGTATGTAGGCTGGAAGTAGGGAGTCCATCCATGTATATAGCCTTTAGGACCCCATCAAAGTACCCAACAACACCCCCACCCCAGGTCAGACACCTCTCTGGAGGCACCATGACCCCCTGCTTTGTTTTCTGTCCAGGCTCTGAGGAGCCACGTGTCTCGGGACTCCTTCACCTAGAGTCCTAGCCTAGGGTTTTGGTGAATGGGGAGTCAAGTTAGTTGTTCCCAATGGGAAGGGTCTGGCCCTGGAGAAAGGGAGAATCAGGGTGGTTCTGTGTTATTAGAGCATTGTTCCCCTTGGGTGAGATCCCCTGGTTCTGACAAGGGAACCCCTGTGCTCCAGCTAGTACATTGCCCAGATGAGAAACCAACAAACTCAGAAGAGACACTGCTCTGAATCTCTGTGTGTGTGTGTGTGTGTGTGTGTGTGTGAGAGAGAGAGAGAGAGAGAGAGAGAGAGAGAGAGAGAGAGAGAGGGAGTGAGAGAGAGAGAGAGATCATCTTTCTCATTGTACAGTCACCATGTCTAAAAAGAGCAAAAGCATTTTATTTGTGTGCATGTGTGTATTTGTTGTTCTTTTTTCATTAATGCCCAGTATGAGCCCAGCCATAATTTTTGTTTTCTCTTTCACCGTTTCATGGCTCCTTTAGGGAAGGTTTCATTAGATGTTCCTTTCCACCTCTTTCTTCCCCTTTCCTGAAGCCCACAGTAGCTGCTGGGCCTGCGTGGGTCTCCCCTAGGAGGCCTGTGTGAACCACAGACCAGAGTGGACACCTGCTCTTCTGTCTTCAGCCAGAAGGCTCATGAGGCTACTGTGATCACAGGTGAACTCGTCCAGCCAGACAGTCTGCTCTGGTGTGTATAGTTGGAGCTAATTCAAGGTTAGGAATGTGTCTGGCAAACATAATTAGGAAACAAGATGGGGGGGAGTAGGGCAGGGGCTGTGAATCTAGGAGGGTCTTGGAATTGATGAACAGTGTGACATGGCAGATAGTTCACCATGACCTAGGATGAGAGGGGAATCTTACCCAAGGCATTGAAGGTGTCCATGGACATCTGTGCAGGGGGCTCCGGGCCCCCAATGGTGGCGTGGATTCCCTTCAGGGGCAGTGCACTGGTGGGCAGTCCTCCCTGGAGTCCTGCAGACTCCAATCTGTGTCCCTCCTGGGCTGTTTCTAGCTGGGCAATGGTAGGCAAGTGTGTTCCACTGCTGGAGCCTACTTGGGATCAGGACATGGCAGTTAGCTAAGGCTCTCTGAATGCCATTTTCTGTAACCTGCTGTAGGCTGTCTGAAGGAAAAGGGGACTACTGACTTTGGAACCCTTTAAGTTTGATTGGGACGTGTGAAATGCCAGCTTTTCCAGGGTTTCTTCCTTGAAGTTGGCAATTTCTACTAATGCTTGGGATTCTGGGTCAAATTAGATGGACCATTTCAGCCACCAAACAATGACATTCAAACAGCACAAGCAGAGTTCCCAAGCCAGATGGTCTCCTGCTGTGAACGTTGTGCCTTGACTGCCTTTCTCTGGCAGTAGCCGATTCTCCTCTGGCTCTCTCTAGGGTGATCACTACAGTCGAGGATGTCGTAGGGAGCAGAGATTGTGACCTCGCCATCTGCAGCCTACTAGCTGTGAGCAGAGACAATTCCCAGGACCTGTACTGGACTCTGGGAGATTCAGAGACCCAGGATGCCTCAGGAATCCTTTCTCTGCAACATGATACTTGGGGGCAGGATATGGTCGACCATCCTGTCTGGCCCCAGGGAGTGGAGAGGAGGCCCCTTGAGCCAGGCTTTCGCCTCAGGGCAATCTTGTTCACAGCTGAGTGGGGAATTGAGTACCACACAGCTGGTCAGTGGCTGGACAGAGAGATCTTTGAGAAGATAGGCATCCCAGAGGCCCCAGAATACAGTAAGTACGTCATGGCTCACATCCTTGGAACCAAAACAGTTAAGTGCGGTGGCACCAGAAGGGTGGGAAGAGGGAGGAGGGAGAACTGTTGGAGAGCTACATCAGGCTTTACCCCCACCCAGGATGTTTACCTGAATTAGATGGGACTTTTCTGTAGTATTGTCATAGACAGATGCTCATTTATCCAACAAACCGTTACAGTGTGTGCCAGGTCCTGGGGGGGGGGAAGAGGTGAGGGTCATACACGATGAAAGGTTCCAGTGCTGGTTCCACAGCACATGAAGAAATCTTGGTTTGAGCTGGATGTTGGTGCCTCATACCTGTCATCCTAGCTACTTCGGAGGCTGAGATAGGAGGATTGAGGCTTAAGGTCCAGGCAGAAAAGCCTGTAAGACTCTTATCTCCAACTAACTACCAAAAAGAAAATGCCAGAAGTAGGCTCAAGCTGTAGACTGTTGGCCTTGAGTACAAAGGCTCAGGGACAGCACCCAGGCTCTGACACAAAGAAAGGAAAAAGAAAGAGAGGAGGGAAGGATGGAGGGAGAAAAGGGGGAAAGGAAGGAAGAAGGGAGCATGCAAGCCTTGGTTTGGAGTCCCTGGATCAAGGGAGCCAACCATTCACAATATCTGTGGGGATAGTTTCAGAACCTAAAGCTTGTATGTAGGACCAAGCCACTGACCCGTTCATGACATCAGCAACTCCATGACATCCAAGATCTGAGTGGTCACTGACTGCAGAGGGAAACAGCCTCGGGTAGACCCTAGGGCTCAGGGTGGGTCACAGAGTTTCAATCTCCCCGAACTCACCGAGTTTATTTTCTGGTCAGATAAGAAGAAACTGTCCAAGGGCTACGGAAGTATAGGGTGAGGGAGTGTCAAGAGGGTTGTGGCAAGGGATAAGCAGGAAGATGAAGAGGGAGGACAATCTCAGATCAAGTGTGTCAGGCCGTGGGAGCCATGACCTCACCTGACAACCTAGACCATCAGTGATAGAGCCTTCAACCCAGCCACATGGCTATTAAAAGTCCTGGCACTCTGGGTTCACCGTTGATGACCTGGATGTCATCCGCTGCAGGATGCCTGTGCAGTACATCCTTGGGGACTGGGACTTTTGTTGGCTCAATCTGAAGATGACACCCCCAGTGTTCATTCCTCGACCAGAGACAGAGGTAAGCGTGCCACTGGAACAGGACACCCAGGGAATGAGGGCGAGAGTCAGACCCGTGTTGCCCCCAGATTTCCTCTAGGGGACTCTAAGGCCCTGTGACTGCCATCCTCAGAGGTAGAGGTGGGTCTCTTTGCTGGCTCAGCCTTTAGTCTAGATGGCAGATTGGGATTCAGAGAGGGCCGACTGAAGGTCGAGGCTAGTGGGAAAACTAGAGGCAGTGGACTCGGAGCAGGGTTGTTTCTTTGAGGATACTCACAACCCAGAAACATTCCTGGGATGGATGGACCCTTTTCTCTTCCCTGAGAGAGAGGGACCTAGAGCCCTCCAGTCTGCATCCCTTGGCTTAGCAATCCTTTCATTCCCATATCCTGTGGTTGGATAACTAGACCTCACCTGACTGCTCAGTGTCAAGGCAGGACAGTGAGAGATCTTGAGTCCTTGATGAGGTCACGGGATCCTCAGTATGAGATTGTACTTGAACATCCTGACTTGGCGCATGGTCAGTCCCATCTAAGACTGCCATGATCTAGGACATAGAATCTAGAGAGTCAGAGCAGGGTGGGGTCTATTCTGTGAGTCTTGAGTATTATGTGTGAGCTTTGAGCTCCCGTGTGCTCACCTGCTTCCTTTTCTTGGGTGGGTCTATGCTAGAAAAAGCTTAAAACTAGTGCCTGGGTACCATCCCTTGTTTTATGCTCAAAGCTAGCACTCTACCATTTGAGCCACAGCTCCACTTGCAATGTTTTTGGGTGTTTAATTGGAGATAAGAGTTCTGAATGACTTTGCTGCCAAGGGTGGCATCCAACTGCAGTCCTCAGATCTCAGTCTCCTGAGGGGATAGGATGACAGGCATGGAAAAGCATCTTTGGCTGGGTGCCAGTGGCTCATGGCTGTGATTCTAAGTACTCAGGAGCTGAGATCTTAGGATCATGGTTCAAAGCCAGCTCGGGCAGGAAAGACTCTCAGACCCTTCCCTCCAATAAAGCACCAGAAAACCGGAAGTGGTGCTGTGGCTCAAGTAGTAGAGTGCTGGACTTGAGCTGAAGAGATCAGGGACAGCACCCAGGCCCAGAGTTCAAGCCCCACAACCAACAAAAAGAAAGAAAGTAAAACATCTTTGCCTGCAAAGGACGGTGGAGGTGTGTTGGTGTGTGTGTGTGTGTGTGTGTGTGTGTGTGTGTGTGTGTGTGTGTGTGGTAGACATTTAGTGCCCCACTCAGTTATCGTTTTAGATGGATTGTCCCAATCTCTTAGTCCATGGCAGCCGATTCTTGACCACAGGTGAAGCTCTGGGTTGGATGCCGATCATCAGACCTCAGTCTCCTCACGGGACAGTTGTGAGTAAACAAGGGACTAATACAGAGGGCTCTCTAGAGCTGGGCCAGGCACAGAGGGAGTGGCTGTCAGATAGGGTTCTCAAAAATTCTGTGAGCATATGACAGGAAGTTACCCAGAAAGGGCTCAGATGGGGTCTGTTATTAATCATACAACAGGTGTGGGATTATGAAACAAAACATGGCTGTCTTTCATCATTAACCTATCCCCATGAGGAAGGGGATCCTTCACTGTATTCGGTCTTGCAGCTGGGGAAAATGAGTCATGGAGAAGCCAGGTGACCTACTCATGACCCCCAGCTGAGAGGAAGCTCGGCCTGACTTCTCTGCCATACTTCCTAGGACAGTGGGTGTTATTCAGTCCACTTCTTGTGGTGAGAAGTCCACTTTTGTCATTTGTGAGGCTTGAATTCGAGGCCTGGATGCTGTGCCTGAGCTCCTTAGATCAAGGCTAGTGCTCTACCACATGAGCCACAGCATCACTTCCGGTTTTCTGTTGGCTCTTTGAGTATAAGAGTCTCCCAGGCATTCCTGCCTAGGCCAGCTATGAACCATGATCTTCACATCTCAGCCTCCTGTATAGTTAGGATTATAGGCCTGAGCCACCAGCACCTGGCTTAAGTGTAATTCTGGCCCTCTCTTCCTCTTTCTCTCTCTCTCTCTCTCTCTCACCCCCCTCTCTCCCCCTCTCCTATCTTCCCCTCTCCTCTCTCCCCCTCTCCTCTCTCCCTCTCTTTCTTTCTCTCCCCTCTTTCCCTCTCTCTCTATCCTTCTCTCTTTCTCTCTCAGGAACTGGTTGAATAGGTACTAGAGTAGGTGGCCCAGCATCCCAGTGTGGCTGGAACCCAAGGTGGTCCTCTCATTCTGGAGGTGGGCTGAGGGTCAGGAGCTGTTTCACTCAGCCTGTTGAACTAGCTTCATGAGGTAAGCCCCTCTGTGCCCTGGCTAGATTGTGTTGGTTATTCATTGTCCATCCTGTGAGTCCTTCCCCACATCCCCCTGCTACACCGTTGAATGAAAGTGGATGAGGAGATGTTGCCTTGTCCCCCTGCCCAGCACAATCCCGGGACTCTGACCCATATCCCCACCTATCTGGTCAGGGCCTGGCTATAAGACACTGAAAACACTCCGTGTCTACTCCCCTTTTCTGGGGAGTGTAGTTTTGGTTAGGGGGGTGGGGTACAGAGGAAAGACCCCAGACCTGACACCTCCCGGAGGACATTTGTTCTTGTGACAGAGCCAAGTCATTGGTGTGGATAAGGAGGAACTCGCATCAGACTGACCCAGAGCAATGCTCAAAAATAGGTAGGCTGTTGAAGTATCAAACACACACATGTCTGCTTCCTACTCCCAACAAGAATGTGTAGTGTGGGTGACCTGGCCCTGGGCCTAAGGGATTATAAATGGATGGTGGCGGTCAGAGGCTCATGGCTCCCATCCATAATCCTTGCTCTTCAGGAGACTGAGGTCTGATGGTCATGACTCAGAGCCAGGCCGGGCAGGAAAGTCTAGGAGATTCTTATCTCCCATAAACTACCTTCCTCCCCAAACCCACACACAAGCCAGGTGTGCTGAAGCTCAAGTGGTGGAGCCTCAGCCTTGAACAAAAGAAGCTCAAGGATAACACCCAAACCCTGAATCCAAGTCCTAAGACTAACACAATCATAAAAGAAATGAACAGTGTACACCTTTTATCTGACTTCCAAGAAAGATGGATGTAGTTTTCTGCTTGTACTTGTAGCAAACGGTAAGGGGCTTCCCTTGATGTTCCCCTAAACCTCTCCTCTCCTTTATCTCTCCAGACTTAGGTTGCAGGACAGAATTTGGATCATCACCCTGGATGTGACCTTAGGTACCTTCCCCCATCCACCTTCCTTGGGGTCAGGATCCTGGATGCACTCCCTGTGGGAGGATGAGGCACCGCAGAGATGAGGGTAGGTATCACAGACACTTATACACACACACACACACATACACACACACACACACAAACACAAACACCCCTAAGCCAACTCAGACTAGCCTTTTCCAAAGACACTTGATCTCCTTGGATTAACTGACATAGGAGAGAATTTTGATGCCCTGTAACTGATTATTTTAACTTGGGCTTGCTAGATGACAGGAGATAAACGGAACAACAACAACAAAAAGCCTTTGGTGCCCATCACCTGGAATTCAGGCTTATGCCTGTTATCCTGGCTACTCCGGAGACTGAGATCTGAGGATCACAGTTTGAAGCCAGCGATAAGCTGGAAAGCCCATGAAACTCTAGTCTCCATGGAACCACCAAAAAGCTAGAGGTGGAGTTGTGGCTCAAGTTGCAGAGCACCAGCCTTGAATAATAAAACTCAGAGAAACAGCTCCCAGATCCTCAGTTCAAGCCCACACGAAGAAATGGCCCCATCTTGTTGCCCACAGATTGCCAGGGCCTCAAGTCCCCTCTCATGGAGTGTGATACAACACCTGTCCCTGGGTGGTGTATCATGGCCTTCAGAAATCCTGGGGTGGAATCCAGGCCTTTCCCTTCGTTCACTGTCAACCCACATTGGCTGGAAGGCAGAGCCTGACAAGGCCAGCAGCCTGCAAAGCAGAGAGGCTCCAGCTCTGCCAAAGTCATCAGAATGGTCTTTTTGGAGGCAGCACTTGAAAAGGGGGTCTTGCTTAACAAGGAGGATCTGACAGGAAGCACGGAGAACAAAGGTGCTGGATATGATGGACAACACAGCAGAGCATGTTGATTTCCAGCCAGGGCTGCTGGTGAGAGACTCGGTATAGATGTGTGACTTGGTATAGATGTTGGAGACTGTCTTGAGACAGGTCTGAGGGGTCATAGAAGAACAGCTATCCAGGGCTTGGATTGTGTATTAGAGGTAGAGGGCTCATCAAGCTCGCAGGAAAGCATTGGTTGGATTCCTAGGTCCTGCATACACAGAAAAAGGTGGAAGTGGCACCGTGGTTCAGGTGAAAGAGCGCTCCCCTGGAGACAAAGAAAGTCGGGGAGAGTGCTGGGGCCCCGATGTCAGGCCCCAGGGCTGTCACCATAAAACAGTTCTCCCAGGGACCTTGGTGACAGGTGGATGGCTATGCCCTGAAGCTCTCAGTAGATCCATCCATGCTTTGTGTCTCCTTTGACAGAGGGGAGCTGGATACTCCTTCTGCCCTGGGCACCCCTAGGCCCTGTTATCAGCAACCCTCCTAACATCTTCCACCGGGACATGGAGCAGCCCCAGAAGTCCTCAGGTACCAGTTGGGTGGGGCAGGAGGATATAGGGCAGGCCCCAGAACTCCTAGTGGGTCTGATTGGCCCTGGAAGACCAAGCAATCTGGAGGAGACAGACGGGAGTAGAGAGGGCTTGTGATGTGGAGGGGGTCCTTTAATTCCCATGGCCCCACCCAGATTCCGAGCCTCCCTTGGCTGTCCCTGAGGGAGGTAGAGGGGTGTCTAGGTGGTAGCTTCTAGAGGAGGACTAGCTGGAAATTCTGAAGGACTAGACACCTTAAGCCAGTTGCTCACCCCTGTCATCCCACACCTGTCATCCTGGCCACTAGGGAGGCTGAGATCCAGAGGATCTCATTTCCCAGCCCAGGCAGGAAAGTCCCACGAGAGCCTTATCTCCAATCTCCAACCAGAAGTGGCACTGTGGCTCAAGTGGTAGAGCACTGGCCTTGAGGAAAAATCAATATCAGGGACAGTACCCAAGCCCTGAGTTCAAGCCTCTCAACCAAAACCAAAACCAAAACAAAAAACAAACAAACAAACAAACAAGAAAGAAAGACACCCCTTCCTTGTTTGCAAGAGATGGTGAAGTAGTGGCGTTGCTGTGGTTGGGAGACCAGATGCTGGCCTCACTGTATAGACATTTCTAATAACTCCCCAGGTTTGCCCCAGTGTGAAGCCATAGTAGGGTGTGTGGTTCCTTACTAAGAACTCCAGAGGTTGTGGCTTGTGGCAGGTAGCGAGTGGGTGAATGGGAGCAGGGGTGGGAAGGTAGTGTCAACTATATGCTCTCTATCCATGGAAGAATGGTTTGGATGCTGGTGACAAAGTCTGAATTGAAGGGTTGCATGTGGTTTGTGGCCTGACGAGTTGGGTTTACTTGGGTCTAAGAAGGTGGCTGAAGCCTGTCGCTGCCGCTGGCTCACAAGTGTCATCCTAGCTACTCAGGAGGCTGAGATCTGAGGATTGCGGTTTAAAGCCAGCTTGGGCAGGAAAATCTCTGAGACTTTATCTCCAGTGAACCACCAGAAAGCCAGAAGTCGTGCTGTGGCTCCAGTGGTAGAGCACCCACCTTCAGCTGAAGAGCTGAGGGACTGTGTGCAGGCCTAGAGTTCAAACCCCATGACCGACAACCAAAAATAAGGTAGGTGAGTTTTCTGCATAGTGGTGTGTACATTTAGGAAATGCCAAGATGTGTTATGAGCCATTCCAGATGTGTAAGATGTCCTGAGTTTTATCTACACTTGGTCCGAGGATGGCAGTGACATCTTCTTTGGGGTGGGATGCTCAGGGTGCTCAGGGACTGCTGAAACCTTGGGTTAACATTTTGATATCGTGGTCTCAGCACTGATGAAGCCTATCTGCATGAGTATAGTTGTAAATAGATTCCTCAGCCTAAATTTAGCCACTGTTAAAAAATGTTTATATCTTTATCTGTCACCCATCAGAGCTTAAACCTGAATATAAAGTCTAAGGAAAATGATAAGGTAAGAATTTAGCTTTTTTGGATATAATGTAAACAAAAATGCAGCATAGAGTAACTCATTGGACTAAAGTCAACCTATTTCTCTAAAATAAGCATTTCCTTACAATGTGTATTATTCTCAAGAAGGAAATGGGGAATGTGAGAAGAGGGCTAAACAAGTATTGTCTTCAAATATACATACTTTGGATTTACCTCTTTATTTTGTTATAAGAATTTTTGATAAAACTGTTTGAATAATTGATTTCCTGGTCAAGTATAACATATCCTAGTTGCATAAACCAAGCTACATTCAGAAAATGGTATATGCTAATTAAATAAAGAAAACGTATTCAATGAATAGCAAAAAGTATATGCCTATGGGATAATATTTTGAAGAGTGCATTGGAACTATTCTAATATAATAATTAAGTTGAACAATTTCACATTGACAGTAATTAACTATAATAATTTAATGCTAATTGGACAACATTGTCTTTCTAAAGGAACAAAACCTATTTCTCCTTTTACTTTATCAGGGAAATATCTGAGCAAAAAATGGAAATAAACACATGACTCTATAACAACTGGAATGAATTTTTGCCTCTTTATTAGCAAATATTAATTTTACACAGTATTTTATTGTGTTATACACATATGTCCATATAATGTAGCTTGCTAAATTTTATTCCTTTTATTAATTTCATTAACCTAGTTTTATACTTATGTTTTATTATGTCATACTAATATATGAAATATTTGAACATATTTACTCCACAGTATTTCTCTTCATCTCCTCTCTTACTTTTTTCCAAATTAAATCAGTTCTATCTTTTACACCTGGGTTATTCATTTTATTTTCTTTGTCTAGAGTCTGCATATGAGAAATCTAGTATTTGTTTTTTACAGTATGGCTTATTTCTTTAACATGAATGTTTCCAGTTCTATTTTCTTTTTTTTATTGTGAAAATACTGTACAGAGGGGTTACAATTACATGGACAAGATAATGAGTACATTTCTTATCAAGCATTGTAGCCTCCTCCTTTGTTTCCCCTTCCCATCCCTTCCCATCCTTCCCAGCCCATCTACCCAATCCTCCCCGACCCCCCACCCCGCACGAAAGTTGTAAAGTTCATTTTCGACATAACGACTTGTACATCTCATTGTTGCAATGGGTCCACTTGTATCCCTATTTAAACGACTTGTTTTTCCCCTTCCCCTCCACAAATTATACCGACAACAAATACAGTGAAAGCAGGGGTTATGCCATAGGGAATGGACATTCAAAGCAACAAAGAAATAATCTTATAAATGTGTTAGAAACAATCACATGAAAGAAAAAAAAACATTTGTATACATATCTTAGGGTTCATTTCCCTAACATCACCTTATCTGACCTTTTCTGCTTGACTCAGACATATACTAGTTATTGCAAATAAGGGAAACCATGGGACCTATGTTTCTTTGGGCCTGGCTTACTTCACTTAATATAATTTTTTCCAAGTCTTTCCATTTCCTAACAAATGGGGCAATGTCATTCTTTCTAATGGATGCATAGAATTTCATTGTGTATATATACCACATTTTCTTGATCCATTCATCTACTGAGGGGCACCTGGGTTGGTTCCATATCTTAGCTATAGTAATTAATGCTGCAATAAACATAGTCGTGTTGGTAGCTTTAGTGTGGTCTTGTTTGTAAACATGTGGGTAAAGTGGCATTGCTGTGTCATAGGGGAGCTCTATGTGGAGTCTTTTGAGGAACCTCCATACTACGGTCCAAAGTTCTATCTATTTTCTTGAATATGATATGATTTCATAATTATGTGTGGCTAAATAGTATATCATTGTGTATATGTGTATATATATTACAATTTCTATTTTCAATGAGTGATTATGGAACATGTAGGTTAATTCTGTAGTTACTAATTTTTTTAGGTGGGAGAAGGAAGGATGTAAATAATGATGCTTGGAATGAGAAACATGCTCTTTAGGCAGGCACTCTCGTATTTGAAACATCCTCTCAGCTGCTCTTTCATCAGTATTTCAATAGTGCATTGAATTTAAAAAATAAAATTTAATTACTTTTGCAAAGGTGTTTTTTTCAGTACCTATAATATTTTTTACTACAGTGTTACATTTACTATGTCATGTGAGTATGAGGATGTATGTGAGGATGAAAATCTAGGCATGTTTGTATATGTAGCTGACTCGAAGGAAACTGAATGTATGTGAGATACAGGTTTCAAATAAAAGTTTGAGACCTGTAAGTTGCTAAATTGATGTATATGTCCAGTTTGTGGTGTGTGATTTCAAGATCATATTTTGGTAGGTTTCATACCAAGTAAGTAGATGTTTCTAATCCAAAATCGTAAGGAATGAAATAATCATTGTCTTATTACTCCAGACATTGTAATAAGTGGAAAAAATGATTGAAAGTATGATGGGTCAGTAGTAAGCCTTTAGACACTCTACATTTTCCCCAAAATCTTCAGATGTATTCTTTGGATATTAATTACAAATGTATTTATAAACATAGATATAATATGATCTTATACATAAATATATGTATATATTATAAATATATCATATATAGTGATACTTTAAATGTGTACCATAAATATTGACTTATATTTAAATGTAATTCATCTCATCATTTATATATATATATATGTATGTATATATACATACATACATATATATATATATATATATATATATACACACACTTTTATTTTTTTGGTCAGTCGTGGGGCTTGAACACTGGGCTTGAGTGCTGTCCCTGTGCTCTTCAGATCAAGGCAAGATCTCTACCACTTGAGACATAGTGCCAATTCCAGTTTTCTGGTGGTTTATTGGAGATAAGAATCTTATGGAATTTCCTGCCTGGGCTGGCATTGAACTGTGACCCTCAGAGCTCAGCCTCCTCAATAGCTAGGATTATAGGCATGAGCCACGGGCTCCTGGCTATATTCACATCTGAGATTTGTTAGTGGAACAAAGGGTACAGAAACTATTATTGTTATCATGGAACGACTTCACACTGACAGGTATAATTATAAGAAGAAAAACGATAAATATTCACAGTGGCACAAAAATCCCTTAGGTGCCTAGCAAGACAGGACGTTTTTCCAGACACTGCATGTGGTGTGAGCAGTTTGCAACCCAAGCAACTGTAGAAGATATTGCACCCTAAACAAAACTGACAATTGCATGAACCTAGTCCTCTATGACAGATTTAGGCAGGCCTATCTTAGAGATTCTTGCTAGGGACATGATGAAAAATTTATAGTTTAGTTGTGATTACACATGTCACTTAGCCATTAACTATATTTAAC
The DNA here is from genome assembly GCF_019054845.1 of Dipodomys spectabilis. Classification (NCBI taxonomy): domain Eukaryota; kingdom Metazoa; phylum Chordata; class Mammalia; order Rodentia; family Heteromyidae; genus Dipodomys; species Dipodomys spectabilis. Next base: position 731,237 of record NW_024871137.1, read on the forward strand.
ATAGTTCCCTTTGCTCTAACTTATATTTTCATGGCTCAGGAAACTGATTTTTTGAAAACTTGGCTGTTCACAACATAGACATGTGTTTTTAATCCTTTTGAAATTACTGTCTGCATAGTGTTCTATGAGATGAGCTTCTCTTTACCATATCATAGGAATAAACTTACTCTGATTCAAACTTGGTCAACAGCTACCTTGTTCTCTCTCCTAGAAAACCATCTGTATAGACTTCTTTACATGTAAACAGACCTTCATTTACTTGCAAAAGTCTGTCAGTGAGTCAAACCTAACTCCCAAGTGAGGTGAATTCCTGTCATGCTTTCTTTACATTAAAAATGGGAAGAACTGTTCAGCAATGCACATACTTTTTAATGTGAAGTGTGACTCCTATTTTCCATAATGTGAATCAAGCAGAGGAATCAGTTTAAGATGTGAAAGAACCTTACAAAGAGTCTTGGACCTTGAGAATTGCCCTGGGTATGAATTTTTGGAGAAATATCCCTTCTAAGACAAAGGACTCAGTTTTTGTTTTTTTTTTTTTAATATTGTGCTGGCATTGGGGTTTGAACTCCTGGCCTTGAGCTCTATCTGGGCTTTAATTCTCAATGTTTGCTCTATACCACCTGAGCCACACCTTCACATCTTCCTTTTACCACAAGTGCAAAAAATAATCTCTTAGCTTTATCTACTTAAAATAGCTTGGAATTGCAATTGTCAGATTTGAACCTACTGAGTATCTAGGTGTAAGCCACTGGTGCTGTGCTAGAACTCACTTCTTAAGAATAAATAATCACAAAAAGAGGAGAAATAAATATTTGTTCAATTATTTATGTGTTGTCTGCTAAACCAAATCACTTGCTACTGGAAAAGAAAAAGAGAGAAGATAGAGATTAATATGGAGGAGAGAGACACAAAGAAAGAAGGGATGGAAGGGTAAATGAGTGGAGGGGAGTGAAAGGGAGGATATGAGAGGAGAGGGTAGCTGAGTAGAATTGTCTACTGCTCACTAAGGTATTGTTGAACAATCAGTACCATTGCATTTATGTAGCCAAAGCTTTATATTTTTGGTAGTAAGCTGAGATATAAAATACCAGTTTCCAGGTAGTAACCTGTTAGTGTGCTTCCTCCTGCACCAAGGAAGCCACAGTTAGGTTACTGTTACAGAGAAGGCAAGAGTAAGCAGTTTAAGTTATTCTGAGAAACAATAATTGACATGCCAGGAATGCTCCCTTGTATGGTGAAGTCAAGCATCACTCTTGTTCCCTGGTACAGTCTTCCTCTCAACGAGAATAGCAGAAACAAAAGAGGAAGCAGATATCTGAGTAATGATCATCTCTCTGTTTACCCTCTTCCCTTGGCCTCTCAAACAATAAAGCCAAAAGAGACTTAACCTGAACTAGTGGGGAAAATGGGGGGAAAGTTCAGTCTAACTTATTGTGAAACATTTAAAATAATTGGGGCAGCATTTCAAATACTGAAATAAAATTTTTTAAATTATTAATAAAAATTACTCAAAATTTATTGAAAATTTAGAAGACTACAGGGCTCACTACATAGTGGAATCTGCATAATTAAAACTGACTCGTGCTCCTATCATCAGAAATTGAAGATTGTCCCTAAACATAGTCTGCTGAAGTGATACGTGATGGAAATTCATGATGGATAGCATAATGCTGAGAGCATGGAAATTATTTCCGTTCCATCTTCAGTGTGCAGAGAAGAAAAAAGGTCTCTAGGATGGCCCTGAAGGTGCAATTCTAAATTTAGGACAGAAGGTGAATAGTAAAAGAGACCTATGTCAGCCATTCAGAGATTAGAAATGTGGAGAAATATACTCATTTATGTGGTCAAACATGGAAGAGACGATGTGGGAAGCCCATAGCCAAATGTCAAAGGTAGAGATATTTAATACCACGAAGTTGAAACAAGTCTTAAAAGGGGATCTAGGCTTAAAGGAAGTAGGGCAGAAGGATGGAGAGGGAAATGGTGGACTAATACAGTCATAATACTCAATGTACATATGTGAGAATGTAAGTAGGAAACTTGAAGGGATAGGTGGGGTTGGGGTAAGGAAAGGAAGAAAAATGGAAAGTTTGACAATGATCCAGATGCACTGAACATTGAAATGCACATACACTCTATTCAACACTGACATGATGAAGCGAAACCCCTTTGCACAACTTGCTAAAGATAATTTTTTGAAGTTTTAATATTAAGAGACCAGAAGCCTTTAGAGATAAATAAGAGCTTAGTATTGACATATTGTTGAGGCTTGTGTTCCTTTCAATATACAAAATTTAATAAGTATCAAGTCTGCTGCAAATTGCTTAAACCGTAGAGAACCAAATTCCAATATTCCTTCACTTTCAATAAAAATAAATCTTATAGACCTTTAGGTTTCCCAGTTGTTTCTAAATATCTTAATGTAATGCATTGGAGCTAATTTCATTCCATATTTAAGTTTTAAATCACTAAATTCTTTTAAAATCCTCTCACTCGGGCACAGGTATTGATAGATAACTGATGTGGGCAGAATCAGAATTATTCAGAAGGCTATAAATGGATGCTTACCTAGTTTTCTCTCTGGTGGGTCATAGAATACAGAATGTCCTAATTGGAAAAAGTTAGCCTTCCCAGGTTTTCTGCATATAAACACTCCATCAACATTTTGTTATCAGAGGATTATTCAAGATTAGCTATATGTTGATTGATAATGACTAACCATGACAGGAAGGAGAGGGAAATCCATCTACACTTCAGTGAGGTTCTGATTTGTGCTTCACAAAGTGTTATGAAAGCTCTCCATGAAAATCTAGCAGCTGCATTTCTAAAAAGTCCTTGTGTGGTTACATTTTCTTTCTTTCTTTCTTTCTTTCTTTCTTTCTTTCTTTCTTTCTTTCTTTCTTTCTTTCTTTCTTTCCTTCTTTCTTTCTTTCTTTCTTTCTTTCTTTCTTTCTTTCTTTCTTTCTTTTCTTTCTTTCTTTCTTTCTTTTGGGTCCGGTTGTGGGGCCTGAATTCTGGGCCTGGGCGCAGTCCCTCAGCTCTTCAGCTCATGGCTAGCGCTCTCCCACTTGAGCCACAGCGCCACTTCCGGCTTTTTTCTTTTTGCTCATGTGGTGCTGAGGAATCGAACCCTGGACTTCCTGCATGTAAGGCAAGCGCTGTAGCACTGAGCCACCTTCCCAGCCCCTGTGGTTACCTTTTCTGATAATGTCTCAATTCAAGTATTTCTCCTTGGCGTTCCATACTATTTATTCAATGATGCTCCTTGTTACAATTTGCAGACCGGTCTTGGTGATGAAATTTGTGCTTTTCAAAATTGCTCTCCCAATTCCATCCACAAACTGCAAACAACATTTATCTGAAAAAATTTGTATCTGTTGATAGTGCATATATTTTTATGTTTCATTACAAACCTAGTATGTAGTACAAATTTTCATAGCAATTACTCTGCACTAGCTTGTGGGCAGATTCTAAAGTAAATAATATATTGTGTTTATGTAGAGAATTTGAGTATCCAAAGTTTTCATGTACCTCTGGTCCTAAAACGAATACCTTACTGAAATTGAGTGATAAATACAACATCCTATAAGTACAGAAGTTTTCCTTGTATCTTTTTAATATATATTTTTATTGTAAATATACTGTACAGAGGGGTTACAGTTACCTAAGTAAGGTAATGAGTATATTTCTTATTGAGCATTGTTGCCCCCTCATTTGTTTTTTGTCTACCATACCTTTCCTTTACACCTCCCCAACTTCCCCATTCACCCGCCTCCTCTGATAGACTGTCTTGTACATCTCATTCTTAAAATGGGTAAACCTGTATTTTTTCCTTATATCTTAAATGAAGAAGTTCTGACTTGGTTTATGCTGATTCTACTTGTGTAGACACACCTAAAATCACTCACCAAGACCAAGAGCACATAAATGAAATGCCATCATTTTTTGTCACTTGGTATAATTGTGATCTACACATTTATTGACAGGTTACAAATTATTCTCAAACTTTAAAACATTAAAAATATTTTCTTTTTTTCTTATTTTCTTGGCCAGGAAATCAGCAAGACCTCAGTCAGCATTTCTCACATAGGACTTTTCACATGGGTTGGTTAAATGTATATGTAGAATCCAGTCTCCTGAGGATTCACTCATCTGCTTAGAAATTCATGCTGGCTGTTGGAAAAGAGCTCAAGTAAGGATGCCATTTAAAGCCTTATAACTTTATTCTTTACCAGGGTATTCTCCTGCTACTTTGGTTGCTGAGAGCGTCTACAAGAGCAAACATTCTGTGGGCAGCAAAGAAACACCATATGACCTTTACTTACTGAGATTTCTGAGTGATTTGCTATCACTTGTACTGCATTTTGCAAGTGGAATCTCTCTAAACGTACCAGTTTTAAGAGATAAGAGGAGTGGTAAAAAAATCTCTTAGAGACAAATACATCTTCAACATACTTTGTTCCAAGCATTCCATTTAAGGCATATTCAACAACTAGTGAAACTTGTGTTGGCTGTATCTATGTGTCTTTCTCCATGTGTGCATTTATACATGTGTACAGGTATGTTTGTATTTGTGTGTATAGTAATACACATGTATACATATATAAGCGCATATATACATGTATGCATGCATAAATAAGTATACATATAAAATATATGTGCATATATATATATATATATATATATATCAGTTGTTCAGTGATTTAATCTATAGTTCCCAGCACATTGTCTTTCTCACAAAGTGTACATCATAAATTGCTCCTAGGAAATGTGCTCTATGATGGGCATCCTTTGTACACACTTCCCACATTCCTTTGTTTTTCATCCCTGTGAGTAACTTCGGTCCACTTTCCATAGGATAGCTTTGTTTTCATTATATGTAGTTACTAACTGATAATAAAAGAAAAAGGTTGTTTGTAAAAGAAAAAACTTTTAGGTCACAGGTTAACAGTATCTTATCCATCCCAATGATTCCTATGAGATAAAATTTATAATAGTAGTAAAAGTGAAAAGGAATTCCTAGATCTGCTGTTTTGCCATTTCTTATGGCAAAGAATAATATCAAGTCACTCTTATAACTCTTAAAGAATGCAAGGGTAACTGATGGTCACTATCATGTTCCCACAAACTAGTGGATCCTGAAGGATAATAGTAGACCAGCCGAAATTCTAAGTACCAGACATGGAGCATGAAAGAGAAAGAGAGGAAATGGGAGAGATTAAAAGAGAGAGAGAAATATCATAATACTGGAAGTGCGTAACAGATAAACAAGAGCTGTATGAGAATATTCATACTGCTGTCTTTAGACTCTACGTGTACATTTGAAAGTATTTGATGTATGATAAAAATCAACATGAAATATAAAGTTATTTTGATAAAAATAAAAATAACTCAGGAGAAATTATAAATGCAAAAACAATCTTCACAGAAGCAAACTCTCAGAGATATTTCATGACTTTGGAAAGGATAAAGTGGTTGAACTTAGTATAAATTTAGAAGTACATTCACAAAAATATAAAAATATATTTATATCTTTCATTATATAACTCAATGCAGAAAGCAAATGTTGTTTAGATGATTTTTTAAAACACAGTTTCTCAGGTGCTGGGAAGGTGGTTCAGTGGTAGAGTGCTTGCCTTGCATGCTTCAGCCCCAGGGTTTGATTCCTCAGCACCACATAAGCAAAAAAAAGATGGAAGTGGTGCAGTGGTTCAAGTGGTAGCGCTAGCCTTGAGCTGGGTGATAGCACCCAGGCCCCAGAGTTCATGCCCCATGACCAACAAAATCAAAATAAAAAACAAAACAAAACATAGCCTATCACTTTTTTTGCCTCAACTCTGTAGTACCGCTGCTTCAGCCTAGGGCTAAAATTTTAGGTGTGGACATTTATGAACATTCCTGACTCAGACTCTATTTGATAAATTTTTTTAATAAATATTTTGTTCTCAATTTTCCTCTTTGTAAATTAACATGCACCTATAAAAATTGGTTTGACCATCCAAGTAACCTTCTCAAAGTACCTCCTAATGATGACTTACAAAAAGTTGTACTAGGGCTGGGAAGGTGGCTCAGCGGTAGAATGCTTGCCTTGCATGCCTGAGGCCCTGAGTTCGATTCCTCAGCACCACATAAGCAAAAAGAAAAAAGCCAGAAATGGCGCTTGGCTCAAGTGGTAGAGTGCTAGCCTTGAGCTGAAGAGATGAAAGACAGCCCAGGCCCAGAGTTCAGGCCCCATGACCAGACCCCCCCAAAAAAGTTGTACTATATTTCAACAAGTAAAACAATGCTACAAATAAAGAAAAACAATAATTAAATGTTAATAATTAATAATATAAAAAAACAATTTTCACTGTTTTTACTATTTGAAGTGTACTACATATTAGATTTTACTATTTTCTCATAATCCTGTGCATTTAATATGGACTAAGGTTGTGATGTTCAACAAGAGTTTTATAGAATATGAGTAGTCTTTAAAGCTACTCACTAAGATTACTATTTATGGTTCATCTCATTATTTGCTTATGGCTTTTATCATCATTTTTCCTTGTTAACCTATAAACTAAGGAAGGCCTAAAGTTTTAACAGAAACTGTGTAGTTAACAAAGTGTTAACTCTTTATTCTGCTTCTTTACACAGAAACTTTGCAACTTCTCATTAATAAAGTTTCTTGAAACTCTGAAATGTACATACGTAACAGTATATGTCTGATATTATAAATCTTAAATACTTTATAGAAAAGTTTTATACCTTCCAAACAGCCCTAATTTGGGCATATATAAACAATTCCCAAAATTAAATATATTTAAAACATTAAAACTTTTAACCACTTTAACACTTGGTGCAGTGTTCATTATGACAGGTGCCTTGTATAGAATAATTGAATCCTCCTCCTACACATTTCTTGAACAACAAATATCTGGAATTATTTTGTTTTTGACATGTCAATCTTGACTTTATTCTTAAATGTGTGCTTATGTAAGAAATATATGGTTGTAAAATTTCATAACAATTCTTTTGAACTTCCTTTTTGTTGAATCGTCTAGTTTAATAAAATCCAATTGCACTTTTGATATAAAAAATATTCTGTGCTCAATTCAGAATCACATACACTAACATTGGAACGATACAGAGAAGATTAACATGGCAACTGCACAAGGATGACATGCAAATTCCTGGAGCATTCCATATTTTTACAACAACAGATGCTGGAGGGTTGTGGCCACAAGGGAACCATATAGCATTCTTGGTTGGAGTGTAAGCTTGTTAAACCACTTTGGAAAGCATTATGGAGGTTCCTCAAACGATTCCACATAAAACTGCACTTTGACCCAGCAACCCCACTTTTGGGGATTTACTAAGGGGATTTACTAAATGATCACAAACAAGACCACACTAAAACTAGCAGCACAACTATGTTTATTGCAGCATTATTTACCATTAGCTAAGATAGGGAACCAACCCAGCTGTCCCCCATACATGAATGGATCAAGAAAATATGGTGTATATACACAAGGGAATTCTATGCCTCCATCAGAAAGAATGACATCGCCCAATTTGTTAGGAAATGGAAAGAATTGGGAAAAAATTTATTATGTGAAGTAAGCCAAGTCCAAAGAAACAGGTCCCATGGTTTCCCTTATTTTCAATAAGCAGACAATGTCAAAAGCTATGTGCATACGAACAGATATGATGATGTTAAGGGAATTGAACCCCATGATAGGGAAACATGTAGTTTTTGTTTCTTGCTATTGTTTCTAACATACTTATAATGTGCGATGTGAATTTTTGTTTCTTTGTATGTTCCTCCCCCATGCTATAACCCTTGTTTTCTCTGTATTTGAAGTTGGTGCCCCTGCCTCTTGTATGTACGCTGCTCTAATTTGGGGAGGGGAAGGGAAAAAATGCGTGCACGGGAACGCATGTGCAATCATGTGTGTTGGCGTGCTTAGAGTTTATCAGGGCTTAAAGGCCTTGCTAGGCCTTTCCTCTCTAGGTTGGTGAGGTACTATATGAGCTTCATTTTCTTTCCTGAGTCTTTGTTAGTTCATTAAAAATTTTGAAAAATAATTTCATGATTTTTTTTTTGGCCCTGATTGACTTCCAATGGTTATCCACAGATCCCAGGCTCATGAGTAGCTACCCCGAGTAGATAGGATTTCAGGTGTGACTAACCAATACAAGGCTTTCAGAATAATTTTAAAAGTAGAAGTAAATTGACTTCATGGGGGCCTGTTTTATTATCTCCTACTTTTAAAGCATTTTGGATTGATTAAACGGGAATTTATTTCATTTTTGGATTCTTAAAAGACAGTAAGTGATGATATTTAAAAGTTTTGGTACTTTATAAAAGGAAACGAATGTGGGACAGAAGAAATTTGCCTCTCTTTGGACCTCAATTTAGAAGCTCAGCTCTGTGCATGATAACCCAATGTCACCAACACAGTCTGTGGTGAAGACAAAAGGTGATAGAAAACAATCACCATGGGCAATATTTGCTATGCTACTATTTCTTGGACAATATGAATATTGAATTGAGAGTGTAAGAGAATGGAAATAATTTACCTACCTTTTGTGTATTGCTGAAAGACTTTTGGAAACTTTAACTCATTTCCTTCTTCACTGTGTGTCTTTGGGCCATGCACTAATGCCTTTAATTACAATTTTTCCCAACACTAAAATGGTAATAACATTAGCATTATAAGCAAATGCTATCTTAAGAATTAAGAGAAATAAAACTTGTAAAATACTTAACATAAACTTCTATGCATGAGCTTTGAGTTTAGCCAGAAGTTTTTTAAAATACTAAATAGAATGTCATAAGTATTACAGAAACCATTACAAGTAGTGAGCAATGTTATCTACTGATCATGCTCTGCTTCCAAGGAAGCTGGGTAGATAATTTCTCATGTTGTAAATCAAACTGGTTATCTTCAGTCTTGTTAGTGTAAAAATATGAGGGACATAATAATGAAGGAATGTTGTAGACTGAGATGAAGTCCAAAAGAAAATGTACAAAACTGATAAAACATAAAAGTATCTGAGCAGTATATTGTGTTTTACATCATTTAAGTTACATCTCAAAGATAAGGCAGACCTAGAAGAATGAATTGTCTTTTTGATATTCTATCATAGGTCTTTCCTCATTCTTGTAGAGGCATCATCAGATTTGAAGAACTAAGTTTTTTGTTTGCTTCCTTCCATTTAAGTTACATCATTTAAGTTACATTACTAGATAAGGAAGACCTGAAAGAATGAATTGTCTTTTTGATATTCTTTCATAGGTCTTTCCTCATTCTTGTAGAGGCATCATCAGATGAGAGGAACTGTATTTTTTTTGTTTGCTTACTTCCATTTATTCTTCAGTTTGAAATCTGGACTACATGAGACAGAAAGAAACCAGGGGAAATTAGTCACGCAGGCTTTGGAAAGAAAAATCAACGTAAAATAAAATACATATAGCCTTGTATAAGGTCTAACTAAATTGAGTTATATAGTCTCAAGCATTAACCGAAAATGATTTAATCAATACCATGTTATTGAAAACTGAAAAATGTTAGGAGTTGCTTAATTTTTTCCTTTCTACTACCTTGAATAAATTATTGATTTTGTATAGAGAGATTAAAGATGAGATTAACAAGAGACTTGATTAAAAATGGACAAAATTTCTGAATAGACATGTTTTCCAAAAAGCCCTGAAAATTGCCAGTAGGTTTACAAAGTTGTGTTAATTACAACTTCTATACTGGCTTAATGTTTTGTAAGAAAAAGTCATTAGAGAAATGCAATTCAAAATTACTATGATACTACTTCATAACTATTATAATTCTTATCAAAAAAAATCAAAGGAACCAGGTGTGGTGGTAAAGGCTTTTAGGAGATTGGAGTAAAAGGATTTGGGTCTGAGGTCATCTTGGGTACTGCACACAGTAAAAACCTGCCCTTTAAAAAAACTCAAAAGGTAATAATGTTGGCTCGTGAGAGTGTGGAAAAAGGGAAATATTCTACACTCTTGGTCAAAATACAGGTTAGTACTCTCCCTGTAGAAAGTAGTATGCAGTTTTCTAAAGAAATCCAAGTTGAAATATCATCTGACCCACCAATCATGTGATTATTTCTCTCTGGGTAACTCGTAAATATATCTGTAGTTCATTGTTATTCACATTATTCACAACAACAGCCAAGATATAAATCGAAGTTCAGTGTTCAACTACAGACTAATAAACAACTGTGGTGCATGCAAAAATATATTTTTCTGTTTCATCCTTAAAATAGCAAGAGACTTCTCCCACTAGCCACCACTTATCATAACCTGAAAGATGCATTGTAAATGAGGAAAAATGTTGTCTTCTAATTTTTGTAAACACACACACACACACACAAACACACACACACACCAACCTCAAACATTGAGGGAGAAATTTTTTGAAAAGTAAAGCAAAGTGGAATTGCTGGTGCATTTAGGTCACAATGTATAAGATAGGAGATATACAGGATGAACCGGTATAGAGTTGTAATGTACAGCATGAGGATACAGGGGACAACACTGGCCTTACATAGGAATGAAGCTAAATAAGTAGGAGTTGTTCTTCCTAGTAGGGGTTGCTCTTTTGGATGCTCTTACTCCAGTAATGGATAAGATGAGCATAATTCTTTAAATATACCTGCCTGTTTGCAGAAATAATAACAAACAATATAGCAATAATGTTGTATGCTCAACATAGGACATGAGATTATCTTTGGTATAAACTAATTATTACAAATAAGGGAAACCTTGGGACCTATGTTTCTTTAAGTCTGGCTTACTTCACTTAATATAATTTTTTCCAAGAACTTCCATTTCCTTACAAATTAGGTGGTATCGTTCTTTCTCATGAAAGCATAGTATTCCATGTGTGTGTGTGTGTGTGTGTGTGTGTGTGTGTGTGTGTGTGTGTGTGTGTGTGTGTGTGTGTGTGTGTGTGTCATTTTCTTGATCCATTCATCTACTGAGGGGCATCTGGATGGATTCCATATCTTAGCTATGATAAATAATACTGTGATAAACATAATTTTGCTGGTAGCTGTAGTGTGGCCTTGCTTGTGGCCACCTGGTTAAATGCCCAGAAGTGGGATTACTGAGTAATAGGGGAGCATTATTGTGTACATCAAGGATAATCCTAGTAGATGAGCAGAATAGCCCTATAGCTATGTACATATGATTGTATAAGGTGATTCAAAGTGAAATGAACTCCAAGACATCTTCTTTGTTGTTGTTGTTCTTAATGTACTGCGTGATTTCTTTTTATCCTTTTGTGTTTTCCCCACCTATGGTTTATCCCGTGTAGTCACTGTATTTGATTTTGATACCCTGGTTATTGTAAATATGTTAATCTGAACTAGGGAAGGGAAAGGGAAAAAATGGTGAGGCAAAGGACAAAGGGGGAACCTATGCAACAGTGATACACAGAAGACAATATGTTGGAAATAATCTTGGAGGGGCTGTTGGGAGGGAAGAGGGAGAAAAATGGGGAAAGGGATAACAAATTAGAATATAAATGAATTCATTACCTTACTTATGTAACTATAACCCCTCTGTACATTACCTTGACAGTAAAATTTAAATAAAAATTAAAATAAAGAAGGTACGGGAAGGGGAAACAAAGGAGGAGGCAACAATGCTTAATAAGAAATGTATTCATTATTTTGCCCATGTAATTGTAACCCCTCTGTACGGTATTTTCACAATAAAAATAAAATAAAATAAAATACATGAGAGCAGCAATACAGGATATGGGACTCTACTATACAAAGAATAGAACAGCTGTGGAGAGCAATAATTTTACTTTAACATAGGAAGTAATTAACTAGCATACAGATTTTCAGCCTCATGTCATTCACTAAAAAGGGAAAACAAAATACACAATCAGCAAACTAGTAGAGATAAAATAGAAAACTAAACAATAAGGATGAAGAGACGGCTTGGACCAAAAATAACAAATGACGCAATTAGGAAACAAATAACAAGCTGGTAACTTAAAAAAAGTATTACCCATAATTCTATTAATTGTTGTTTACATCACAATTTGTTAGAACTATAATTCAAATCACAGTATAGTACTATATCATTTTAATAATAGGTTACTTATTGATTTCTTAATGTTGAATGTTTAATATATAAATTTTATGTTTAGCAGCTATAGAAAAAAAGAAAGTGAATGTAATTTTACTAATATATTTCATGAATTGTAAAATTGAGAAGCAGAATTTAAACAAATAATATATTATTATTTTTTTAATTCTGTGAATTAATGTAATAATTCAAAGTGTATTCTACAATTAGCAATCATCTTAACATCAAATAATAAATTATTGCACTGTGGTAAAATTCACACCACACAGTACAAGAGGGCATGATTCTTCTCATCTAGCTTAAATTGTGGAAATTTGATTTCTACATGCATGTTAAATTCCTGTCGAGGTAACATCTATAAAATTACATACAATTATATACACGAGGAGTATTTCAGATGATACCTAAAAGTCATATTCATTAATTAAATTTTTATTATTCTTTACCAAATAAATATTTATAGAGAGACTGCATTTCTGAGTAGATGATGCTATATGTGTGCCAGATTACTCATATTGAGGCTTATTTTATATTTCTGACATTGTTTCTACAGCTGGATTTAATTTTCCATAAGGGGTTAAGTGTATTATATCAGATATATGAAGGTAAACAGAATCTTTATTCTATTAATCCTTTGCCACTTGTCTAATCCCAATATAAATTATCTATGTGTTTGAAGTAATGAAAATAACAACAGATATAAGCAAGATAAATCATTCTGTAGTAGACAAGTATTTTCACCTTTATTTTGATAGTTGGTCCTCTTTTATACTAGAGAATATTCTTGGGAAAATGTGCTCCAGGCTGACCACAACTGGAGAATATTATGGTTTGATCTATCATAAGATAAGGAAGGAAGGGGAACCTTCCTTTCAAAAGTCTGCTCCCAGGGATGTGATCAGTTTTATGCTGGTGACTTGGAAACGAACATTTTTCACAGTCAACCTTGAAAAGCCATCTTGATAGACCATTTCTGTAATTGGTTACAGAGGATTATTGATGGCTTTGCAAAGATGCCAGATTGCCTCATTTTGAGACAATTTAAACGGGAATTTAGTCACCTGTTCTTTGTATCTTTAGGAGAAAACCCCACTGACTCTAGGCCAGGGAATCACAGGGGCCCAGAAAAGCTACTACCTTGAATAGTAATATTAGATCTCTAAAAAACAAAACAAAACAAAACAAAACCAAAATCAAAACAAACAAAAAACACTCCAGTAAGCACAGCCAGTCAGGGCTGCTATGACAGCCTACGTGAAGTCAGGCCAGAAACAGAAGTTGACAGTCATTTAGCTGATAACTAATATATTTATTTACGAGAAAGACTCAATTGAGACTCCAGAGAGAGAGAGTCAGAAAGACTGATGAAAGGGACTAAAATTGATCACACGAAGATTGGAAAGTAGAATTCCTTGTAGAACAAATAAATCATAGAAAGTCTGTGCATGTAAGAACAAGACAGCAGACCAAATTCCAGAAACGCACATTATCTTAGAGGTCAGCTTAATTAATTATCAATGGAAATCTTTGAAATCCTAAATATTTGAACACATGTGGAAGAAGAACAATTGCTGAAGAGAAAGAAAATGTTATCACTCTGTTGGGAGGTCCAATATCACATTAGGAATTGATAAAGCACAGATTTGTAATAAAAAGAATACAATTATTCCAAGTGAGGGGTTCATTTGTTTTGATGTAACAGTTCTTGATTTAGGTGCTAGCAATTAACGTACAATTGATCCAGTCCCACAGCTGAGTTGATATTGACTGTAGTATTCCTACATAAAGGGAAAGAGAAAATTTACAAATGTCTGGTGAAATGAGTTGAGGATGAAGTGTTCTAATAGTGATATCTGAGATTTAGACAAAGGTAAAGAGGTGGATTTTCTTTTCTAAAATTTCCCCATTTTTAGCCTGGTGCCAGTGGCTCACAACTGTAATCCTAGCTACTCAGGAAGCTGAGGTCTGAGGACTGCAGTTCAAAGCCCCCTGGACAGGAAAGTCCCAGAGACTCTTATCTCCATTTAACCACAGGAAAACCAGAAGTTGCAGGTAGAGAACTCACCTTGAGTTGAAGAGCTCAGGGACAGTGCCCAAGCTCAGACTTCAAGCCCCTCGATCAACAACAAAAAAATCTCCCTTTTCTTCGACTGCCTTCATCTTTTCCTAACATTCAACAAAGAAGCCATTTTATCACCCACAACATTTAAGTCCTATCCTAGCTACTGCAAATGGAATGATTTGGTTTCTTATGTCAAAAGTTCATATTTTTAAAAACAAATACCAGAAGTGGTAACTTTTTTTCCAGTCCTTGAACACTGGGCCTGGGCCCTGAACATGGTTATGCTGATAGCTTTCATGTGAGCTTGCTTGTTATTTATTGAATTACTGCTGATGAGGGGAATTACTGGGTCTTAAGGGAGATCTATATTTAGTCTTTTCAGGAAACTCCGTACTGCATTCCACGGTGGATGAACAAGTTTAATTTCCCACCAACAGTGTAATAGAGTTCCCAATTGACTACATCCATGTCAGCATTTGCTATTTTGCTATTGTTAGTTTTCTTGATAATGGCCATTCTTACTGGGACGAGGTAGAATCAGTCTTGTTTACTTGTAGATTTGTTGGCACCTTCTAGCTAACATAAATGAATGAATCATGAAACATACATTGCTCTGAGTCTGCGTTCCATTCTCTTTGCTCTTAGTATAATTTTACCAAGCCTTTCATTTTCCTTAAGACTGGTGAAATGTCATCATTTCTGATGGGTGAATAGAATTTCACTGTGTGTGTGTGTGTGTGTGTGTGTGTGTGTGTGTGTGTGTGTGTGTGTGTGAGAGAGAGAGAGAGAGAGAGAGAGATCATGATAGGCCCATGAATTCATTTCTAAGCCTTCTGTTTCACCTATAATTTAGTAATTCCATATTAAATTTGGATTGCTTTCTCTATTGCATTGAAGAATATAGTTCGAATTTTGATGAGTATTGCATTGTCAATTTTTGGGGGGCCGCATTGCAGTTTTATCATGTAAATTCTTCCAACCAGGAGCATTAAAAGATTTTCCATTTCCTTGAGTCTACTTAATTTCCCTTTTTAGATTTTTAAAATTTTCACAGTAGAGGTCCTTCACATTTTACTTAAATTAATTAATTCCTAGTTTTGCTGTTGTTGTTTAGTTTAGATTTGATTTGGTTTTAAGGCTAATACATATGAGGTTGTTTTTTGGATTTCAGCCTGGATCTTCCCATTGTTGGTAACAGAAAAACTACTGATTCTTGTGGTTTTTATACCCTGCTACATTGCTGAAGGTTAGCATCACCTTTAGTAACTTGAAGGAGGAAGCTATAGGGTCCTTTAAATACAGGATCATTTCATCTGTAAAAAGGGATAGTTTTACATCTTCCATATTTGGATCTCCTTTATGTTTTTCTCTTGCTTATTGCTCTTGCTAGAAAGTCCACTGCCTTATTGAAGAGTAGTAGAGAGAATGGACATCCTTGTCTCATTCCTGATTTTAATTTCTTCATGCTTCCATGGTTAGGTAAATATAATACTGTGTATTATATTTAGGAATGTTCCATGCATTCCTAGCTTCTCAGACAATCATAAAGGGGTATTGGAGCTTGTTAAAAGCTATTACTTCATCTCTATATACGATCATGTGTTTCTTGTCCCTGCTTGTGCTGATGATTTGTACTATGATTATTGACAAAAATATTGAATCCAATTGTATCCTAGGATGAATCCTATTTGATCATAAAATATTATTTTTTGTTAGTTGCTGAAATTAGTTGGTGAGAATTTTATTAAGAAGTTCTGCATCATCGCTTATCAAAGAGTTGGGTTCATAGTTCTCTTTCTTTGGTAAGTCCCTATGTGATTTGGAGAAGAGTCTAATTCTAGCTTCATAGAATGTGTTTGATAATTCCATTTCCCTTTCTATTCCATTGAAGAGTTATAACTGTGTATTGTAGGTTCTATGCAGGCCTTAATTTCATGGTAAATTCATCGAGTCATAGATTTTTCTGGAATGGGAAGTGGTTTATTGACATTTCATTTTCATTTCTTCTTATGTGTTACTTCTTGCTTCAGATCCAGTATAGGAAAGCATAAATTTCCTCAGGATTTTTCAGGTGATTGGCATAAGATTTTCAAAGTACTCTCTTATAACATTCTCAATTTTGCTTTTATCTGTTGTGTTGTCTCATTTTTGTCTCTAATTTTCTGTATTTGGGTGAGTTCTCTAATTGTTTTGTTTTTTGTTTTTTATTTTTTATTATGAAGGTGATATACAGAGAGGTGGGTTACAGTTACATAAGTAATGAGTACATTTTTTTTTTTTTTTTTTTTGGTCCGGTCGTGGGACCTGAACTCTGCCTGGGCGCTGTCCCTCAGCTCTTCAGCTCAAGGCTAGTACTCTACCACTTGTGCCACAGCACCACTTCTGGCTTTTTTCTTTTTGCTTATGTGGTGCTGAGGAATCGAACCCAGGGCCTCATGCATGTAAGGCAAGCACTCTACCACTGAGCCACCTTCCCAGCCCAAATGAGTACATTTTTAACAGCTTTACCCCTTCCTCATTTTTTTCTGCTTCCCCCAACCCTGACATCCCACTCCCACAAAGTTGTAAAGTTTATTTCTAACATAGTGTCTAGTGAATATCACTCTTGCTTTGGTTAATCTTTGTCCCACCATTTCTGTGGTTTCCCTTCCTTTCCCCAAATCAGATTAACTTATGTATAAGACAAAGGGTACAGAAATCAAAAACAGTGAGTACAGGGAATAAACCAAAGGGGAAAAACTAAATAGAAATAACTAAAAACAGTTCACTATACAATCATCTTGTATCCATTTCTTGGAGCTCATTTTGACAAGCATCATTTTATGGTGATATGCATATTGCTATTGAGCTATTTTGAATATCCTAGACATATTCTAGTTTTTCCAAATGAGTGAAAACATGTAGCCTCTGATTCTTTGGGTCTGGCTTGTTTGAATTATTATGTTTCCAAATGATTCCATTTCCTTACAAATGGGACAATGTCAATCATTCTGATGGAAGCATAGAATTTTGTTGTGAATATATACAACATTTCCTTGATCCATCATTGCTGGGTCATAGGGGAGCTCTAGTGAGGAACCTCTATACTTCTTTACAGAGTATTTGAACAAGTTTACATTTCCACCAATAGTGTGGTAATGTTCCTTTTTGGCCACATCCCCACCAGCCCAGCATCTGTTATTATTAGTTTTCTTCATTATGGTCATTCAAACTGGGGTTAGGTGGAATCTCAATTTTGCTTTGCTTTGCATTTCTTTTATGGCCAGAAATGTTGCATATTTCTTCATGTGTCTATTGGCCATTCATATTCTTCTTCAGAGAGGTCTCTCCTTAAATCTTAAGCTCACTTATGAGGGTTGTTGTTTCTATTAGAATTTGTTTTTTTGGGGGGGGTTAATTTTGGGACTCTAAGAATATTTGAGATATGAGGCCATTGTGTGTTGCAGAGCAACTAAAGACCTTCTCCCAATCTGTGGATTTTTTACTTATCTTTCTATCTATATAAGGTCTCTTTTTAGTCAGATTTGGTAAGGGTCTATCAAGTCTGTTAATTTATTGAAAGAAACAACTCTGTTTTGTTGATCTATGTTTTATTTTGTCATTACTTATTTCTGATTTAACTCTTTTTATTTGTTTCAGCCTACTTAGGTTGGACTTGTTCCTCTCTTCAAGGAGCTTTAGGTACATAATAAAAATACTGATTTGAGATTTCCCCAATTGCTTGATGTAGGCATTCAAAGCTATAAATTTTCCTGTAAGTACTGCATTTAGTATGTCCCAGAGGAGCTGGTATTTTGTGTCTTCATTTTTCTTAAATTCCAGAAATTTTCAGATTTCCATTCTAATCTCTTCAGTGTCCCACTAGTCATTCAGCAATGTATTGTTCAGTTTTCATAGGTTTGACAATTTTTTTTTTTTTTGCTTTAGCTGTTCAATTGTAAGTTTATTCTGCTGTGGTCTGACAAGCTATGGGAATTCAATTAATTTTTCTTTCAATTTGGACAGAATTTCTGTGTGACATAGGATGGGTTCTATTTTGGAGAATCTTCCATGACCTGCTGCAAAGAATGTATATACTGACACTGAATGTATATTCTGTAGATGTCTGTTAGGGCAAGGTGGTCAATGCAGTTATTTAGGTCTTCAGTTTCTTGGTTGAGTTTTTCCTGGATAACCAATCCATGCATGACAATGATGGGTTGAGGTGGGTTTTTAGGTTATGTAGTATTTGGTTGATGATTTGGGGTGGTCCAAGATTCACAGCATTGATATTTACACTTGTTGTATCCTCCTAATGGAGAGCTGCCTTTATCAATATGTAATGTCTCTTCCTACTAATTTTAATTTGAGTTCTACATTATTTTATGTTAGTAATTCTACTGTGGCCTGTTTATGGTATCCATTTGCTTGAAAAATTTCCTTGCAGCCTTTCAGTTTGAGTATGTGTTTGTTTTTGTCAATGAAATGTATCTCTAGTGGACACTGGATGGATGTGTCTGGTTTTTTTTTTTATAATACTATCTAATCTGTGTTTTCTAATTGGAAATTTAAGTCCATTGATATTGAGAGTTAAGGCTGGGAAATATCTATAATTCCTGTTGTTAGGAGCTGTGCCTCATCTATTCTTAATATATTTACTTTGTTCAGTAGAATTTGTGGAGGGGAAGGGGAAAAACAAATCGTTTAAATAGGGATACAGGTGGACCCATTGCAACAATGAGATGCACAAGTCATTATGTTGAAAACGAACTTTAAAACTTTGGTACGGGGGTGTGGGGGAGGTGGGAGCGGGGAGGGTTGGGTGGGGGTAGGGGTGGGAGGATGGGAAGGGATGGGAAGGGGAAACAAAGGAGGAGGCTACAATGCTTGATAAGAAATGTACTCATTATCTTGTCCATGTAATTGTAACCCCTCTGTACAGTATTTTCACAATAAAAAAAATACATATTTACTTTTTTCTCTGGTAGGGAGTATTTTATATGACCAGTTCCTGTTCTTCTTGGCCTTCTCTATGTAGGATATATTTGATTAATTTCTATCTTGTTGATTTCGTGGGGATAAGTTGTTTCAAGTTCTCTTTGTCATGAATTATTTTTATATATCCTTCAAATGTAAAGGAGAGTTTGGCTTAGGACAGTATTCACGGTTGGTATTTGTTTGCCTTTAATGTTTGCCATATATCATGTCAGGCTCTCCTTTTTACCATATCAGCTAAGAAATCATTATTTATTCTGACTGTATATCCTTTATAAATAATCAGTCTTTTCTCCTGACAGCTTTAAGAATCCTTTCCTTGATCTCTAATGATCCTCTAATGGATTATGATGTGGTCAGGTGGGTTGTTCTGTTCTGGTATTCTCTGTTTGGTGTTCTAAAGGCTTCTCTTCTCTGAATGAGCCTTTCTTTTTGGATGTTTGGCATGTTCTCTGCTAGAATTCTGTAAAATATTTCCCATCCATTTTGTTTCCTGCTCTTCTCCTTCTTGATACCTATCTCCCCCAAGTTTGATCTTCTAACTGAATCTTGAACTTCCAGCAAGATCATTTCTTATTTCTTGGATTTGATCTAAATGATTAGCTCCTCTTTTCTATTAGACCTAGTCTGTCTTTGATGCCTAGCATTATCTTCTATGTCATCTATTCGCTGTGGAGACTTTCTACCTTGTGTTTTATTTCTCTATCTTCTAATTGGTCATTTTTTTAGGGCTTCTATCTTTACTAAGGCTTTGTTTTAGGTCTTGTGAGGACTTTCTTTACATCTTTTCTTTGGATAGGGGAGTTGGAGGTTTGTTTTTTTGTTTTTTTTTTAGCTGTGTCTTCTCTCATACCTTTTAACTATTTAACTATTTTTTTCCTTGGACTCCTTTGCCTTCTCAGAATTTTTTTTATCTTTCTGTTTGTAGTCTCCATGAATTATTTTGTTAATCTTTGATTGGTCTCATCTTTTTCACAAATTTCTTGTAGAGGTTTTGTATCTTTTCGTTAATGACATTTTTCAGCAGTATTTGTAATGTATTTTGAATTCTCTCTTCTAGCTCCTTAATTGTCTGTTCTAATGTCTGGTCAGTTCCTGTGTGAATTATACTACTGTGGCATCAGTTTTCTTGTATTTTTCTGATTTGTTCTGTCCATTTGGTGAATTTCTTGGCTTTCATTTGGGGGATCTATGATCTTAATAGGTGACTCTCTATGTTCTTGGTTGATTTGCAGGTGTTGGTTTGGTCTTCTGTTGTGATTTGTTTTTCTAGAATTAGGTTTTTGTCTAGATGATTAAGTGTAGGATTAGAGATCATTTGTGGTGAGATATTGTCATGTTAATACTTGTGGTTCCAATGACAGTTCGAACTGTCCAGTGGGAAGGTGAATAGTGTCTGTGTTTGGATGTGGCTGCCTCTGTTCCAGCTTTTTTCCCATGTGGCCCTTTTATTTCCACAGTGCAGCTGTGCTTTTGAATATGTTGGCCAATAAAGTCACAACAGTCACTTGCCTGGCTGGGTAACTTTTCATAGATTTCTGTTTTCTTGTGAAGACAGTATAAAATCTTCTTTTGAATTATATATTTATATATAATTATACCTGACTTGGTTTGACCTGCTAGAAGTGGAATACCTGCTAGGACTCTAAGTCTCTGTTTCATTAGCTGGAGCAAGGGTAATTTTCTGTTCTTTTTTTTTTTTTTTGTCAGTCGTGGGGCTTGAACTCTGGGCCTGGGCGCTGTCCCTCAGCTCTTCAGCTCAAGGCGAGTGCTCTACCACTTGAGCCACAGCACCACTTCCGGTTTTCTGGTGGTTTATTGGAGATAGGAGTCTCACCGTCTTTCTTGCCCGGGCTGGCTTTGAACCGCGATCCTCAGATCTCAGCCTCCTGAGTAGCTAGGATTACAGGTGTGAGCCACCAGCGCCCGGCTAATTTTCTGTTCTTATTCAGCCATTGTTTTTCCACTTCCTCAGGTTTATTTTTGATATTGTGGATTTTTTCACATAATTTAGGATTTGTGATGGTTGTATCCCTTTATTTTATTTTTTTCTGTTTGTGTTACTTTGAAATAGTGATTTTAGGCTTCTATGAAGAGATAGTAATAATATGAAATGTATGTTATTACATTGAAGGAAAGAGACCAGACATTTTAACATTTTGCTACAAGTAAATTAATATTAAGCAAAACTAATGAAAATAATTACTTATTCACTCTTTAGAGGATGAGTATAGTACTCTTGGATATCTTGGAGGAAAAAATTTTAGACTTATTATGGAGAAGGTGCTCATATCAGAGCTCTGATTTCACTGTCATCACTTTTAACTGCTAAAAGCACTTGCTTAATCTCTAATTAAAAAGGGAAAAATAAACTAACATCTTACATGATTGTTTTGACAATTAATTGTTATATTAAAGGCCAAAGGGAGGAATTGGAGATTAATATAATATTTTCCCTCTCTTCTGATTATTACACAGCAATACCTGTGATTTTCAGGAGTCTCTTGCAATGTACTCAGGGCTGAATTACTAATATGCTTAATAATCTGAAACATATGATACAGAACTAGATCAGCCAGCAAGCACAAAGAACTAGTGATAAGATCAAACTTTTGAGCAGAGTTGCCACATCACTTTGGAATGCAATTCCTTCAAATGAACTTCAAATTTTGTGGCTTTCCTTGTGTGATTAAAAGGTAAGAAAGTAGAAACAAGAATTCCTGTTCAGCGCAGTAGAAAGTACTCATTATACCATCCTCATGTTGCAAATTTCCATTCCATAAAGACTCTTCATTAGAGTACCTTCATTTATTACACTTCAGCACATCATCCTTCCCTGTTGGAGACAGGAAAAAAAGATAATTTTGTTTGAACATTATCTTACATAAATTAGTGTGTATAGGTTTGATTTGTATAATCACAGATGTTTGTAATAAATGTATGTAGGGATCATGTCACAACTAAAAAATAAAAATAAAATCACATAACAACTAGAAGTCACAGCATTTTGTGCATAAATACATACATTAGATTAGTTGCAGAATTTCTATTTTGAGAATAACTTTATATTAAAGTATAATGCACTTTACTAAGGATTGAAACATTTTATTAGAAAAAATATATTTTTGGGGGGGTGGGTCCGGTCGTAGGGCCTAAACTCTGGGCCTGGGTGCTGTCCCTCAGCTATTCAGCTAAAGGCTAGCGCTCTACCACTTGAGCCACAGCGCCACTTCCAGCTTTTTCTTTCTGCTTATGTGGTGCTGAGGAATCAAACCCAGTGCCTCATGCATGCGAGGCAAGCACTCTACCACTGAGCCACCTTCCCAGCTCCTGAAAAATATATTTCTTAGAGCTATTTTTGCTTCATAATTTTAAGAAGAAAAATGATCCCAAAGTAATTATTTTTTATTTTTTTCCTGTTTCCATGTGATGGACTTTCAAATTAGAAATCCAGATATATGATTTAATTTAACCAAAAATATTTATTGAGTATAAAGTCTTTCTACTCTCTACATTCTTCACACTAAGACACCAAATATGAGTCTGAAATAATTAGTGTCTTTTTTTACCTATGTTAATATTATTTACAATGTGAGTGAAATGTTTAAAAAGTAGTATTTATTTTAGCTTAATTACTGTGAAGAGACAATAAATGATATTATCAAAGGCTAAAAATGATTAGATTTAAAATTTAGAATTTAGGAAATCGTTTTGACCACTCTCTTTATTGGAGCCTTCACTTCAATGTCATGAGACAATTTATATTGATGAAGCAAAAATCCGAGGTTAGACATTTGTGAATAAAAAATCATGTCATTCTGAACATGTAGAGCTACATTTCAAACAAAGAAAATTTAGCTTTTGAATACCTGAATATGCTAGTACATTTAATTGCAGGGTAAGTACTTGTTCTGAAAGGAGATAAAATTGCATTTATTTTGAAATGTAAACCTAAGTATTCATTTGAATAAAAGATAATGTTTAAAATATCACTCATTCAAGAAAGAAGATGTACAGTTAGTTGTTTTTCATGTCAATTATGTTCTCTAAACGTACTACAAATACTAGATTAGTAAACCTAATTCATTGCTTTCTGGGAAATAGAAATTCAGTTTACTAAAACTCATGACTATAACTTTTTCTCAAACAATTACTAAATAATTGTTTTATATTTTTTGTCATAAAATCTTATTTGACATATTTTTATTCATTAAATTAAATAATTGGCCAATAACAATATAAATTATGCATGATCAAATTTTATCTAAAACAAGTATTTCTTTCACAAGACATATCATGGCTCTCTTAAAGAACACTAGAAGGCAATGTCTTATTTATTTATTTTTAATTATTTTCTTAATGGTTATTAATTGCCAGAAGTGGCAATTCTATAATATATTTAAAGCATTTGATTTTACTCCCTATATTTCCTTTTCGTTACTCCTTTCTCCAAAGATCTTCTGTTTTTCACATAAAATTACGTCTTTGTATGTGTGCATATAAACTAATTTGGAAGATTAAAGCTAAACTGCAACTTAATTCAAGATGTACAGTGGATTAATAGGATGAATAAAACTTGAATAATTTTTGTTAACTTCTGAATTGAGTTATCATTATTATTATGGTTAGGGTTAGGATCCCAGGCAGAATTAGAATTAGAATTAGAGAAATAGAAAATTTAGGTTCAACACAGGATGACCCATTGGAACAATAATACTCAAAAGACACTGTTGAAAATGAAGCTTACACCATGGGGAGGGAGGAGTAAGGGAAGTGGGGAGGAATGGGATAGCGGGAAAACAAGACAGAAGAGGGTAACAATGCTCAACAAGAAATGTACTCCTTTTGTTACATATGTACTTAATGGCTCTTTAAAGCATCTTTACAACAAAATAAAATTGTTAAGATATAATGAAAAATAAAACCTGCCAGGAAATAGAAAACACTTAAAAATTTAGGTTCAAAATGCAAGTAAAATTTAGACCTACACGCTGAGCAAGAGTTAGGATAAATGTGAAAAAAGAGGCTTGCTATTAACATGATGATTCAGTTATATGTAGGCTTAGGCTTAGGCAAGGTGTTCCAGTTAGAGCTGGGGTTAGGATGAGAAAAAGATGGAAGATATTGTGTAAAACTGACACATATTTTAAGAAGAATGAATGACATCAAAGTTAGAATGAATGAAAACCAGTGTTTATGTTACTTTAAACATTCAGATATAATTTGGTTTAAAGTGTGAGATACTTTTTTGTTCTAGTTAGGGTTAGGGAAGGATGAGCTTTAGGGTAAATTTCAGTTTTCCACTAAGAAGTGGAAGCAAAAAAAATGTGTGATTGAATAGAATCTAGACAATTTTCCTTACATTAACCGTTTGGTATTAAATCAGACTGTGATTAGGATTAGGTTTCTGGTTAACCGGGGTAGAGGATAGAGTACAGAAATGGGTTAAATTAGTGGCTTGTGCCTATTATCCTAGCTACTGAGGAAGATGATTTCTGAGGATCCCAGTTTAAAGCTAACCTGGGCAGGAAAGTCTGTGAGACTTTTATCTCCAATTAACCACCAGAAAACCCAAAAGTGGTGCTGTGGCTCAAGTGGTAAAGCTCCCACCTTGAGCTAAAGAACTCAGGGATCATGCCCAGGCCCAGAGTTCAAGCCCCATGACCGAAAAAAAGAAAAAAAAAAGAAATATGTTAAATGATAAGTGAAGTTGAACTTATTTTAGGTTCTAGGAATTCAGGAAATGCCGGGATAATGGAAGTACAATGTATTTCATAATATTAGGATTTGAGATCAATGGGTATAATGATTCCTCTTATGGAACAAGATACATTCAAAATTAAGAGTGAGAAAATCTGTAGGGTTTACAGAAAACCTGCAATTTATTTCAAGAATTACAAGTGGAATTTCAGTTAGGATTGCAGAAAATGAGCATTTTTCATAAATTTTAGAATTGGGATACTGTTAGTGTCAAGGTTATGGTTAGCATGCCAGCCATGGTTAGGATTAGAGTGAAGGAGAAAAAAATGAGGCTCAAATTGAAGGTAAATTTAGAATAAGCCTGGTAAGAATTAGAATGAATGTGAACTAGAGTATTGCTATTAATATTAGAATCTACTTACAATTAGGCTTATGGTTATTGTCAATGTTCCAGTTAAGATTAAGTTAAGATTAGAAAATGACTAAGATATTCCAAAAAAAAGAAACCTATTTTTGGAAGGCTTATTTGAATCAAGTTAGGATGAGTGAAAACTAGTGTAGTTGTGTTAGTGTTAGTATTGTCATATAATTAGGATTAAGATTAGGGTCAGTATTTTGTTCTGATTATGATTACTGTTATGAATAAGAAAGTTTTTAGTATAAAATCGAGTTTTCACTTACAATTAGAAGCAAAAATGTGAGATTGAATTGTAACTAGAGCATTATCTTTATATTTATTTCTCAGTGATCATTCTCATAATAATTAATGAGAGTTTTCCAGACAGGTTTAGGTTGAGAGTTAGCATTAAGTAATGGACTAGATGGTAAGTAAATCTGAAACTGTTTTAGGGTACAGGGTTTCTGAAAAAGATGGGATGAATGGAAACTACAGTATTTTTCCTGATAAAGAGAATTTGAGGACAAGTATAATGGTTCATGTTAGGGAACAAGATAACTTCAGAAATAGAGTCAGAAAATTCGTGGGAATTAGGGCAAACTGAAACTAATTTCCAGAGTGCAAACTGGAGTATTCATTAGGATGATTTAAAACTAGAGTCTTTTTCTTAAACATTAGAATTGACTATCAGGGTGAAAGGTTTCAGTTCCAGCTGGGGTTAGTGTAGAGAAATGAAAGTTAAGGGTCCCACTGAAAGTAAATCTTCGAATAACAAGTCGAGTTAGAATTAGGATGAATGTAAAATAAGGAACTGCTAACAATATTAAGATTAGAGTATGATTAGTGTGAGGGTTAACCTCAATATTTCAGTTAGGGTTAGGGTTACAATAATGGCAAGATAATGAGTAAAATTACAAACTATTTTAAGAAAGATGAGTTGAATCAAAGTTAGGATGAATAAAAACTAATGTATTTGTGTGGCTTTTAGAATCCAAAGTCCATTAGTTCCAGGGTTAGGGTTACTTTTCTAATTCAGGTTAGGCTTAGGGTTAGGGAAAAGTAAGCTTTAAGGTAAAACTGCTAACACTTTTCTGCTAACACTTTCAACTAAAATAAGTTTGAAATTTAACAAAAAATTCAGAGTTTCTCTAAGTTTCCTATGCAGGGTTCAATGGGGGTAAATTTAGAGTTAGGTTTCTAGTAAGGTTTAGATATATAGTAAGGGTTAGGAACTAGAGTAGATTTTAAGTAAACTTGTGACTTCTTTTTGGAGATACAGAAGTTCTGTAAAAGTTAAAATCAGTGGAAACTATAGTATTTTTCATGGTATGAGGATTTGAGGCTAATGTCTCATAATAGAGAACAAGATAGATTTCAGAGTCCAAGTCAGGGAATCTGACTACATATCATTTCAAAGATAATGGGTATCTGTAAGGATGTATCTAAACTTGAGTATTTTCCATTAATTTTAGGATTGCATTACTATTATCATCTCTTAGGGTTGTGACCAGGATTAGAGTTAGGATTAGGGAAATTAAAGATTGAGAACTTGAGTGACTTACTTCCCTTGTATATGTATATGAACTATGCTAAGGCTTGAACTCAAGGCTTGGGTTCTGTTCCTGAGGTTTTTGCAGTAGGCTATGAGCCACGAATCCACATCCAGCTTTCTTTGGCAGTAAATTGGAGATGAGAATCTCAAAGACTTTCCTATCTGAGCTGACATTGAACTGAGATCCCCAGATCCCTGCCTTCTGATTAAATTTAGGATTAAAAGCATGTGCTACCAATGCCCAGGAAAGTGATTGACTTTTATTGACTGTTTTTACTTATGTTCGAGATTGAGACTTTAATTCAATATCTGACAGCTTTGCTCAATAGGTAGTACTCTGCCACTTGAGCCATATCTCCAAAAATGATTATTTTAAGTAGATGGAAATCATTAAATTTTCTTCAGATGATATGCATCATTAGTATTGTTCTAAAACTCATCCTAGCGAAAAAAGATTTAGAGATGATCTGAGCAGATTCTCATGCTTTCTTTCTAATGGCATAACATTTTAGGGATATGATTTTTTAATTGTTATTTTAAGTAGCAAAGGAGTTATCATTAAACAAAGCGGTTTATGCACACAATATACCTTGATCAATGCCAACCCTTTCAACATTCTCATCCATGTCTCCTCTATGAACCTCTTCCTTAACTCTTCTTAATATTGTAGGATATTTACTGGATTCCTCTCTGCACTTCACCCTTTTTCTCCTTTTTATTCTTCTCCTTTTCCCCTTCATCCCTCTTGTGACTACCCACTTCCATATTATCCAGCAACTCTACTCCTAGACATTTACCTGAATGTTTACAAACTAGGATATACTAAAAGTTTCAGCACAACCAGCCCAGCTACCCTTCAAGAGAGAAATGAATCAAGAAAATGTAACACACACACACACACACACACACACACACACACACACATACACTGGAAATTCTACTTACCCATCAGAAAGAATATTGTACAATTTGTATCTCATTTCTCATTTCTTCTTCCTGGTATCCCATTGTTGCCGTACTGTCCCTGTACTGCAGTAACTGACACATGCAAACTGATGTAAATTTTGTCAGGGTTATTGGCTAGGAATAGATTCCTGAATATGAGTTCTTTGCTCATTTTCTTCGTCTATTCATGCCTTTGAGTAGTGATTGTACAGATTCATTTGTACCATTTGCTACACACAAAAGAGATGAACCACTTGTACGTATATATACATACATGTATATACATACATACATGGATATATGCATTTTATGATTTCAAGAATTATGGAGCTAACAAAAATCATACGCATTTTCCTTCCTTTTCAATTCTTTCAAAGCCTAAATAACTTTGTCTCTTTTGAATACCTAATTTTAAAGAGAATGTCATCATCTCTGATCTGTCAGCGTCCTTGAAATTAGATGTTCCAATAAAACAAAATTACTTAGGCTTTTTGGTGGAAGAGAAGAGTATTACTAGGGTTTTATTCAGCGGTTCTCTGCTTGCTAGACAGGACTTTGGTTGTATAGCACCAAGCAGCTCAACTTCTGTTGCCATAGTTCTAGTCCCTTTTATTTGCTTGAGGTCTTGAACTTTTTTCCCAGGTCTGATCTTAGATTGACTGAGACTTTGTACCTATGCCTCCCATGTAATTAGGTAGGATTACAGATGTGAACCATGATGGCCAGATCATTTGTTGAGATGGCTGTCTTGGCAGTTATTTCTCTGGCCTGGCCTCAGACATTTCTGCTTCCCAATCAGCTAGGATTACAGATGTGGGCTACTATACTTGCTGTACATGACACCTTCCTTTTTTTTGAGAGGTTTTTATTGTAAAAGTACTGTATAGAGGGGTTATAGTTACATGAGCAAGGTAATGAGTGCATTTTCTATCAAGCATTGTTACCTCCTCCTTTGTTTTTCCCCTACCCTTGCTTCCCTCCCACCTTCACAACTACACTCCCCCCTCCCCCCTTCGACGCCTCCCTGCCT
This sequence comes from Dipodomys spectabilis, assembly GCF_019054845.1. Classification (NCBI taxonomy): domain Eukaryota; kingdom Metazoa; phylum Chordata; class Mammalia; order Rodentia; family Heteromyidae; genus Dipodomys; species Dipodomys spectabilis. Next base: position 760,009 of record NW_024871137.1, read on the forward strand.
AAATTGTAAACTTCCTTTCCCAACATACTGTCTTGTGCATCTCATTGTTACAATGGGTTAACCTGTATCCCTGTTTAAACATTTTGTTTTTTCCCTTCCCCTCCCCAAGCTGGAGAAGTGTGTATACAAGATGCAGGTCACCAACATCAAATACAGTGAAAACAGGGGTTATACTGTGGGGGAGGAACACACAAAGAAACAAAAAAAATCACAATGTAGATGATCAACCCCTACCTTGGGGTTCATTTCGCTTCACATCATCTTATCTGGCCATACATACATAGCTTTTGAACTTTTATGCTTGTCCCAGACATATACTAGTTACTGAAAATAAGGGAAACCATAGGATCTATGTTTCTTTGGGTCTGGCTTACTTCACTTAATGTAATTTTTTCCAAGATTCCACTTAGAGCTCTCCTATGACCCAGTAATCCCACTTTTAGGCATTTACCAAATCATCACAAACAAGACCATACTAAGCTACCAGCACAACGATGTTTATTGCAGCATTATTTACCATAGCTAAGATATGGAACCAACCCAGAGGCCCCTCAGTAGATGAATGGATCAAGAAAATGTGGTATATATATATATATATATATATATATATATATATATATATATATATATATATATATATATATATATATATATATACACACAATGGAATTCTATGCCTCAACAGAAAGAATGCCATGGCTCCATTTGTTAGGAAATGGAAAGACTTGGAAAAAATTTTATTAAGTGAAGTAAGCCAGGCCCAAAGAAACATAGGTCCCATGGTTTCCCATATTTGCAATAAGTAGTATATGTCTGAGACAAGTAGAAACGGTCAGATAAGTAGATGTTAGGCAAAATGAACCCCAAGATAAGGATTCAAATGATTTTTCTTTCTTGCGTTTGTTTCTAACACATTTATAAGATGATTTTTTTGTTGCTTTGCATGTCCCTCCCCCACGGTATAACCCCTGTTTTCACTGTATTTGATGTTGGTATAATTTGTGGAAGGGAAGGGAAAAAAAAACAAATTGTTTAAATAGGGATATAGGTGGACCCATTGCAACAATGAGATGTACAAGACTTTATGTCGAAAAAAGAACTTTACAACTTTGTCTTGGGGTGGGGAGGTGCGGGGGCTGGGGGATGGGAAGAGATGGGAAGGGGAAACAAAGGAGGAGGCAACAATTCTTGATAAGAAATATACTCATTACCTGGCCCATGTAATTGCAAACACTTTGTATGGTATTTTCCCAATAAAAAAGAGAAAATGTTGTGTGTGTGTGTGTGTATATATAGATATATATATCTATATATATATCTATATATATCACATTGTATATATTTATATGTGTATATATACATATATGTATACGTGTGTGTATATATATCTATGGTTTTATATATATATATATATATATATATATATATATAAAACCATAGATCCTGTAGTTTCCCTTACTTGCAGTAACTAGTAAATGGTATCATATGACCATATAAGATGATGTTAAGTGAAATGAACCCCAGGAGAGGGACACAAATGATTTTTTATTCCATGAGATTCTTATCTCTATATAATCCCCCAAAGAAAGTTGGAAGGGGAGCTGTGGTTCAAGTATAGAGCACCACCCTTTAGGGAAAAAGCTTAAGTGAGAATGTAAGGTCCTGAGTTTAAATCATCATATCAGCACTGAAAAAAGTTGATTTCTTTTCCTTGAGGTTTTTATTAAATTGCTCAGAAAATAATCAACATTGAATTTATGTTTAGCATTACTATCAAAAACATGTTATATTTGTTGCTGTTAGTCTTTATTTTCCTAAATTTTACTTACACATTAATATCCAGTAATGGAAAGTTATGATCAGTGTTTCACAAGTTTTTATGGCAGTTGAATATATGGATGAGAGATGCTTACAAGGAGTTTGGACTGAATAGATATGTGCAAGCTCTTCAATAAATAAATGATAGTTGAAGAACCTGTGGCCCTGTATGAAATAAAATAAAGAAATCAGCAAGGAAAGGTAAGGTATGATTCTGGAAAGCACACAATTTTGGAAGATAAAAAACCAAGGAATATATGTAGTTTTTGGTAAGAACTTTGTAACCCACAGACACATTTTATTTCTTATTTCTACTGTAAGGCATTTCAGTTACCTTTATTTTACAAAGTTAAACATGATTGGCATTTAATACTAACTGGCTTCTGTCTCAGGTGAGCAATTATTCTAGCCAGGTGCCAGGGGTTCATGCCTATAATCCTAGCTACTCCGAGGGCTGAGGTCTCTAGATCCTAGTTCAAAGCCAGGTTGGAGAGGAAAGTTGGTGAGACTTTTCTTTTCAAATAACCATGAGAAAACTGGAAGTGGCATTGTGGCTCAAAGTGGCAGCACTAGGCTCGAGTAATAAATTTCAGATAAAGAACCCAAGCTGTGAGTTCAAGTTCTCTGAAATTATTCTTAAAATACTTGTTCTCAGGATTTCATTAACTTGTCTAGAAGAATGTTTTAAACTTAGAGATTTTTTATTTCATGTTGTCAACATTGATTTTTAAGATGTGCAGAGAAAAATTATTTAAAGTCAGAACTGGTTTGTATTGCATTGTATTATGCATTGCCTCTACACCCAAAGATCAGCTGGAAAGCAGATGGTCATATCCTGACTTTTGGCAATGAAGATGGATATGTGTTTCTTTGAGCAAATAAACAAAATTTGTAAATGGCAGCCTTTATCTATAATACTTTAATTGTAACAAAATTAATATTATTACTATTATTGTTTTTGTCAGTTGTGGGACTTGAATTCTGGGTCTGGGCATTGTCCCTCAGCATTTCAGCTCAAGGCTAGCACTCTACTACTTGAGCAACAGTGCCACTTCACATTTTCTGAACCTTTAGTTGGAGATAAGGGTCTCACAGACTTTCCTGCCCGGGCTGGTTTTGAACAGAGACTCTCAGTTCTCAGCCTCCTTAGTAGCTAGGATTACAGGTGTGAGCCACTGGGGCCCGCAGTAAAATTATTTTGAAAAAGAAAAAATCCACGATTCTATCCTTAAACAATTACAATCTGGCAAGTGTATCTGTAATGTTAGTTGTATCAAGTAAACATAGGCAGCATTTTTAGATCTCACTATGTCCTGTCCAATGCCAGATAATATTTCATTAATTTACTTTTTCCTAACAAAGTTCATTATGAATTCTCAACAGCACAATTTTCTAGTGAGTAAAAGGAAGTCTTCAACATATTTATTTCAACAAACAGCATTTTGCACTTTTTAAAATTTTTTTTTCCAGCACTGGGGCTTGAAATCAGGGCCTGGGCACTCTCCCTGAGTTTATTTTGCTCAAGGTTAGCCCATTAGCCACAGCACATTAGCCATTAGCACAACTGAGCCACAGCACCACTCCCAGTTTTTCTGCTTATGTCACCAGTCAGGCTTGGCATCTACTGCTTCCTTTGATGGAACGACACAGGACATGTTAGGTCCTTACGCTGTCATCAGTCCCGAGAGTTCCTCCTTGAACATTCGATCCTAAGAATTAAGGAGACAGCAGACTCTGTCTTCCTTGTGCCAGTTGTGGACCTGTATTTCTTCTGCTCCTGTCATCTTCTGTGGAAAGAATTGATCTGAGCTCTATAAGCCATTTTGATTATTCTAGGTCCTTAGGGTAAGTCTGGCTTTTATACTTAGACAAAAAGTGATAAAAAAATAGCAAACTGAACATTTTTTCTAGTCTATTTATTATCCAAATATGTTTACATATCCTACCAATAATTCTTATTAGTAAGAGGCACTTAATTAGGAGTCACTTTCTCAAACTCCTAAGTTCCTCAGTGAGCTGTGGGAGAGAAACCACAGCAAGTTTCAGGGGTCCTCCAGACTAACTTCTTGCCCAGGGAGGAGTGCCTCCAAATTAAACAAAGAATAATTCTTATATCTCAGATTACATATCCAAGGTATACATACCAAAGAAAGTGAAGGACAAGAGATTAGTCTAACTTGGGAACAATGCACATCACACACACGAATTCTATGTTAAGAGAAATGAAAAGAAATTTTCCTATATTCATATAATACAATAAAAAGCTCTACTTTTCTCGTTATCACTTAATTGTGGTTGCATGTACTCAGTACTAGCTTCTTGAAAGTCCTAAAAAACTCTGACACAAACTCAGAAGTTCCATTGGTATCAGATTGAGATTTTATGAAAAAATTTTACTTTTTATATTTTAAAAAGCTATTTTATTATAAAGATGCTGTACAGAGGGGTTACATTTACATGAGTAAATTACATTTCTCATTGAACATTGTTACCCACTCAGTGTTTTTCTCCCTCTGTCCCTTCCCTCCACTCCTTCCCACCCCCATTACATTGTAAAGTTAATTTCTGCCATAGTGTTCTGCGAGTATCATTGTTGCAATGGATCACCATTTGTACTTCTTTCAGCATTATGTTATTTCCCTTACCTTCCCCCAATCAGATAAATGCATATACAGGATGCAGGGTACCAGAATCAAAGACTGGAATTGCCATGGATAAAACCAATAAGAAAAGAAAAATGACATAAAGTAAGAAGAAAGAACTAGCTGCAGTACATTGGCTACATCAAGCTTGACAACTAAACAAAAGAAGACCTGTTGTTTCTATGTCTTGGTGTTCATTTCAGTTAGCATCATTTTCTCTGGTCATATATATTCATAACTCCTGAGCTATTATGATCCACTTTCAGGAGTAACAGGCTAATGTTAATCATTGCAAATGAAGGAAATCACAGAGATCTTGTTTCTTTGGGGTTGGCTTGATTAACATAGTATGATTTTTTTCTGTGTTTTCATTGTTTTACAAAAGGGAAGATGTCATTCTTTCTGATAGAAGCATAAAATTCCATTGAGTAAATATACCACATTTTCTTGATCCATTCATCTGTTGAGGGGCAAATGGGTTGTCTCTATATCTTAGCTATGTGTAACAATGCTGTAATGAACATAGTTTTGCTGGTAGCTTATTATACCCTAGTTTGTGATCATTTGGATAAATGCTGAGGAGTGGGGTGGTTGGATCATAGGGAAGTTCTATGTTTAGTCTTTTGAGGAACCTCCATTCTGCCTTCCAGAGTGGTTGAACCAGCTTACCTTCCTACCATCAGTGTAGTAGTGTTCCTATTTAGCCACATCCACCCCAGCATGTGTTATTATTTGTTCTCTTGATAATGGCCATTCTAACTGGGGTGAGTGGAATCTAAATATGGTTTTGGTTTTGATTTGCATTTCTTTTATGACCAGTGATGGTGAGCATTCCCCATCTCTTTCCGAGAGGCCACACTATTACAGGTTTCTAGTGTCTCAACAGAGGCATAGAAACTTGTAATATTGTGTGCTTTTTGTTGTACATTCACTTCACTTGGAGCATTCAATGACTTCTATAATTTACAGCAAAGGTTCATACTAATTACCTTACTGAAAAAAACATTGATTTTCAAAAAGCATAGAAAAAAATCTCTTTGTCAGGGGTCCCAGTGAAAACTAAGGAAGTTTCTTTAGTGGAAAATTTTACTTGGTTGCTTGTTCATTATGTTATTTTAACACATGTTGAATTTGGGGTTTCCCCACCAGATCTTCAACAAACTAGCAACTATGTTGCCTCATTGGATTTTGCTTCAAAAGTTACAAAATATTCTGTCATATTTTTGGTTTGGTTTTTGGAGGGTGGCTTTTGGAGTGCTAGTGGGCTTGTACTCAGGCTTGAAATGAGGGCCTGGAACTCTAGTTTAGATTGTTTAACTCAATGCTGTCACTGTGCCACTTAAAACCACATATTCACTTCTGGCCTTTTCTGCTTAATTGAAGATAAGAATTTTGAGGATTTATTAGCTTAGGTTGGCATCAAACTGTGATCCTCAGATCCCACCCTCATGAGCAGCTAAGATTACAAGAATGAGCCAGACGCTGGATATATTGTGCTCCCTATGAAACCTAAACAAGGGCACATAATACTGAAGCATGTGTGTAAGGTTATGTATTTCAAACTTAGTTAGAAAAATATAGCCCTTGTGTGTGTGTGTGTGTGTGTGTGTGTGTGTATGTGTGTGTGTACATAATATAAATGTGCAGAGGGAAATGAGGATGTATCTGCTGATTTTGAGGAAAGATTTCACCTGGGGCTTTTCATAGACTGAACTACACTGTACAGAAAGCTTGAGACTAAAGGTGAGGTAAATGATGTCATCATCTCATTCATCTACATCCCTTGCTAGCATTTGCATATACTGTGGTATTGTAATGATTATTTTGTGTATGAGAGCGAGTACTGGGGCTTGAATTCAGGACCTAGGTACTGTCACTTAGCTTTTGTATGTGATGCTAGAACTCTAACATTTGAAGCACAGCTCAGCTTTCTGCATTTACTGTTTAATTGGAGGTAAGAATTGTTTTTTTTCAGTTGGCTTTGAACTGAGTTCCTCATATGTTAAGGTTCTGAGTAACTAGTTTTACAGGCCTGAGCTTCCAATGCCAAGCTTTTCATTATTAATTTTACAAGCTACATGCTCACACACATTCCTTGCATTAAAAAAATCTCACTGTTTAGGCTGACTGACAAGATGTGAGGAAAGATGGTTGAGTGGATAAGTTACCAAATGGGCCTCTAGCCTCATTAACATCATTCTGGCAGTAACTCAATTTCAGTGTGTGAGTACATATTTCCACTTTCACTTGGCCTTTATTAACTGCCTTTTTGAACTGTTTTTGGTACATCTTTTAAACATTATCTCCCAAACAGGAGATATTATGTGAATGTATTTGATAATATTTCAGATGGGGGTGGTCTTGTGTGTCTGGATGTCTGTTGTCTGAGGCCGTCCAGCTGGGCTTCAGGTACAGAGCTAATGCTTCCTGTCTGCTGGTTGCAGAGAGGAAGGTTTTCTTCCTGGCCAGGCTTTGATTTGAGATCCTTTCATCTTAGACTTCTAAGTAGCTAGGATAACAAGCATGAACCACCACCAACTGGCTTGTTTTAGAAGCATTAATTGCTTTTTATTCCTTGATTTTTTTCCTGGAAGGTTGATCTAGACAGGCTGCTTGTACGTCATGATAAGGTGATTTGAATAATACCTTTGCCTCTGGCATTTCTGAAACTCATTTCATCAGTTCTAGGCAAAAAACTTTGTTCTAGAGCCAATAACATTTTTCTTCTGAGTGGTTAAGTACCTTAATTAATCTCTTATCCTTTGCTTTGGCAAAGCAATCTGGATGTTTCTGTAAAACCCTACTTCTTGAGAGTATTACAGTTAGAAGGTATCATGTACACACTTTCATATAGTCTCTCCTTTTATAAAAATATGTTACAAGATTGGGTGGCAGAATGATGATTGAATTAATTTGATAACCACTCTAGAATTTTTAAGCCTTAATGCTTATTAACTCAAAGGAGGATTAAAAACAATCAGAATAGTGGAATGTGGCTACTACTCATTTGATGTATGTGGAAAGATGATCAGAATTCTTATGATTAATAAAATATATCTTCAAATTTCCAGTGGTAGACTGCTATGCTAACGGGGACACTGGTGATGCCAGGGCTTTGAAAGCTGCTAATGAAGCAAAATGTCAGGGAGAGCATTTGGTAAGGATATAATTCCAAGGCTCATACCAAACATATTGAACTAGAATGCTAAGTGATGAATGACTGAGCGCCAAATTTTATTTGTTGGCTTCTTTGTGATGTCCTGGGATTTGGACGTAAGGCCTAGGTGCTGTCCCTTTGTTTTTTCCTCAAGGCTAGTGCTCTACCAGTTGAACCACAGCTTCATATCCATATTTTTGGTGATTAATTGGAGATCAGCCTTACCCAATTTCCTCTTTTGGCTGCCTTAAAACTGATCCTCAGATATCAGCCTCCTGAGTAAGTAGGATTCAGGTTATAAGCTACCGGAGCCCAGCTGGAATCACATTTTAGAAGTATTCTTTTGGTGAATCACATGTGTCTGACTACTATTTTAGCACTTTGGTTCCAGTGGGTCATGTCAGATTTATACTAAAATCAGAAATTTTCATCTTGTAATCTGCAGCATCCAATATCTATCTAATTTTTTCCTATTTTCATTTCTGACCTCATTGTACCTTTCCATTCTTACTTCACAAGCAAGCATGCCAGTGCTGTTTTCCTTTTCTGAAGCAAGTCAGGTTCATTCCCATCAATGGGGGATGTACTTGCTGTTCTTACTGCCTGGAGTACCTGCTCCTAAATAATTGCCTAGATGATGGCTCTCATATCAACTTTCTCTTCTTCAGGAATGTGTCCTCCCATCCCCACTGTGAAGTTGTTGCTACAAAATCACCAATGTCATGTCTCTGATTTATAGAAATTATCATTATGATTTCTGGTTTTCTTTTCAGCATGAAATTAGTGAGGAAAGAGCTACATTCACTTCTGTTTCTCCAACTCCTGTAATAGTGCCCTGTCTGTAGTGCTCAGGAGCCTTACATGGAGATCAGTCTTCTCCAGCTCAATTTATCCTAGATTCTCTTTAGGACAGCTCTTCAAGCTAAAGTGTGGTGGCTAGTAGTCATTCCCTCTCATTCTTTGTGCCTGTTGGTGTGGTTGAGTCCACTTCAGGGCAAAACCAGTGCCTGACACCTATTTGTTGCTATGGCAAAGGTGGTTGTGGCATTATAGAAGTAATGGCCATTGTTTTGGATATCTGTGTGAGGACACCAACCCCCACACAATTTCCCCAATATATGTTTCTCCTTTGCCCAGAAGTGCATTCACCAATTCAGCAACCAAACTGTCACCCAGTTCCTGATACATTCAGAGTATGTTTCCATTTCCTTTAAAAAAAGAAAATTTCAAGACATGCTTTGATGATTTGTCATTGAATTACTGAAACAGAGTATATAATTTTATGTATTTGTAAGTCTTTGTCCATCTCTCTTGAGCCCTTGTCATATTTCTATGTGTTTGCAGCTTGGGAAGGGAAATAAGGCTTAATTCAGTATAGTCAGAGACTATAGTTCAGAAGGCTCTTTTTAGACCCTTTTGGAGGGAATGCCAACTTTCCATCTGATGTTCTACAGATGGCCATCTTGGTGCAGGACCTGAGTAGACTGTCATAAGATAAGAGGCTTGTCCTGATTTCTACTGACTTTCCTCTGGGGTCAAGGAGTGTGATCCACTGTGATCTCTTCTGAAAATCTAAGGCAATGGGGGTAAGAGAGACTAAAACTCAGAACCTAGCTTCCCACATCACTAGGATTACAGGATTGAGTCTCATGGACTCAACTCATAGCTGCTTTTTTATACATGGTGTAGTCAGTTTCATTATATTCACTTCCTAGACAGATATATACAAATATATGTATGTTTGTTCATCTATTTATAATCTGTGTTAGATCTAGAAACACACAAGTATATATTCATATAATTATAATCAAATTATATCACTACTTTCCCCAATAATATTTTACACTAATGTTTTGTGAAATAAATACTCAAGACTAAAAATTTAAATGCCTTTGCAGTTTGAAAAATCATATTCAATCTTATATATTATACAATATACTATATATAACATAAAGAATATAACATATGTTTACATATAACTGATTTGTGTTATTTTTCTTCCTGATTTTGTGTTGGTTCATCTATGTAAGCCTTCTTTCTTTTATTGATGATGGCTTTTATTTTCCAGTATATATATTTTCTATATATTATGTCAAATATTTTCAGCTCTAAGTAGATTTTTTATATTACTGGAGACAAATTTTTCTTCCATATTTACCCAAAGCACAATGAAGATGTATACAGATTTGAACTCACTGTTAGAAGAGCATCCCACATACCAGTATATGTAATGTGGCATTTGTCCCAATTGACAGAATTGATTTTTAGGACATCTGATCTGTTGTCCTAGACCTTTTGTAGCCACCTTATCACCCCATGCAGGCATGGCCTGGCTTCTTTGCTGCTCAATGTGCATTTAACAGTTCCCTTTAGGGGCTGGGAAGGTGGCTCAGTGGTAGAGTGCTTGCGTTGCATGCCTGAAGCCCTGGGTTCAATTCCTCAGCACCACATAAGCAGAAAAAGCCGGAAGTGGTGCTATAGCTCAAGTGGTCGAGCACTAGCCTTAAGCTGAAGAGCTGAGGGATAGCACCCAGGCCCAGAGTTCATGCCCATGACTGACAAAGAAAAAAAAAAGTTCCCTTTATTTGCAGTAAAGCTCTGTGTCACTCTGTGTTTTCCACCCAACAGAACACATATGCACAATGCTTCAGATTGTAGACTTAAAAAGAAACATATGTAGGATTCATGAATCTAGAATATATCAAAAACATTGACATTTTAATAGTTAGAAAAATAAATAGAATGAAAATTTTATAACAATCAGAACAAAAAGAAAAATATTTTCCCAGGAAGGGGGAAGGGAATTTCTAAATCTAGATTGGCCTCTAAGTTGTCTTCAGGAAGAAATTATGCCCCAGAGTCCTCAAAGGAGTTTACTTCCTCATTAAAGACAGGATTTTCTTCCTGAGTCCAGGGAGGGACAGATTCTAATTTCTCAATTGAAAATTGGATCCCCTGCAGGAGGACAGATTGGTCTGGGTATTCTGTGAGGAAAGATTCCCTTTCCTCAACTGAATCTAGATTTTGGACCTCACTTAATGGTTTTCCTGAAAATAGACTGGGGTAATTTTCCATTAGCACACATTTTATCCTGCACACCAAGATGTGTCTTTTTGACTGGTTTGGAGCCGATCTAGGTGGACTGTGAATATCAATGGAAGTCATTCTGGATCATATTCTTTCTTGGTGATATATGCAGGTGCACCTGCATCACATGTGGGGTTCAGAACCAGTGGGATGTCCAGAGCACTCAAAACCTGCTTGAGCCTTTCTACAAATTCAAAAAAAAACCCCTCTATGTTCACATGCTTTCTGGAGATCAATGATGGCTTCCGATCTCTATCAGTCAACATAGATTACATCAATGATGGGTTCTTTATCTGGAGTTCTGCAGGAGCTGCTCTATGGTGATGCAAACCTGAGCGTGGAAATAGTTACAGGAGTCTTAGAACTATAGAAGTTAAGATGTGAATAAATTTCATGAGGATCTAATGGGAGAAGCTGTAGAAATTGAGTATGGACTGAACACTGATGAGAAGTTAGGGTGTTTCTAATGAGTGGCTGCTTCCAAGTTCTTTCAAAAGGAGAACAGATATTAACTGGCAAAGAATATCCATAAAAGGATATTTTGCCAAGCTGGGGTGCATTAAGGGCTCTTGGCCAATCACTCACATCCCTAGAGACTCAGGTTCCATCCATACTCACCAGTTCTAAGGCAACTAAACAAGGATGACTTCCTCTTTTTCTTGGTCTCATGGGTCATGCGTTCCTCTATCTGAATTTGTAAGCTCCAGAAGAATATATAAGCAGAAGAGCAAGTGTGAAGAGGGCATGTTGAGCTTGACATACTGTGTAAGTTCTTTCAGGGTGTCATGGTTCTTGTGGTCATAGAAATCATCAAAGTAGAAGACCATCCTAATAAGGAAGATGGCACAGACCATGCTGTGGGCATATTGGTGACAAGGAAAATGAGAGCCCACCCTCCCCATCCTGAGCCTTGTACTAAAGCATTTTTCTGGCGGGATGTGCATGTTGGGAAGTGGGAAGAGACTTCTGCAAGCAGGATATTCCTCACAACCTACTTCTAGGAATTTTTCAAATACAATCCTCTAAAATTCCCCATGTTATAGGAGGAGAAAGTTGTTTCCCCACTGAATCTGACTTGTTATACACAGTCCTCCTTGTCATCCATGAGAGTCCAAAACCACAACCACATCCACAACTGTGTAATCTGCTATCCACTGAAGTGCCAATCCTCAACTCCCTGGTGAAAATCACAACTGGTGTGCAAAGAAGAATGTTGACTTTGTTTCAGAAACCTCAAAGATACCCAGTTTTCAAGGACAGAATTTCTCTTTGTGCCAACATCCACATACTTCATCTTGTTCATCTTCCTCCCAATTACGGTAGAAGGATCTATATCGATGGGATGAGAGGAGGAGGCTAAATCTATGCTTCTCCTTTTCTAAAATAACAGAACACACATGGGACTGGCTAAGTCCCAAATGGCAATGTAAACATGACAGACAAAAAGTGGAGATATGTCTATACAATTTCATGCAAATTCTGTGAGGATGCTTATATGGATCTGTCCAAATAAGTGCACAATGGCTCATGCCTCTAATCTTGCTAATCAGGAGGGTGAGATCTGAGGATCACAGTTTGAACCCAGTCTAGTTTGTAAAATTCTAAGGACACTTATCTTCAATTAACCAGCCAAAGGCCAGACCCAGATGAGGGGCTCAAATGGCAGAGTGTGACAAATGAGACAGCACTTAGGCCCCAAATTCAAGTTCAAGTTGCATCCTTACTTCTATCTATATTCCCTCAAAGGCCTCCAAGATAGTGATTTCCTAGGTGAGAGTGGACGTTGGGTGGCACTGACTCATTCCTTTAATCCTAGTCTCTCAGCAAGCAAACTGCTAAGGCTCCACTAGCTTCTGAGTCAAATGAATGTTCTGGCAGCCCAGTCCTAAGGAATTAGCTGGGAGTGCACTTCTTTGTCTCAAGCCAAGTTCATGTGATAAGACCTCAGTGAAACAGTCTCAGAGAAGTATCAAGTATTCCAATAATCTGCCGGGGGGGGGGGAGATAATCATCAGCCCTGGGTTTGAAAGAGGAACACTCATTTTTTAAACAGAATATCCAGCAACTGCTCCATTTTGTCCCCAACTCTCTATAGTGGTGGAGGAAATTTCCAACATAGAAGAGATCACCTTTTTGATAGGCAGGGAACAGGTCCATTGCCAGCATTTCCAACAAGCCTGAGTCCAGGATCCATATGTTATAAGGCACATTCAGGGTTTGGTCTGACTCATTGTCACACTGAGGTGGTAAAAAGAATGGATCTTTGAAACATGGAAACTGGAGTACACTTCAAAATGAGTAACAGAGTGGACTGAAAAGTACACAGTAAATATTTTCTCAGTATATACATATAAAAGCACACAAGAAGAAAGTTGTACGACGGGCTAGGATGAGATTAAATAGGTTTCCTGTCATAGTTATACCTGGACTGATTTGGTTTGTTCTTATAAAAAGGCCTGAGACATTGGATTTGTGGTTTGGCACTGATCCAATGTCTGCAGCATGGAGTAAGACACTCACACCACTCACGCCTGAGACCTGACCCTCTTGAACTTTGAAAACAATACAGGAACATCTTTCTTGTTCCTGAGCTACAGGCCAAGTGAGCTGGCTTGAGCTGACTGTAGTTAACAGTTGCGTGGCGCTCAGAGTTCCATATTCTATTCCATTGTGAGGGAGGTAGTATCATCTCTCAGAGCCCAATGATCTAAGCTGCTTGCTCACATAAGACCATTCCAAAGACAAACTGGAGGCTGAAATCTCCCCTCCCACATCACTCTATACACATGTGGTCATTATCAAATCCCAACATCTTCAGCTAGGCTTACGAACCAGCATGATCTCAGCCTCAAGGAACCCTTCCTAGGTCAGATCCAGCCTTATTTGTCACTATTTCTCTCATCCTGCACAAATCATTTTGCTTCCCAGGCCCTCTCAGCCTGCCATGTGCTTCTTGACTGTATTTTTGACATCTGCTTCCTAGGACATTGTTAGGTTTTTGTTTCCTAATTTTCTGTTTGCTCTTGAAGCCCTTGTGTGCTGTCATGTGGAAAAAAGGCAAGTACTTAGAGGTGGGGAAATGGTACAAGTATTGAAAAACAAACCTTACACATACAGTTAGACATTTTTATGGGTGTTCATTCTTGTAAGATAAAAGACTATTCTTGATACTTTGCTCATATTTTATGATAGAGGGGAGGGGAAGAAGGGAAGAGGTGCTGCATTGTCGTCTCATAATTCAATGATTATTATTTTAAAATACTATAGTTGAAGGAATGTAATATTTAAAGATTAAAGCTGTACTCCTGTTCTTTTTATAAGTTAGTCATTTATAAAGTATTCCTCACTTAAGTCTTGTCATCTGTGTCCCCTGAACTATCCTCCTCATTCAAAATAATCAGAAAAAACCTTCACAAATAAGTGGGCTGTTGTCTAATCTCCGGATACGAATTTAAGATACAACATTGCCTGTGAATCTGTGTGTGTACATGTGTGTGGGAGTGTGTGTGTGAATGTGTGCCTGTGCATATGTGTGTTTTAGGACTTGAACTCAGGGGCTATATGTCATTCCTGAGCATCTTTGCTTTGAGTGTAGTGCTCTACCAATTGTGCCACAATTCCACTGCAAGTTTTCTGTAGTGAACTGGAGAGGAGAGACTCATAAAATTTGCTGCTTAGGCTGTCTGAACTAAATCTCAGGTCTCAACCTCCTAATTAGCTAGAGTTCTAATTATGAGCCTCCAGAACCTGGTGATAAAACTGGAGGCAGTGGGGTTGCAAGTTTTAGTCCAGCTTCATAACATTCTGTATCATAAAACAGCCACCGTAAAACCCTATATCAAAATACAATAATAAGATATAATTAGAATACAATTTAGTGATATAGTCTGCTAGCATAACTTTCAGGAAGCCTTGTTCTTAATGATTTAGCATTACAAAACCAAACAGAATGAGATAATTTCAGTAGACTCTACAAATTTTTTAATCCATCATATAATAATTTCAAAACATTGTAATAAACTGGAAAACATTCATACTTATAAGGAGAATGCAAAAAAGATAAAATATGGCAGATTATGAAATGGAAAATTCTACACTGCAGGAAAATTATTGTCATGGTGAATATATGGTGGTATTGTCACAGTGAATATATGATAATGTTCTTCAGAGCAGCAATAGGTAAATATATATTTACTACATATAGTCTAACTTTTCTGTCTCTCAAACTTCCAATCTTCTACTGCACATTATCAGTGTATTCATGTTTATGGTATATACCAAAATAACTAGTAGAGTCAGCTTGCCAGCATACATTAGCTTCAATGTTTTAGGAGATAAACCTGCTAATTATATTGACTATTTTACATATTAAAGATGTAGTGTGTTATCATTGTACTCTCTAAGTATGTACCTACAGTTTCTTCAAAGTAAAACAGAATACAACAAGGTTTTGCCTGTAAAGCTAGCTATTTGGGACATCAGTTCCAGACCAGTGTAGTTTTATCTGCAATGCTCCCCAACTCCTAGCTATGCGTGATGGAATACATCTATCATCCCAGGTCCATGGGGAGCTGAGAGCAGGAGGACTTCAATTTCATGCCATACAAGGCAAGAACTTCCACATGGCTCCATCTCAACCAAAGAAGGTTCAACACTGGTAGCACCTATCACCCCCACCTAGGTGAAAATAAAAATGAAAGCATTTGTAGTATAAGAAACAAACAATATTAAAACATGCTAATACAAATCATAATGAACAACACACACCTAGTGTTTGCTTCTCATACCTGTAATCCTACCTATAGCTAGGATTATATATGTGAGCCAGAGGCAACAAGCAGTTCATCATTTTAAAAATGACTATTTGAAGCCAGGTGCCAGTGTCTCATGCCTGTAACCCCAGCTACACACAATGTTGAGATGTGAGGATTGCAGTTCAAAGCCAGCCCAGGAAGAAAAGTCCCCATAAGACTCTAGTCTCCAATTAATTACTCAAAAAGCAGAAGTGGCTTTGTGGCTCTATTGGTAGAGTGCAAACTAACTTGAGCTCAGAATCTCAGGGACATTTCCTAGGCCCTGAGTTGAAGCCCCACAATTGACAAAAAAACAATAAGCATTGTAATGTCTGAATTTCTTTTTTTCTATTGTGAAAATACTGTACAAAGGGGTTACAATTACATGGGCAAGATAATGAGTACATTTCTTATCAAGCATTGTAGCCTCCTCCTTTGTTTCCCCTTCCATCCCTTCCCATCCTCCCTCTCCTCCCCCCACCAAATCCTGCCCCCCCACCAAATCTGTATAGTTCATTTTTGACATAACGACTTGTACATCTCATTGTTGTAATGGGTCCACCTGTATCCCTATTTGAACGATTTGTTTTTTCCCTTCCCCTCCAAAAATTATACCGACATCAAATACAGTGAAAGCAGGGGTTATGCCATGGGGGAGGGACATACAAAGTAACAAAGAAATAATCTTGTAAATGTGTTAGAAACAATAGCATGAAAGAAAAAAAAACCATTTGAATACATATCTTAGGGTTCCTTTCCCTAACATCAAATTATCTGACCTTTTCTGCTTGACTCAGACATATACTAGTTATTGCAAATAAGGGAAACCATGGGACCTATATTTCTTCGGGCCTGGCTTACATTACTTAATATAATTTTTTCCAAGTCTTTCCATTTCCTAACAAATGGGGCAATGTCATTCTTTCTGATGGAGGAACAGAATTCTATTGTGTATACACACCACATTTTCTTGATCCATTCATCTACTGAGGGGCATCTGGGTTGGTTCCATATCTTAGCTATGGTAAATAATGCTGCTATAAATATAGTCATGCTGGTAGCTTTAGTGTGGTCTTGTTTGTAAACATTTGTGTGAATGCCAAAAGTGGGATTGCTGGGTCATATGGGAGCTCTATGTGGAGTCTTTTGAGGAACCTCCATGCTACTTCACAAAGTGGTTGAACAAGTTTACACTCCCATCAACAATGCAGTAAGGTTCCCTTCTGTACACATCCCCTCCAGCATATGTTGTTATTAGAGTTCTTGATCATAGCCATTCTTCCTGAGGTGAGGTGGTATCTCATTTTCATTTCTTTTATGGCTAGGGAGGTTGAGCATTTCTTCATGTGTCTATTGGCCATGCTTTTTCCTCTTCAGAGAAGTTTCTCTTTAAGTCTTTAGACCACTTATTTATTGGGCAGTTGTTTCTTTGAAGATTTGTTGTTGGGGATTTAATTTTTTGAGTTCCAGGTATATTTTAGATATAAGACCCTTGTTTGTTGTATGGCTAGTGAAGATCTTCTCCCAATCCATGGGTTTTCTATTGATCTTACTAGCTATATCCTTTGCCATGCAGAAGTTCTACAATTTCACACAATCCCATTTGTCCA
Organism: Dipodomys spectabilis; assembly: GCF_019054845.1. Lineage (NCBI taxonomy): Eukaryota > Metazoa > Chordata > Mammalia > Rodentia > Heteromyidae > Dipodomys > Dipodomys spectabilis. The sequence goes on from NW_024871137.1 coordinate 777,116, forward strand.
ATCTTTCTTTGATTTGTTGTGCTTCTGGGGCTCTATTAAGAAAATTTTGGCCTGTGCCAAGGAGACCTAGAGTTTCCATCTGTAATGTTTCAGAGTGTCTACTTTGACCTCGAGGTCTTTGATCCATTTGGGGTTGATTCTGGTCCAGGGTGATATATAAGGATCTAGCTTTAGTTTTCTACAAGTAGTTAACCAATTTTGCCAGCACCTAATGTATGAATTTCTTGTGAACTAAAATGAAAGCTGTGGCATACAATTCTACAGACTACTACAGATTTCATTATATTTGTTGTTAGAATTAGTAGCAGCACTTGAACAAAGGACATTTTTTTTCATAAACTAGGGCATACTGGTCTCTAATTAGAGGAAACTGCTGCACTCATATGTAGTATTTTTTGGTTGTTTTTGTTTTGTTTTTAGAACAGGATGAGAAACCTTCTTTCTGCCAGGGGCCATCTGGATATGTATAACATCATCCACAGGCCATGCAGAATTAATAGTAAAGACATGACATTGTCAACTGGGAATAAACTTACTTGTCTTTATGCCATGTTCCAAATGATTTGATTAGCTAATATGTCCCTATGGTGTACAGTTTCCTATTACTGCCTTCCTCAAAATACAAATATGTTCTACCAATTCAGATTTGAGCTAGGAAATATGTAGCATCAGTGCCAAGAGTGGAGGGAAATTGTAACACAACCAGGGAAGCAAGCAACCAACACTTCAGTAGCTGGACACTGGGGACTCAGCCCTATAATCTGAGCTACTCAGGAGGCTGATGATCACAGTTCAAAGCCAGCTCCAGTGAGAAAATCTGTAAGACCCTTCTCTCCAGTTACCAACCAAAAATCCATAAAGGGAGCTGGGGCTCCAGAGGTAGAGTAGCCTTATTACAAAACTCAAGGGCAGCACCCAATACTGAGTTCAAGCTGAAAGTCAGGCACAAAAACAAAAACAATCAAAAATAACAACAAAAAAACAGAAACTGGAAGAAAGCTCAGAAAAGGACGGCATTGTCTACAAGACAAATGTACACATTACATGTATTGTGAAATGGTAAACTCACTGTACACACCTGAGTAACAATTACATTTAAAAAAGAATGTGAGAAATCCCAAAGCCATAGAGCCTTATGATGTGCTTCTGCTTTCCAGAATTTCAAAGTCCCATCATCTGAGCTGGTAGCACATAGGTTGTAGCCCAGGGTGATTAGAAAATATGAAGGCAGAGATCTTTTCAGATTGTCCCAGCAAATCTTTGATTACTTTAAGCAAAAAAGAAAACAAAGCAAAGCAAACAAAATAAACTTTAAGGTTAATTAGGCTGCTATTAACGATTCAGATATTGGTACACTTTGTGGAGAGAAAGGGAAAAAACAAATTCTTTAAATAAGGATACAAGTGGACTCATTGCAACAATGAGATGTACAACACATGTCAAAAACGAACTTTAAAACTTTGGCGTGGGAGGTGGGAGATGGGAAGGGATGGGAAGAGGAAAGAAAGGAGAAGGCAACAATGCTTCATAAGAAATGTACTCATTATTTTGCTCATGTAATGGCAACTTTTCTGTATATTATTTTCACAATTAAAAAAATTGAAAAAAAATATTCCAGGCAGATTTATATGTTAAATGATGAGTTAGTACATATGTTTTGTAGATACTGAACTCACATGTGTCAGAAAAATATTCTTGGGTTCATAACTAGAAACTCTGAAGTGTAAGGTATATTAATTTGGTAAGTTTCATTAGGTAGCCAATGAAGAGAACAGCACATGGTATTCAGTCAGGTAAATTAGTTTATTTTTATTTATTTATTTTTGAGTCCAGTCGTGGGGCCTGAACTCTGGGCCTAGGCACTGTCCCTCAGCTCTTCAGCCCAAAGCTAGCTCTAGCACTTGAGCCACAGTGCCACTTCTGGCTTTTTTCTTTTTGCTTATGTGCTGCTGAGGAATCGAACCCAGGCCTCATGCATGCAAGGCAAGTGCTTTACCACTGAGCCGCTTTCCCAGCCCATGCCATACATGGTGGAGAGGCATGTAATAAAAGGGGGAGGGGGGTTGGCGACCCAACCTAGGGCCAAGTTGTATCTAGGCCAAGGACAAGATGAGGTATGCCCAGGTGGGCAAAAAGTCTGGCCACACTGGATCTGGATGTGACCTCAGGGCCTGGGACTCTCCTCTGGTCAGATGGAAAGTGTGACCAGCGGCTGATCAGGTTGTGACTTAGCAGGGGGGGATGTGGCTGCTTCCAAGAGTCCCAGATAACTAGGTAACACATAAAGGGTGGAAACTTAGCCAAGAAGTGGGGAGGTGTCTGCATAGGGTCTGCATTGCCTGGGGCAGACCTAATACCAAGTACAGGTAGTACCTCTGCCATGTGATTCCTGACTCCAAACCATTCATTCTCAATCATTTCTTCCTTCCTTCCTTCCTTCCTTCCTTCCTTCCTTCCTTCCTTCCTTCCTTCCTTCCTTCCTTCCTTCCTTCCTTCTTTCCTTCTTCTTTCTTTGTTCCTTCCTTTGTTCGTTCGTTCGTTCGTTCCTTTCTTTTCTCTCCTCATCTCTCCCTCTCTCGCTCTCTCTACCAATCTTTCCTTTCTTTCACTAAACCTCTCTCTCTCCCCTACCTCAGTATTCTCAACTCTCAAATAATGAACACTTGCTGAGTTGAACTCACAAGCTGGGAAGAGTAGCTCAATGGGCGAATATGAAATTTAATTTAATGTTTCCTTACACCTCTACTACAGATAATTGGAATCAAATAATGAACACTCAGCAGCATGGCATCTCAAGCTATTTGGAGGAGGAAAGCAAGCACGTTTTCACTGCATTCTGTGAGCTCCACCCTGGGAAGATGGGGCAGTCTCCTCCCTCCTCTTGGCTGAATCTCAGCTCAGTTTCTGCATCAGAAGAGGTGACTGCCTCCAAGTGAGCTAGTTACCTAAGTGACACAGGTATTGGGCAGAAATTAGCCTCTTGTGATGCTGAGATTAATGCATGATTCAACATGATCCACTAGTTTGTTGAGATTGGGACTTCCTAAATTTTTGGTTAGGCTATGTTCAAATTGTGATCTATTTATTTCTGATTGCTAACCATGATCATAGTTGTGAGTCAGCACATCAGATCATTCAAAGTCCTTTATCACACATGGAAGACATGAGGTTTTCCAAATGACATACAAGTTAACAGACAACAAAATAAGTCCTTAATTCTGGTTAAGATGTGTTCTTAATGTGAAACAAAATTTACTTAGCAAAATATGACTACTGTGATTATACTTATAAACTTACCCTACATTTTAATATCAAATCATTTATATTAGCCAATGATTAACTCAAATTACCTGCAATCATTTATTTCTGTCATATCTTCTAGAGGTAGGCAGAACTGGATCACACACTATTAACTAAAGTGGTAGAATTTGAGAGGATCACAGTTCTGAATCAGTCTAGGAAGGAAAGTATCACCCATATCAACCTACTAGGTAGGGATATTGGAATGCAATCATGATCCCTGCTTTTTAGGCTGGGTGCAAAACTTGCTACTCTATGAGTAAAGTAACTTAAACAAGAAAGAATTGGTGGAGTGACTCCAGTGGTGGAGTACCTGTCTGGCAAACACAACATCAAAAGACAAATCAACTTTCTAAAATTAAAATAAGAAAAAGAAAGAATGAACAACTCATGTTGAGCATGTGTTCAATGTAAAGATTTACACTAAATTATTGTAGTTATAATGCCATCATTTATTTCTAGGGGAAAACACATTTTGTGTCAAGCCTACATGAAAAAATAAGACACTATATACAAAGCTTTGGTAAAACACAGGTTTGGCTTACAATGGTGAACTCTTAAGTTTGCATGTGCAGTGGTGTTGCAGGGTTGTTAAGGTTTATGGAAGTCCATCCTTTTGAGGAACTTGACATGAAATTACCTAAACATAGAGTTCACTGGACAGATACTGCTGATATATATATATACACACCCACACACACATATATACACACATGTATGCGTTTGTATATTAAGTGACATGTAAATAAAATAAAATTAACGATGAATAAATTCAGTGAACAGATACCTTTCCCAAATAATTATTTTACCTGAATAAATTCATGTCTTAAACTCTCCAATCACACTTATGTGGCTGCTGATTCCCTTCAGCTTTTTTATGATATTTTTTTCTTTGTTTTTCAGATGAAAAAACCTGCCAATAAATATACCTGTATGACATTCCTTTCTTTAAAAAATGAAAAGCAGGTTGTGTAATCTGGTTCTTTATGTGTCATCAAAATAATTTTTTATAATTTCAAGTACATATTTTCTTAGACTTAGATCTCACTCATTTTCTTCTAATAATGCCTATGGGAAGGGGGAAATGAAGGATCATTCTGTTACTTTGGGAGCTTCTGTTATTAATCACTGCAATAAATATTATGAAAATGAAACTGAAATTATTTAGAGATTATTTGAAAGTTACCTTTCTACACACTCATGCTACTCACTCAACTATATCACAGGACTTAAGTAACATTATAGCTGGGAGCCAGTGGCTGATGCCTGTAATCCTAGCTTCTCAGGAGCTGAGATCTGAGGACGATAGTTCAAAGCTAGCCCTGGCAGGAAATCTGTGACACTCTTACCTCCAATTAACAGCCAGAAAACCGGAAGTGGCACTGTGGCCCAAGTGGTAAAGTGCTAGCCTTGATCTAAAGGCTTAGGGACAGAGCTAGGCCCAAAGTTCAAGCCTCATGACCAAGAAAAATAAAAAAGGATAAACAGGAGGGGGAGAAGCAACATTTTAAAGCTTATGTATACATATACACAAAATTTTTCTAGAAATACAATTATAATAGGCCCTGGACTGGCAAAAAAAAAAAAAGAGATTAAAGTGAAATTGACTTCAGTCATTCATTTAGACAATCTACACTGAGGACAAGCTATTGGAACTCACATCACTAACTAAAGGGCTAGAATTTGAGAGGATCACAGTTTAGAACCAGTGTGCAAGGAAAGTAATAATAATTCTCATATCATCCTAAAGCCTGGCATGTTGGAATGCATTTGTGATCCCAGCTACTTGGCAGACAGAGGTGAGGAACTTAGCCTCTGTTCAGCCCTCAGGAAAATTGATCACCTATGAGCAAAGTAACTAAATTGAAAAAGGATTGTTCTAATGGTAGAATATTTGTTCAGCAAAAAAAATCTAAATTCATACTCATTTCCTAAAAGAGGAAAGAAAAGGGAAGAAAGACAAAGAAAAGAAAGTAGAGAAGGAGGAGGACAGAAGGGAAGGAAGGAAGAAAGGAAGGGAGGAAAGAAGAAAGGAAGGAAGGAAGGAAGACAGGCAGGATGGAAGGAAGGAGGGAAGGAAGGAAGGAATAGAAAGAAAGAAAGAAAGAAAGAAAGAAAGAAAGAAAGAAAGAAAGAAAGAAAGAAAGAAAGAAAGAAAGAAAGAAAGAAAGAAAGAAAGAAAGAAAGAAAGAAAGGGAGAAAGAGAGGTTTAAATAAAAACCTCTGCATGTGTTAGATGTTAATAATGGCACTTAATCCTTTTTAGCTATAGATGCAATCATTTAATTCTCTGGGCAGAGACATTTTGTATCAAGCCGTGTTGTACGGACTTGGGACCCCTGAAAGACCACCAGAGACCATGACCAATACGAACAGCAAAAGAATCTTTTATATGCAAGCTCAAGCTTAGTCTTCCGTGCACTCGGTAACTCGGTGATGGTAAGAGTCCCCAAGCACAAAATCAGCATAGCTTTTATAATGTTGAACAAACAAGTTTAGGGAATTTCCACACAAGCAGTTATATAATTGGTTTGAGTCCACCCTAACTGCATTGCCCTTTTTCTCAACTATTGGTATATTCTGTTCCTGGAACACTTGGGCAACTGTTCTGCTTTCTTAAGGGCGGTAAGGCTTGGTGGCAACCTGTGTTTTCTCTCTCTCTGTCTCTCTGTCTTTCTGTCTCTGTCTCTCTGTCTTTCTGTCTCTGTCTCTGTCTCTGTCTCTGTCTCTGTCTCTCTCTCTCTCTCTCTCTCTCTCTCTCTCTCTCGGGGTTACTCTGAGGGCAGCCTAGCACAAGATGGTGGGGTTAATCTCAAATTGGAGTTACTTTGGCCCTTCATTCCCTCCTCTTCTTGAGCATCGGGGACCAATCATGTCCCCTAATTGGCACAGTCTTCTATATTTACAGTTTGGTGTTGGGATCTCAGAACTAATAGATGGACTGTGCTGATCCTCTCTTTTACAAAGGACATCAGTCTACAAGGTCTGACTGTGAGTAACAAAATTAACAATACCAAAGTCCCTTACATTTTCTTCCAGCAATCCTGACTCCGTATATCACAGCTAACAATTTTATACCAGCTGTACTTGTAAGCTCCAATTTTAAGACATACTCATACCATTTGCTACATAAACTTTCTCAGGTTTGTCTTCTTTACAAATATTTTAAGACAATCCTTACTTTTTAAATCATTTCTTATCCAGAGGATACCAATTTTTCCCCAATTCCTTTCCTAAGGCTTTCTTTACTACCCTCCTCTTCTTTACAATTCCTTGAGCTTCTTTGTGGCTAGAGTTTAAAACTGCTCATTTTCCCTTTGACTTGTGGAACCAAGTTACCTCAGAAAGCCTCATCGTAACAGTGGGATGAAAAGCTTGCTAGATTTTAAGGCTAAGATTAGGGCTGGGTCCCATTCCTCTTACTACCTCCATTGATTTTTTTAAAAATTCTCTCCTTTATCTTTAAAACTCACCCAGGAGGAAGCAGATTATTACCATATCAGAGCCAACCTAAGCTGTGACCCTGAAGTGCCTAAGGCAAACCAGTGATATCCTTGCCCCAAATATCCACTGTGGGAGTAGAGAAGGTTACCGGATATCACCAAAAGAATGTCCCAAAAGATCTTAGTTTTAGCACCTTTCAACCAGGAAGCAAACTCAAGTGATGGAATCAGGCAGGAGTTCAGTCTACTTTTATGACGGTGGAAGTGGTCTGGATGATGATGTAGATTTCCTCCCAGTGACTGTCAGGCTCTCCTTGAACTTTATCCATTAGGGTGTGCAGCAGCAGCAGCAGGGTCTCTCTGTGGCTCCAAGAGACTGTCACACCAAGTGCTGGGCTGCACATTTCTACACAGACTGGTTAAGGATACATTGCATAGGCTTGGCAGGCTGTGACCCCACTAGTTTTTAAGACTATTTAGAGAATAGCCCAGGACAATTTACCAAGATGACAACTTTTTAAACAAATAGTTCTTTTAATAAGGCTAGGATTTTCTAGGCAGATATAGAGGGCTCAGGCCTGTACTATTATTTCCCTTGCCTTTCCTTCTGTCTATTTTGCCACATTTTTAAAAAAGTGACTCTGGTCCCTTGTTCTTAAAATGGGATGATGGACAAAGATTCATCTTCTGTCACTTCTTCAAGCTGACTTAGGGGTGTTGATCCTACCTAGCCACGAACCTATAACCTTAGCCTTTTTTACAAAGAGGATACCAGGGTTAGATGTCATTAAGAACATTTTAACTTTTGACAAATGCACAGACCTTTTTCCTGGCTAGAGCAGTGTAGCTTATTTAGCCTTCTGGTTTGCAAAAGGATCTTTCTGGATGGCTTAGGAATGTGATCTCTAGTAATCCTAACAATGCCTGAGTTTCCTATGCAGGCCTTCGGACAGATATCAATAGAAACACACTCTCAGTTTTACAAACATTTTTGCTGAGCAGATGAATTTCATGTAGCTGGTGTCATCTCAAAAGTTACTGCCAATTAGAGCTTTTGGCACATACAGGGGTTGGGATCTAAACTATCCTTTCCATTTTACAACCTTAGCTTTTTAGTACTATCACAGATGACTAAGTTCTTGTCCCTTACAAGGTATTTAGTCAAAGATATTAGGCATGCTTACAAACTATTTTCCCGTGACCTCCTGGCTGTGACCAGTTGTAGAAGGGCCACGCACAAATGACTCTAGGATCTGACATTATTTCTGCCATTCAAGCAGTGGCTTACGGTCTCGGGATGCTCCTCCATTGCTTTCGTCCCAGGAGTGTCTTCTCTACACTGGGAAAAACGCCTCATTGACATTTCTCTTAGTTGGTTGCTGGACTTGAACGTGGGCCCTGAGGGCTGTCCATCAGCTCCACAGCTCAAGGCTAGCACTCTGCCACCTTGAATCCTAAAGCAACTCTGCTTGCTCTTTCAGCCTTCTGCTAGCTAGGTAGAGGTGACAGTCTCACATGGACCTTTTTCTGCCCAGGCTGGCTTCGAACCAATTTGCAGATCAATGAGCCTCATAAAAGGCCACCTTCCTCCAGTTTAAAGCAACAAGGTGGTCAACATAGAAGTAACTTTTAAGCATGTTCTTACCTGAATCTAATTAAGAGCCAAATTACTTCTGACAAACTTACAAGAATCCTCACTCTTTTTTGGGCGGGCTCCTGAGAACTGTTAAAAAAAAAAAACCTATGAGAGCAAACAAATAGGAAAGAAGCAATTATTTTGGTAATCCTAACTTTTCCTTTTTGCACTTTGAGGCAAATATTTAGAACAATTTTACTTTTAAACTTTATATACAGAAATCCATTCCTAATTTTTAAGCCTCCTATTAATCTGTTTTAATATTCTATACTTTAGATTTTAGTTGCATTTTGAAAAATTCCTTGAGCTCTTGAGGCTAGGTGTCACTCATTTCCTCTTGGCTTCTTGTTTTAAAATAGATACACATTAAAACTTTTAAACTTAAATAATTTTTTCTTAATGCAAAAATTACAATCACCGTCATTGTACCAAAAAGCTAGACTTAACACCTTGATGCCTTAAAAAAAAAAAACATATCCACTGGCAGAATATCATTGAGAGAAAATCACATACAAATAAAATTTTTAAACCCTCTTTTTAAGGCCTTCTTAATTTTAATTTTAACACATCCAAGGGGCAGTTTGAGCAATGCTAATCAGATCAACACATCACTCATTTTTACCATCATCTTTCCAGTGTCAATCTGCAGGGAAAAAGGACAGAATAAAGATGGCCCACTTGGTCCTTCCTGTGGAATGGTCATGCACCCATTCTGACTCTTTAGGGTTAGATGAACTGTGTTTGTACCAGGTTGCCCTTTTTCACCATTCGTGGACTGTTCCCAAGGCCTGTTCCACCATGCATGACCAGCTGAACTGCACTACGGCCTGTTCACCCTTCACTCCTAAAGATAGGTATTCTGTTGCCTTCTAAGTTTCTCCTTTCTGTTAAGCCAGATATCTTGATTACAGTTTAAACAGCCTTATGCATTCTAAAATAACAAATTTTCAAATTTTCAAGTTAAACAATCCTTAAAAAGCCATTTAAAACAATGTGAAAATTTTATAAAATTTTTCTGGTAATGTCCCAACCTCATAACCTTTTGAATTTTAAACTTAAACTCACTCAATTGTTACAGCATGCTGACATTTTCTATCATGAACGTGTTCACAAACACATAGAAAACACAGATTTTTTTTTTTTTTTTTGGGTGGGGGGTCTGTTCGTGGGGCCTGAACTCTGGACTTGGGTGCTGTCCCTCAGCTCTTCAGCTCAAGGCTAGCCCTCTACCACTTGAGTCACGGCACCATTTCCGACTTTTTTCTTTTTCTTATGTGGTGCTGAGGAATCGAACCCAAGGCCTCAGGCTTGCAAGGCAAGTGCTCTACCACTGAGCTACCTTCCCAGCCCAAAACACAGATCTTTAAGTGTGCAAAAAATAAAAATCATTTGTATGTACATTTTTTTAAGTTTTCAAACAAAAATTTAAGACAATATATCTTTTAAACTAAGTAACTTTGTTGAGCTTCACTTTCCCAGTGCTTGCTTGTTTAGCAAAGCATTTCAATAACTGGTCTTTTGAATCCTTTTTGTTGGAGGAAGGCTGGGGGAGGGGGGTTACCTGAAACTAAACTGGCTTGACTTTTATCCAGTTTTAGACAAGAGCACATTACATTGTCGGGAGTAGCTGAAAAGTCAAAAAGAGGCACACAGCCTTCTCTGTGACTGAGCCCAGCTGGAGGCTAGAACTTTTATTTCCCCAGAGATGTTCAAATAAGTTTCAAAAACACAAAACCAAAAACCCACATTTAAAAGTAGTGCCAAGGGAAGGTGGCTGGGAAGGCTGGGAAGGTGGTTCACTGGTAGCGAATTTGCCTTGCATGCATGAGGGCCTGGTTCAATTCCCCAGCACCATAAGCAAAAGGGAAAAAGCTAGAAGTGGAGCTGTGGCACAAGTGGTAGAGCACGAGCCTTCAGTTGAAGAGTTGAGGGACAGCACCCAGGCCCAGAGTTCAGGCCCCATGACCGGATCCCCCACTCCCCCCCCAAAAAAAACCAAAATTAACTAGTACCAATTCTAAAACAGAACTAGACAACACAACAACCAAAGGCTGAGTTTATCCCTGCCAGTACTCTGTGCCATTCTCACTCAGCAAGCTGAATCCAGAGTCTGCTGAATGAGCCTGCCACTCTTACCCAGATCTTCCCTATCTCAGGAAATATAGAACAGAGAACAATCAGGTCTCAGTGAATGGGGTGACATCTCACCAACATTTGTTGACCCAGGGGCCTTACAAGGTGGAAAAGAAGTCCCAGTCATTTTGGGGCAAGGGAAATAAGTCCCTAGCGGCCATCCCTTCAGAGTGGCAGATTCTCCTCCATACTCAGTACCCCCTGGGTCAAGGCTTAAGGGTAAGATAAACCCCAAATGACAGACAGAACACTCAACACACAGACACAACTTACAAAGGCATGCTGCAGCATTGTAAATTGCCAACCAGAAAGTGCCAGACTACAGAAGGAGAGTTTCCCCCAAAATGGAAAACTTCCCAATACAGGCGGAAAACTTCTCAAAAAATGTCTGCATGAAGTGCCAGACTACAGACGGAAAATTTCCCAAAAAATGTCTGTACTAAACAGCAATCTATCCAGAAGGGTCTGGGGATATCTCCTCATAAACCCCATTGGCAATCTTATAGCACGTCCGCCAAGACTCCTTGCCAACCAGAATACAGACCTCTCAGAAAACCAGAATTACAGATACAGAACCTGCAGGCAACCAAATATACAGAACAGCAATGTCTAGACTTGACAGCTGGGTTTTTTGGGCGTCTGGAGGGCCTTATGAGGCAGATTCCAGACGAGTCCCCAGAAATGTTTTATGGACTTGGGACCCCCGAAAACCACCAGAGACCATGACCAATGCGAACAGCAAAAGAGTCGTTTATTTGCAAGCTCAAGCTTGGTCCTCTGCGCACTGGGTAACCAGTGACACAAAGAGTCCTCAAGCACAAAATCAGCACAGCTTTTATAGTATTGAATAAACAAGTTTAGGGAATTTCCACACAAGCAGTTATATGATTGGTTTGAGTCCACTCTAACCTGACTGCCCTTTCTCTGAACTATTGGGATTTTCTGTTCCTGAAATACTTGGGCAACTGCTCTGCTTTCATAAGGGTGGGCAGGGTTGGTGGCAACCTGTGTGTTTTTTCTCTCTCTGTCTTGGGGTTACTCTAAGGGCAGACTAGCACAAGATGGTGGGGTTAATCTCAAATTGGACTTACTTTGGCTCTTCAGCCTGAATAAAATATAGCATACCACATACAAAGCTTTGGTAAAACACAGGTCTGTCTTACAATGTTGGACCAATAGAACTGTATGTCAAGTGCTGTTGCAGGTGTGTCTTAAGGTGTGTGGAGGTTTTCATCCTGATGATCTTGCAATGATGAAATTGACCATCTACACAATTACCTGAGAAGATCCCTGCTGAGACCTCTATTACATCACAGCTTAATAAAGAGCAATGTTTACAATGAAATGTATTGAACAACCAGACATCATGACCAAAGTTAGTTTTACCTGATTCAGTGTATTTTTTACACTCTATATCACATGTACAAGTTCCTCATTCCTTTCTGACTCATTATGTTGTCTTTCCTTGTTTTTGTTTTTTTTTCAGAACCAAGGTATAATAGGGCATTTCTTATATTTTTGCCTTCTAGTTTTCAGAAAGCCTGCAGTTAAATAGGCTTAAGTTCCTTTTGTTAGAAAATTAAAAGCACATTGGGTGGGGTCTTCATCATAATTTTGTTATGATCTCAAATACGTTTTAATTTCTGGCATTTTACCTGTATAATCTCACTTCAGTCTTTTCCAAAGGGCACTGTAGTGGAAGGAGGAAATTCAAAGTGGATTCTGGTAGAGAATTTCTGTTACTAAAAACTCTGGCACATAGTAAGGTATGCAACTCCAAAATTATTCATTAGAGAGATTAGTTGAAAGTCATCTTTTTACACACTAATACTCTTTCCTCAACGAAACCAAAGGATTTAAAATAACTAATATTTTTTGAAGTTAATGGCACAAATGTGCATGAATTTTCTAGAAATATAATGATCACTCATGATCACTGATACTTCAAAGAATGCTTTCCAATAAGAGGAATCCCCTTCAGACATTTTCATACAATGTGTATCTGCCTGGTAACAGAACCCCAAACTAGACTAAGGCTTCTAATAGCTATTTAATTTTTGTTGCCTTTTTTGCAATACTGCTTTCTTATCATATTGATTAGTATGAATTCTATGGCCAGTATAAAATCGCATTTGTAATAAAAGTTACTAGATGGAACCTTCATGGATGAGGTGGTGTGGTGTTTCTTGTGGAACCCTGCCTGATTCAAGGGAGGAGTTAGTATTGGCATTTGGTATATTTCTCTGTGGTGGAGCAGGGTGGGGCTTTGAGGGTGAAGCCCAGTCTGTGTAGGGCTTTGAAACAGCAGAGAGGGAACAGGAAGGACTAGACTTGTTAGGGGCGGGGTCTCTTGTGGAGTAGGTGGGATTGAGCATGGAGGCTGGCAGGTGGACCGGTTTTTAGTGGAAGAAGATGGGGTCACTGGGGAGGAGGCTGTTTGGGGCAGAGCTTTGAGAAGGAAGAACAAGGCTACAAAGGAGATTACTTAGAGGAGGGGTGCTGGTAGAGCACTGTGAGCCCTTGTGGGATATGTAGGGTGAGGTTTTCCATAAGGCAGGGAAGGGAATGGAGGCAAGAGGCTGACAGAAGGTGGGGATTCTAGTGTAGCAATGCGGAGCTATGAAGGAGAGGCTTTTCAAGGTCTGACTTTGAGAGGGCCTGGTGGTACTAGGAAGACTTGGTCTAGTAAGGGGCAGGATTTCTGGTGGAGAATGGCAGGACTTAGGGAAGTGTGTTAGGGTGGAGATGGGGTTTCTTGCAGAGCAGGGGTTTCTTGCAGAGCAGGATGTAGTCACAATATATGGAGGAGTTTTTCAGGACCAGAGCTTTGTGGTGATAGGATCCAGTGCACTAGCCTAGTTCGGATGGGTTTTCTGGTGTAGCCAGTCACCACTTCAAAAAGAAAAATCAGGTTGTGTGGGGATTTCAGTGTTGCAAGGCAGGACATGGACTTTGGACAGGGTTTCCAGTAGGGCAAAGAAACCTTTAAAAAGGGACTATGGAGGGACAAGGATTTACAGTTCAGCCTGCTGAGACTTCCAGAGGCAGGCCAACTGGAGCAGTGGTTTCCAGTGGAGCAATGTGGGTGTCGAGAGATGGGACAGTGTGGTGGGGGTTTTCTAGTGGGGTTTTTCTGGAGCAGGGCATGGGGCTAGTTGGAGGAGGGGCTTTGATAAGGAGTGGAAGGGCTACAATGGTGTAGGATTATTATGGGCATGTTATCTGATCGTGTAGTGTGTGGATCTGAGGAAGGAGCCAATATGGGGCGGGTTTATCTGGGGAGCAAGGCAGGGCATTGAGAGAGTAGATGTGGGAGGTGGAGAGGCTTGTGGTGGAGCAGGGCTGGCTTTCCAGGCAGGAGATGGGCTATGTGAGAATCTTCTGGCCAAGCAAGGTGGGGCTTCAAGGGCAGTTATAGGCAGGTAGAGGGTTTTTTGTGTAGCATGATGGGCTTTGTGGGAAGAGGTAGGTTCAGGGCTGTGTTTGAGAGGTTAGGCCACTTAGAAGTAGGCTAGTTATGGGAGGAGTTTCTGATGAAACCAGGAGGGGCTTGTGGGAGAAGGATGATTGGGGTGGGGTTGAAAGGAAAGGGAGGAGCTTGCAGATGCTAGGATATGGCAGCAATGAGACTATGTGGTACTATAGTAGTTAGGGGCGGGGTATCTGGTGATTGAGGTGGGGATTGGAGGGAGGAGCCTGATGTAGGCTGAGTTCTTGGTGCAGTAAGGTGGGACATAGAAGGAGATATGGATGTGGCCTGGTTTCTGGTGGTGCAGAGCAGGGATTCCAGGAAGGGGTGGGGTGGAAGAGGGATTTCCCTATGGCAGAGGAGGGCTTTCAGGAAGGAGTCTGGTTTCAGTCAGGCCTTTGAAAGTTTATAGCAGGGCTCCCAGGGGGTAGCTTATTTAAGGTTGGGCTTTTTAAGGAAGAGGCTGACTGCAAGTGTTTCCAGTGGATCCAGTCAAGTTTTATTGGAAGCGGGGATAGGAAAGGGGCAAGACTTAGTGAAGAGTGGGGCTACAAAACATAAAAAGTTACTATTAATAAATACAATATAAGAACCCCATTTTCTGCCAATGTAGAATTATATTACTTTTATATATGCGAGAGATACTAGAGAAAGTAACCAAGTAATAATTCCTTCCTGAAATTTTTCTTTATTCCAGTTGAGTGAAAATAAAACCACAGGACACATCAGGCTCAGAGGCACACAGGAGACTAAGACACATGAAGCATTGGACTTGATTCCCTATCACTACCATTAAGGATCACAAATAAAAAGTTTAAAATTTCTCACTTGGTCATAATGGACACTTTTGTGTTAAAATTGTGAATGAATAGAATTTTTACTCTGACCATTTTAGAAATCCTAAAAATAAGTAGTAATGTTTTAACTTTATACAATATTGGAAAGGATACTAAAAATAATTAGGAAAATATAAAATTGTACACAGAATGTTCATTCTCCACCATCAATTCTAATCTAAAAGAATTTAAAACCAGAAAATTACCATATAGTTAGGTTACAGCATGGTTTCTTTTCAGTCATGAAAATGGTGACTTAAGCAATGTGTCTTTATCATTGGATGCATCGATGTTAGAACTTCTAAGAATGTGAAGCACTACTATACAGACCCTGAAGAAACTCAGAAGGAGCTGTGAAATTATGTTGGAATAAAATTAATGACTAATTAGAGTAGGAATTGATCTTCACTACACCAATAAATACTTTCCAGAAGAAAAGGCTACATTGAAAAATAAACAGTGAAAAGGAAGCAGGCAGGCAGCCCTTGAAGGAGGCATGATTGCAATCTTCTTTTACCTAAGTTACAGTTACTGACCTATGTTCTTCCCTAACGCCAAATAACAAAGCCGTGAAAATGCAGTAATCATTTTCAAGGCGTTAGAATTTACAGAAAGAATTCAATGAATGTATTGATAGAAAGTAAAAATAGATGTGTGAGTTAAAGAGTGAAGAAAATATTCCCAAACCCTGGCCCTCCGCTGTGAGAGAGGTACAAGCCGAAACACAAGGAGAATGGACAGAAGTACAGAAGGGCATACCAGTATTTCGCAAGATGCAATGATGAATGTAACAGGGGAGAAAATCAACAAGATCATCACAGGACTTAGAACAAATGGAATGAGAGAGGAAGAGGGAGAGAAAAAAAGGGAATATTAAGAGTTTAAAAGTGAACATGTCTGCCAGGACTATCCTAAGCATATATTAATTAAAATGAAGGAAACTATGGAATCTATGTTTCTTGAGTCTGGCTTCCTTCACATAATATGATTGTTTTCCAACTCTTTCCATTTTCTTAAGCAAGGGGATGTGTCATTCTTTCGGATAGAAGCATAAAATTCCATTGTGTATATATACCACATTTTCTTGATCCTGTCATCTATTGAGGGGCATCTTGATTGGTTCCATATCTTAGCTATAGTAATAATGCTGCAAAAAACATAGTTGTTGATTTAGTGTGGTTTAGCTTGAGATCATTTCCACAAGTGCCCAGGAATGGGATTGCTGGTTCCAGAACTATGTTCATTTGACCTTACAAAATGATGCTAATTGAAATGAACTCTAAGTCATAGAAACAACAAGTCTTTTTTTCAGATATCAACCTTGATGTAGGTAAAGTAGTGTATCTAGATCTTATTTTTATTTCATTTGCCTTTTTCCATTGGTTTAACTCTGGAAATCTCTGTCTTGATTCTGGTACCTTCCATCTTGTATATGCATTTATCTGATTTGGAGAAGGAAATGGAAAAAATATAGTGATGAAAGAAGTACAAAGAGTGCCCCATTGCAACAATGATATTCACACGACACTATATTGGAAATGAACTTTACAACTTTGAGGTGAGGGTGAGGTGTGGAGGGTGGGAAGGGATATGAGAACAACAATGGAGTGTGTAACACTATTCAACAAGGAATGTACATTACTCATGTAACTGTAACCACTCTGTATATTTTTTAAATGAAATAAAATATAAAAATTGAACCTATCCTAGAAAAGTATATCCTTTTCAAAATAATATATCTGTTACAGACTTGTAAGGGATTCTAGCTCAAGCTGTTAGACCTGGAAAGGGATATATTGGGAAGCCATCTCAAACAGCAGTCAAAAGGCTGAGAGCTGTGCTCTGCAAAGGTCAAAGAGTCAAGGGAAGACAGGGATATGAGTTATTACCTCAAGAGTATTTAATTTAGAGCTGTGGGATGCTAAAACATTAAGACTTTGTAGACAAGATAGATGTCTGTGTTATGGTTGTAATGATCATTGCTCCCTTCTGCTCCCTAACAATAAGGGATTCAATTATCACTATTCATACAAACAATATCTCATGTCAATAGTTGTAACCACCAGCAAGATTGATGCCTTAGTTTGTGGACATACCTGTAGCCACTGACCCCTCCCCCCCTCCCCGTAGTAGAAGGAATATAAAGCATGTCAAGCAGGATTTAGGGATCCAGAAGCTGGCAATGAGGCTTTGGGTCCTCTGGTGTCTTCTTTCCTATTACTTCCTGTGATTTCTCAGTTCTTTGGCCAGGTATCCCATCATCTTTGCTGTCCCATGGTTGTGGTTAGGGACATTACTGATATTCTGAACACCTCAAAACAAACTATGGAAAAACACTTCCTCAAAGAAGATTGACAAACTTATAGGAGCACCTGGACAGATCCCAAACATCAGCAGTCATCCTGTGATCCTCTAGCAAAAAAGTACTATTTAGGAGTATCTTAACTTCTGATAATATAAGAGATGGATAATTGTCCCTTTTGTGTATTTGGTATTGCATAATTTTTCAGAAACACATATACATTGTGAAATAATGTTATTTATTTCATAGGTCACAGACCATGTCACTGGAGTGATGACCCTAATGTCTTATCTCAGTTGCCTGATTCAGACTTGTGAATTGCCTAATTATGAACGTTTCTTCATGAAACTCAACAACACAGAATGAAGTGTCAGGGTTAGGCCATTCCATACCTGTAAGGATTTTTACGTATATTAGAGTAATATACACCTACACTGCTCAGCACTTACGGCACATTGGTATGTTATAATTATCTTCAGACCAGAAACACGCTAGAGCTTAAAGTAGAATGATGGGCTACACATTTTCAATGCAAGAGTGATGATCACCTCCTGCCATTATTCTCAGTGGAGAATCCTTCCTATACATTTTACTGACTTAGCTTCTACTCTGTGCTTTACCATTATCAGACAGGGTCACACTGTATTGAGCCACAATACTGCAGCAATCTTAGCTGCCTTTGAATTTTACCTTCAATCTTGATACCAAGGTCAACTCTGCAACTCTAATCACATAGTTAATTGACACCCGAACTTTTCAAGCCTGGTTAAAAATTCAGCTATCACTGCTCATTGCCAGTGTTAAAGATCTCACTCCTTTAGATTTGTTGTGCATCTGCTTGTATTTCCAACACTGCCTTAGATGTTGGTTTTTGAAGTAGAGCTTTTAGTTTGCATTTGATTTATGGAGGTGTTAGTGATACCAGTTGATCTGCATATATTATAATGTAAGTAATTTGATGTTTTGACATATGAATTTAATTTTGGCATTGAAGAAGTGAATACACATCACTCACAAAAGTTTCTTTATGTGTACTGGTATTACTTTATTGTGAACTTCCTAAAAGCCAGCCATGGGAGCACATGTCTCTAATCCCATCACTTCTGTCACTGAAACAAGGCTTGAAAGGTCCAGACTACTTATCACTTCATAGTGAGAACCTTTCTACAGAGAAGGGGAGAGAATAGCAAAAAGAGCAAATGAATCTTCCGAGAGTTTTGTTACATATTCTTTACACTTAGCCATTAAGACCACTATAATAGTATTTTTTATGACTTCTTACCTACTATTTTCCTGTTCTGAGCTGTTTTGTTTATGGATCTCTAAGAAATCATGTAAGAATCGCATAAGAAATCTATATAAATCATATAAGAAATCATAAAAAATAGTTTTGTTGGGATATTTAATCCAAAAGGAATAATTTCAGGAAAGTATTAAGCATATAAAATGTAATGCAGAGCTGGAAAGGTGGCCCAGTGGTAGAGCGCTTTGACATGGATTTGTTCTCCTTAAGCAATTACTCCAGGAATAATAAACAGTGGAACTGAATGATGTTAACTCAAGTATTTCTTTAGAAATTAAACCAATCTTTATTTGCTATAAAGATCACTTACAATGTCATTACCTACACCCTTTTCATTTAAAATATTTATATTCTGTAGCAATGTCATTGCCGTTATTACCATGCATGAGGCCCTGGGTTCGATTCCTCAGCACCACATAAGCAGAAAAAAAAAAGCCAGAAGTGGTGCTATGGCTCAAGTGGTAGCTTGCTAGCCTTGAGCTGAAGAGTTTAGGGACAGTGCCCAGGCCCAGAGTTCATGCCCCACGATGGGACCCCCCCAAATGTAATGCATTGACTCTTTATTGAAAACTTCAGCAGTTGTAGTTTATTTATTCTGATAACAAAGATTATAAACTAAGTTACAATGGTATTCCAAATGGAACTCAGAACTAGAAACATGAAAGGTAGCACTAAAGAATGCTACTGCTACCACTAATCGAGTAAGAATGAAATTTAGGCAAACCTCCCTCAGAGTAAAAGCCACTGGACAACCCCAACATTGCTTTCATTGTTTCATATGAAGAAAAGACTTTTTTTTAAAGTAAAGACAGTTTTTCACAGATATTTATATCAATTAGGTATGTATTTCTTAAGGCCTTCAGGAAGAATGCTGTGATCATGTTGATGGAAGCTGATTTCTTTTTTTTTTTTTGGTCCGGTGGTGGGGCCTGAACTCTGGGCCTGGGTGCTGTCCCTCAGCTCTTCAGCTCAAGGCTAGCGTTCTACCACTTGAGCCACAGCGCCACTTCCGGCTTTTTTCTCTTTGCTTATGTGGTGCTGAGGAATCGAACCCAGGGCCTCGAGCATGCAAGGCAAGCGCTCTACCACGGAGCCACCTTCCCAGCCCCTGGAAGCTGATTTCTACACAATGGAAGCTGGTGTCTACACAATGTGCAGACACCATTCCAAGCACTGCACCTGCATTAGGGTAATTTTAGTGCTCATGAGTATTTTTCAAGTTAAGAAATGAATTAAGTATTTTATTAAAAACAGAAGTAGGTATAAGGCTAAACAAATTTCCTAAGTACCTAAGACTGATCAGTTGTTGTAGACCCATAATTCAAATCCAGGTTTCCACCAGGCATATCTGAGGATATTCTGTGTCACATTCATTACCTTTCAAGAGCTATGGAGCAGATGAACCCATATTATCTTCCTAATTATGGTAATAACGGCAATGACATTGCTACAGGATATAAATATTTTTAAATGAAAAGGGTGTGGGTAATGATATTGTAAATGATCTTTATACCAAATAAAGATTGGTTTAATTTCAAAAGAAATACTTGAATGAACATCATTCAGCTTCCACTGTTTATTATTCCTGGAGTAATTGCTTAAGGAGAACAAATCCATGTCAAAGACACTTGTGCTGATGAACACAGGCTTTTAGCATTAAGTACCTTGAATATACAGGGAATAGTTTGTTGTGGATATATAATCCAAACAAGTAATTTTTGTGGCTACTTACTTCCTTGTTGTACCAAAGAAAATCTGTTCCATATTCTAAAACATGTATCAATTTAATGGATATTAGTGATATCAGTTTGAATTAGGTGTGTGTAATATATGGAATGTATGCTATTACATAACATATGAATGTTATAGTTATAATGTATCATTACTGATATTCTATAACTACTATAAATAATATATGTATAAAACTGGTTTTAGTATTATACTGTGAAGCATAGAAGGAATGACAACTTTATTTATATAAATATATTGGTAAGTTGTAGTCACATACGTTATTTTTGTGCCAAAACTGAGACTTGAACTATGGTCTGGGTGTTGTCCCTGATCCATTTCACTCAGACTAGCTTCATATAGCTATCTTCAGAACTCAGCACCTAAGTAGCTTGGATTGCAGATATTAGTCATGTTAAATTTTTTAATTCCATCCTTGGTAGGTTCGTACATAATTATTTTTGAATGTTCAATTATATTATGATAGTCCATTTCTAAACCAACTCAGAATAAATAACTACTTATTGGAGAAAACTATATATTGCAATTGAAATTGTAAGGACCCTACTTTACTATCAATTTTCAAAGATATTGCTAGTTTAATTCCTGGACAGACAAGTAGAAAAATTAATTTATGTGTGCATAATACATGTAATATACAAATAATATATTTATAGTATATGCATAATTAGGGATATTCTATAATTACTATAAATAATATATGTATAAAACTGGTTTTAATATTATACTGTGAAGGATACAAGGAATGACAGCATCCCTATCTTAACTATCTCATTTTCAACAATATGTAAACTATGCTATAAACATATATCATCTAGAAAGCACACCTGTGTAATCACTTATTCACCTTCAAATATTCTCCTCATCACTATCAACATCCTCTAAGATTGGCTACAGTTATCTACAGCAAACACTTTGTGATACTTTCTGGGTAATGTTGCTTGTCTTCATCCTTCTCAGCCCTTCAGCAACTTCAGTGAAGAGCATTTTCTCCTGCTTTGCCTGTAGATGATATCATCCCAGCAAAGAATCTGTGGCTGGCATTTGAGCACTGGTATATTCAGAGGTTCTTTGGTTGTGTTTTAGTGTAAATGAAAACATACTGATTTGAAAATACTATAAATATTCGTTCTTTAAATTTATTGTTAATTTAAATATAATAGGGGTGGTTTTAGTAGTGCATGCCTTTAAATCTAGCTATTTAAAAGTCTGGAAACAGAGGATCATAGTTTTAAGATAGACTAGGGAAATGAACCATGAGACACTTATCTTCAACTAAGAACCAAAAAGCTAAAAGTGGAGCTGTGGCTCAAATGGAAGACTGGCAGCCTGAGCATAAAAGAAAAGTAAAAGAACCTAGGCCCCTAATTTAAGTCACAGTATTAGCACTCATATACTATATATACATATACATGGTTCCTAAAATATCCTGTGAGTTAATTTGTCAAAACCTGGTCATAGATTACATATGAGGTGTGAAGAAGTATGTAAGTCTTAAGTGACCCGAAGGTATTTTGACAAGACAACTAGAAGAGTTGTCACTTAATCGAACAGTAATGAGGGATAGGTTTGTAGATAAAGATCAAAGCTCACTTTGGGATCTTTTGAGTTTCTTAAAATCAGCAGCTAGGAGTTGTCAGTAGACAGGATGCTATAAAGGACTTGAATTAAAGAAAGAACAGAGCTGGAGGAAAAAAACAGAAATAGTTACATGTACTCAATGGTAACAATCATGAGAAGGAAGATTACAGAACTAAGCCCTGAGATACACAAATATATAAAACATGATAAATGAAGAAAACTAATAAGGATGTAATGCAGACTTATAGGGATAGGTATTTTTAATATTTAAGGGCTATGAAGTGATTGTGTGATGACCTAAAATTTAAGAAATTGGTATGGTCAACTATTCCTTGGGCCAATCATAGCTGATAGTTTAAGTAAAAAGGGGCCACAATAGTGTGTCTTGATATATCAAAGTGAAAACAGATCAATATTTGGAAAGCCATTTTTTGGACATGTAGTTGGATTGACAATTACTGCAGTTTGTTCAAGTGTCAGTAGAAGGGTACAGTTTTAGCACAATGATAGAAATCTTTCAGGGATCTGGTAGATTTTCCCTCTGTCTTCAATTTCCCTTTTTTTTTTTTTCTGAGAACTAAAATATCATCACTGGAAGCCAGTCTCAAATTGTGCTTTTGGCAAGTTACCAGATATTCAGTCTATCACATGCCCAAATGACAGAGAACGGGAACAGGTATACATTGAGCACTCACAGTAGACTGGTCTCTGGAATTTCTCATGAAGAGCCTTCTGCCGTTGTGGGATAGATAGGGCTGGATAATATACAAAATAGCCATCATACATTGAAAGTATTCTGCTAAGTTGACACCTGAGATACTGGATATTTTAACTGCATTGTATTGATTTTGATGAATCAGTTAATCAGATTCCTTATACCATATCATGTTACTAGACTGTGAAATGCATGTTTATTGCATTTTCTTTGTATAACATATAGTATGTTTTGAAATTTGGTATAAATCATTCATCATTTTATTTTTTCGATATGGATTACTCCTAGTTCTCAAGCTTGGGGAAATGCCCTGGAAATTTGTACCTTGAAGTCATATGTTGCCATGTGTCATAGCCTATTTTCCTTGTACAGAGTTGGTAATAAATCATATGTAATTTATTTTTTATTTTAATTTATTGTCTATTGCAGAGTTTGAACTAGGGCCCTGGGCACTGTTCCTGAGGTCTTTGGCTCAAGGTTATCTCTCTACAACATCAAGCCACAGTATCAATTTTAGTCATGTGTGATTAGTTGGTGATAAGTGTCTCAAGGGAACTTTTCTGCCCAAGCTGGCTTTGAACTGTGATCCTCAGATATCAGCCTCCAGATTAGCCAAGATTACAGGCATGAGCTACCAGCACCTGGCTATACGTAATCTAAACTGAAGTTTTCTTCAAGTGTTTAATCCTACATTGAAGTTATTTTTCTTACAAACTTCCTAATGCATATGTAATCTATTCTATTTTGAAAAGTACTGTTGTACCTCCCACTTATTTGTGGCATTTCTGAAATCCAAGTTCCTCTGTGTTTCAAGGTGGATACTTTTGCCTGTAACAAGTATTGTTGTTAAACACATAACATCTGGCTACTTAGAAAACAAAAGATGTGAAACTACTGTAGCCAGATAAAGAACTTCCAGGATAATTCAAGGGCAACTCATGTACTCTCTGTGTAGGTGAATAGGGACCATAGAAAAGAAATTCTTATACTTGTAAGTGATTGAGTGTGTGTGCACATAGATGATCACTTGTTTATCTGTTGCTATAGTTTTACACATTCACTAGTAAAACAATATCATATATATATATATGCAGATCACAGTTTCCAAAATCCAGGAACCACCTCCATGAACATCACTTTCTTACGTTGCTCTTTGGGTAATAAGAATGAAACCTGGAACTGTCCAGTGGTAGAGAAATTACTCAGCAATTCAAGCATTTATCTTTCAATATATTGCTTGTTCCTAACACTAAAATTAGAAAGACTGTTAATATATAATGTATGTTATATAGAATATATTTAATATATTCTATATAACGTATAATATATTGCATATTATAATGTATGCTATATATAATACCTGACAGTAGTATATATTTGTAAGGAAAAATACAATAAACGTATCAATGTCCATACTTTCCTAGCCATGATTAAGTTCAGTAGATTTAGGTGCATTACATCTCAATAGGAAAAGTATACTGAAGTTCTGAGGACCTTGAGCTAGATAAGGAGAATTCCTGTAAAAGAAGCCTCTCCTCAATTATGAGAAAAGATGTTTGGAAATTTGTTTGGGTTTTTTTTGGGGGGGGTGGTAATGGGGCCTAACTCTGGGCCTGGGTGCTGTCCCTCACCTCTTCAACTCAGGGCTAGTGCTCAACCACTCAAGCCATAGCACCACTTTTTTTTTTTTAATATTTTTTATTGTGAAAATACTGTACAGAGGAGTTACAATTACATGGAAAAGATAATGAGAACATTTCTTATCAATCATTGTAGCCTCCTCCTTTGTTTACCCTTCCCATTCCTTCCCAGCCACCCTCCCCCCCCCACTAACTCCCCCCCACACCAAAGTTGTAACGTTTGTTTTTGACATGACAACTTGTACTTCTCATTGTTGCAACAGGTCCACCTGTATCCTTATTTAAACGACTAGTTTTTCCCCTTCCCCTCCACAAATTATACCGACATCAAATACAGTGAAAACTGGGGTTATACTGTGGGGGAGGGACATACAAAGCAAAAAGAAATAATCTTATAAATGCATTAGAAACAAATGCATGAAAGAAAAAAAAACATTTAAATGCATATCTTAGGGTTCATTTTCCTAACATCACCTTATCTGACCTTTTCTGCTTGACTCATACATATACTAGATATTGCAAATAAGGGAAACCATGGGACCTATGTTTCTTTGGGGCCATAGCACCACTTCTGGCTGGGGAAACGAAGCCAGGGCCTCATGCATGTAAGGCAAGCACTCTAACCACTGAGCCACCTTCCCAGCCCAAGTTTTGTAGTTTTTGAGAAGAGTAATTTGGCATTTGCTTTGCATCCTTGATTAGTAGGTATCATTTTGCTCCAAATTTTGTCTCCGTTTATGTTCCCTAAACACTTACACAGGATCATCATTCCATAGCATATCGTTAAGTCCTTCTTTTATTTCTTTTATCATTATTGTTTTGTTGTTGTTGTTTTGCTGATGCTGAAGCTTGAACTCAGGGACTAGGCAGTATCCCTGAGCTCCAGGCTAGTGATCTACCACTTGAGCCACAGTACTACTTCTGGATTTTTCTTCCTGGGCTTGCTTTGAATCATAATACTCAGATCCCACCATCCTGCGTAACTTGGATTACAGATGTGGGCCACCAGGGCCCAGCAAGTACCTCTCTTTTAGATATTATTCTAAAAGCCTCCTATCCAAGGTCACTCCTAAGATAGTAAATGGAACTATGCCAATAGTTCCTTCACACTCTCATCTCCTGTTATGGCTATGGTGGGTCTTTTCCATCTTATTTTGAACCTACTTGACTGTTCTCTTCCTTATCCATGGTTCTAGGTGTGTTACTAATAATTAACTAAATTTAGTGGGTATAAACCCTAAATCACTCAACTATAAATTTCATTTAATTTTTTAATATGATTGTTTTTCTGTACAAATATGAGCTTATACTCAGCTTCTTGCACCTACCTCTTGGCATAAGCAGAGCCTAGGCTTATTCTACCTCAAATACAAGAGGTTAGCCAAATAATTACCTACAGTATTCCTGCCTAGGAGTCAGGACAAGTAGTTGAGTGCCTGAAAGAAGCAATGCATTCCTGGCATGGGAAGGGGTGGGAGAGACAAGAGCCTAGAGAGCAAACTGGCAGTCACAACATTTAACAACTTCTCCTTTGGGGAAACTGACCTCCTGCAAAGAGGCGGTGAGATAACACCTAGTGAATTTTCATATATGAAGGAAGTTGTCATGTCTCACTACACAACTCACTTGTAGTCAAAGACAGGGTCATTGTTTTGTGTCCTCCATAGGTCCAGTCTCACTTAATCTCCATCTTAGACTTTGCCCAGACTCTATTCCTACCAGAAGATCCCTAATGAGGAGAAAAGTGTGATCTCTTGGCTTCTGACTGGCCCTGTGGGAACTGAGGCCACTTTTAGTTTTGAACCTATTCCTCCTGACAAGGCTGTGGTGGGTGGTGGGAAAGCTCATTCTCTGAATTGTGCCCTAGTACCAAATCTCTTCAGAGAAAGCCAAGGAATTACAGATTCTGCCTGGGGGGGGGCCGGGAGCGGGGGGAGGGTGCGGTGAGTTTCTCCATATCCAAAGAGTTCAATTAATATCTGATTATAAGGCCCAAGTGTAGGTCCTTCACCAGATCCTTCAAGCTGGAGTGGATGTTAGCTCAGACTCCAGGCCATCCTCATATTTCTCCAGCTCTTTCTCATGAACAAAATGGTCATAGGAGTTGAGTTCAGAAACAAGGAGAAATGAGAAAAGCAGAAGAATCATTGGCAGGGGGAGGAATTAGAAACTTTGGGTGAAAAAAGGGCTCAGAAAATCTAGGATCACTCACATCATTTGGGAACCACATCATAAGATTAGGGAATAAAAGTAATAAATTACTACCTAATTAGTAACTCCACTGCTCTGACTACATTACAACTGTTCTGTCAAAAGGTACTGTCCTAGCTCTATTTTGATGAGGAAAATGGAGCACATTCACAAAGTTCTCAGTATCTTCATCCATAGCCACGTTGTTCTTACTCTCTACTTTTCTGTTACTTTCCTTTGCTGGATTCTATCAATGACACTTGAAAGTGTTATCATCTTCAGACATGTAATTACATTTTCTTTTAATCCATTTGTTATAAAAATAAAACAAATTATGGGGAAAACTATGTCTATGGTACATTTTCTTCCAAGGCATATTTATTTTATGTTAAGTATTATTTTAATAGTTTCATTTTTAAAACTTGAGGAAAATGTTTTGTTACTATTAGCACTAATTATTGCACCTGTTTTTGTATTTTTCCATGTCTGTATGTTTGTTATTAAGCTTCTAAAATTTTCTTTTCCCCCAACTGTTGCCTTCTTAAAATTTCTTCAAATTATAAACTATATATAATAGTCCTGTATGTGTTCATTGATATATTTAAATTTTGATCTAATATCCACATATTATAGGATCTCTTCAAACTATTGTAATTGCTCTGAAAATCTGTATGGATGTCCCTCATTAAAGCAAAAAAACAATGCCACAAAACCCAATGAAAATAGGATTAGGTATCTATCCAAAAATATTTAGCAATGATACAGTAGAAACATTCACTTCTCACTGGGTGCCGGTGCCTCACACCTGTAATCCTATCTACTCAGGAGGCTGAGATCTGAGGATCGAGGTTCAAAGCCAGCCTGGGCAGGAAAGTCTGTGAAACTCTTATCTTCAATAAACCACCAGAAAACCGGAAGTGGCACTGTAGCTCTAGTGGTGAAGCACTCGCATTGAGCTGAAGAGGTGAGGGACAGCACTCAGACCCAGAGTTCAAGCCCATGACCAACAACAACAACAAAAAAAAAAGCTGATAATGAGCTGAGCTGCTAGAGGTAGTTTCCCTAAAGATCTAAGAGCTAAAAGTGGAGAGGCAAACCAAGAGCTCTGCACCACATCAGTCCACCATGCCAAATGCTTCTACGATAGTACTAGCTACCCAGTTTGCACACTCATGACCTTTTTACCCTGATTGTGCCCCACAATCCCTCACAACTTTTACTCTTTCACTTTGTCTATGCTTTCTTGTCCCTGCTAAACTCTTCTGGATGCCTGTATTAGCTACGCCAACCCTTGCAAAGCTGTTGCTGCTACCCAATTTCCTGCCACTTCAACTCAGTTATTACAGTCACAATTACCCTTTCTCTGGTATCCTAGTCTCTGCTACTCTTTTCTGCTACCCATAATTCATAACACCATGGTTCCAGCCACTTGACCCCTGACACCCTTGTCTCTGATACCACATACCCAAACAAAACAAGGGAAGAGTGGGCACAGACAGTCGACTTGGGTACTCCTCTTGCAGGCACATTGGGACATTATTCCTCAGGTATTTAACACAAGGGACTTACTGGCAGTGGAAAGAAATGAGGTTACTCAGACGTAACTAATATCCAAGAATATCAACTGACAACTTGTTGCTAGGAAAAGAAAGCAGTAAGGTGACAGTTAATGAGAAAAAGTTTTACAAAGATATTGGGGATGATGCAATAGGTTTAGCTTAGTCCCTTCTACTAGTGATCTGAATTATTTTTTGACATAGACATGTAACTACTTTGCATTTTAAAAATTATATGAAGATGCACCTTTGTGTGGTACTTATATTAATTTATGAAATAGTTGCATATGATCACGTTAATGATATTCAATATTTTATGTTCAATGTTATGCTCATGAGGCTGCCTTTGGCAATATGAATTGAGCTCTCTAACAACAAATGGAATTTCATTGTCAAATACTACAAGGAGATTACTGATGCTAGTACCAAAATGAAAGCTGGAACAAAAAAACTGAAGAAAGCTGCAAGTTTGATGGGAAGGAGTCAGTGGTAAGGGCTATGATGAAAGAGAAATTTTTCACCATGGAATCTTGGAAGAATAGAATGTGTTTTGTTGAATTACTAGCTTTTTAAACCTTCTTAGAAAGCAGAACATTATTTTTATTCTTGCTTTTTGGTAGCCGTTTAATGAATGGTTTAACAAAAAAATTATCAAAATGACTGAAAATTAAATGATGTGAATTATCAGATTAACATTATACCTAAAGTTGCCCTGAGATGCAGGGCATTAAATTAATGGAATAAACTTCCTTTTGAATGGTTGGACAGTCCATGACACTTGTTCCAAAACAAGAAAAGATACTGGAGAGAAAAAAAAAAGAGGAAGGAGACTCAACACAGCTGAAATTAGCATGTTCTCATTTGGAGTTTCATGGTTTTTTCTACAAAGAATAAGAACTTCATCTTAACATAATAATTTCAAAATGGATGTGCTACAGGATAGCTTGTAAATGTAATATTTAATGCTGTTGAATTACTTGAAGACAAATGTTTACCGAAAACTTTAAATTCCAGAAAAACTGTAATGTTCCAATAAACACCTGGAAGAAATATAATTTAAAAGTTCATGGTTCAAAGCAAACCCTGGCAGGAAAGTCTGTGAGACACTTATCTCCAAACAGGAAGTGGCACTGTGGCTCAAGTGGTAGAGGGCTTCTCTTGAGCTGAAGAACTCAGGGATACGTTAAAACCCAGTCCCTGAGTTCAAGCCCCAAGACTGACAAAAAGAAATTTAAAAAAAATTAAAGCATTAGGGATGGGAAGAAGACTCAGTGGTAGAGTGCTTGTCTCTCATGAATGAGGTCCTGGTTTCAATTCCTCTGCACCACATAAGCAGAAAAAACTGGAAGTGGTGCTGTGGCTCAAGTGATATAGCCTTGAGCTGAAGAGCTCAGGGACAGTGCCCAGACCCAAAGTTCAGGCCCCCTACCAACAACAACAACAACAAAAATTAAAGCATCAAACAACCCGAAGAGGTTATCCAGAATAATGAGTGCGGCATTATCCGTTTACATGACTTAGTGACTTGAAACCTAGTTTACCAGGGGAGGTGGTGGGCAATTTGTGTCTTTGCCAAAACCTGCGAAATTATTTTGTACTTTCCCAAGGAGGGACAAAACAGGGAATGGGGGGAGGAGGATAGGTGTTTGGCGGCCTTGCCTTTTGGTTCAGTGATTGTTTTCTGGAGTCAAATTCAGAGAAATCCTGCTTGCAATCCTAGTTGCATGAGGAATGAAGAAGCCAAGCCCTGGAAGTGGACTTTGCACTGTCCTTGGCACGGTTCCAACCACCACTGGATAATCCAAGTCCCATTTCAGGACCAAGATGCCTTGAAGACTACTGATCCACTGGGCAGGTGGACCTAACCACAGCCAGGAAAGGCAAAAAATTCAATGCCGAGGGCAGCACTGGAAATCTACAACAGGCAGAGATTTTTTAATATATTTTATTGTAAAAATACTGTACAGAAGGGGTTCTATTTCATGAGTAGGGTAATGTGTACACTTCCTATCGAGCATTGTTACCTCCTCCTTGGTTTTTCCCCTACCATCCCTTCCCTCCCCATCTCTCCAACTCCTCCCTCCTCAATCCCTGCCTGACATTGTAAATTCATTTTCTACATAGTGTCCTGTACATCTCTTCATCACAATGGGTCAACCTGCAGCCCCATTTAAGCATTTTGCTATATCCTTTCCACTCCCCAAATCACAAAAGTGAATATACAAGATGCAGAACATTGGAATCAAATACAGTGAAAACAGGGATTATACCGTGGGGGGATGAACCTACAAAAGAATCACATACTGCATTATAAGTATATTAAAAACAAAACCAAGACTGACTTGGGGTATATTTCACTTAACTTCATCTTATGTGGTCATAATAACATAACTTTTGATCTTTTCTGCTTGTCCTAGACATGTACTAGTCCTTGCAAATAAGGGAAAGCATGGGACCTATGTTTCTCTGGGCCTGGCTTACTTCACTTAATATAATTTTTAACAAACCTTTCCATTTCCTAACAAATGGGGCATTGTCATTCCTTCTAATGGAGGCATAGAATTCCATTGTGTGTGTGTGTGTGTGTGTGTGTGTGTGTGTGTGTGTGTGTGTGTGTGTGTGTGTGTGTCACATTTTCTAGATCCATTCATCTACTGAGGGGAATCGGGTTTGGTTCCATATCATAACTATAGTGAGTAATGCCGCAACAAACATGGTTGTGCTGGTAGCTTTGGTATGACCTTGTTTGTGATCATTTGGGTAAATGCCCAAAAGTGGGATTGCTGGGTCATAAGAAGCTCTAAGTGGGGTCTTTTGAATAATTTCCATACTGCTTTCCAAAGTCCTTGAACAAGTTTACACTCCCACTAACAATGCAGTAGGGTTCCCACCAGCATCTGTAATTATTACATTTCTTGATTATAGACATTCTAATTGGAATGATGTGCGATCTCAATGCTGTCTGATTTGCATTTCTTTTATAGCTAGAAAAGTTGAGCATTTCTTCATGTGTCTAATGGGCATTTTCATTTCCTCTTCAGAAAAATCTCTCTTTAAGTCTTTAGCCCACTGAGTTATCCGGCAGCTTTTTCTTTGATGATTTGTTGTTGGGGAATTTAATTTTTTGAGTCCTAAGTATATTTTAGATATAAGACCTTGTCCATTTTATGACTCATGAAGTTCTTCTCCCAGTACGTGGACTGTCTACAGTTCTTGTTAGCTTTGACCTTTGCCTTGCAGAAGCTCTGCGGTTTCAAGCAATTCCATTTGCCCAACCTTTCTTTTATTTGTTTTGTTTCTTGTTCTCTATTAAGAAAATTTCAGCGTGTGCTAAAGAGCCCTAGAGTTTCTCCTATTCCTTCATGTAATGTTTTCACCGTGTCTGCTTTTATTTTGAGGTCTTCTGTCCATTTGGAGTTGATTCTGGTGCAGGGCAATATATACGGATCTAGTTTTAGTTTAACAGGTATTTAAACAATTTTGCCAACACCATTTACAGAAAAGGCTATCTTTTTTCCACTCTATTTTTTTTAGCTCCCTTTTCAAAGCTTAGGTGGCTATAGGTCAGTGGATTCATTTCTGAGTCTTCAGTCCTTTTCCATTGGTCCTCAGGTTTGTTGTTGTGCCACTATCAAGCTCTTCTTATTACTATGGCTTTTTAGTCGAGTTTGACATTTGGAACTGATATTGCTTCAGCACTGTTCTTTCTGCTAAGGATTGACAAACCTACAGCCAGCATTATAGTTAATGGCAAAAAGTTAAAATCATTTCTTATAAATTCAGGAATGAAGGGCTGGGAATGTGGCTCAGTGGTAGAGTGCTTGCCTTGCATGCATGAGGCCCTGGGTTCCATTCCTCAGCACCACATAAGCAAAAAGAATAAAAGCCGGAAGTGGCGCTGTGGCTCAAGTGGTAGAGCGCTAGCCTTGAGCTGAAGAGCGGCGGGACAGTGCCCAGGTCCAGAGTTCATGCCCCACGACTGGGGCATGAAATAAATAAATAAAATAAATTCAGGAATGAGATAAGGATGTCTGAGCTGTCCCCCCACCCCCCTCTTCAAATTAGTATTAGAATGCTAGCTGGGGCAATAAGACAAGATACAAACTTAAAGGGGATCCAAATAGGGAAAGATAAAGTAAAACTATCCTTCTTTGCAGATGACATGATCTTGTATTTAAAGAACCTCATGGACTCCACTCCCAAGTTACTTGAGCTGATCAGAAACTTTGGCAAACTAGCAGAATATAAAATTAGCCCTCGGAAATCAATGGCTTTCCTGTATTCCATTAACGATAAGAGTGAGGCTGAAAATAGGAAAGCAATACCTTTTTAATATTCACAAAAAAATACAATAGCAAGGAGTTAACTTAAGAGGTGAAGGACCTCTATGATGGAAACTTTAAAAACCTGAAAAAGAAAATGAAAGCAGAACTAAGGAAGTGGGAAACCTCCCACGCTCCTAGATTGGGAAGATTAACATCATGAAAATGGCAATACTGCCAAAGGCTATTTCCAAATTCAATGTGACACCTATCAATATCCCAATCTCACTTTCAATGAAATAGAAGAAGCAATCCACAAATTCATATGGAAGAATAAAAGACCCCGAATAGCAGAGAGGATTTTTGTGATTCTCATTTTGTATTACCTCTTTCATTCTACAAAGTAATCTATGGATTTTAACTTTCTTCCCTCCCTTTGGATAAACCTCACAAAAACCCTGCCTCTAGCTCCCAAGACACCTAACTCTTAGGTCTGGACAATTGTTCCTAGATAGTGAATTACTTAGTTGTATTTTGAACGCATAAAACATGCATATAAAACTAGCACATTTTGATCTCATGAGAAAACTGCCTTTTTCCCTCTCTCAAATTCATTTCCTGATAGGCATTTTTAGAAAGAATCTATTTTCCTTTGTAGATGAAAGGCTTGTAGGAAACTATGTTTATAATCTGCCTCTTCCTCCTGCACCTCAACACCTAAAACACAAATTTCACAAAGCATTTATAAGAAAAAATACAAAAACCAAACACTGGGAAATGCTCAGATGCAGAAAGTTTTACAAAACCCAGAATATAACTCTGCTGTCTGAGGCTGGGGCTCTCTGTGTAAATTAACAAACCCCAAAAGAGCAGCCAGGAGTACCGGACATGAGTGTCTCTGGCTGATACTCCATGGACAAGGAGCATGGAGGGGCATCCTGAGCCTGCAGGAGAGTGTCTGGAGGAAAGTTTCCCTGCCAGCCTAAGTACAAAAGTTGGCATCACCCCACCTGGGCCTGTATTTCTTGTCTTCTCCCCACAGCTGAGAACAATCATCTCCTACTCCATGGAGGATACTGTACAAGCTGATCCCCAGAGAGGCTTCTGTTTTGTCTACACTCCTTCCTAGGTGGGTGCCCCCCCCCACCGTGTGTGTGTGCTCTCAGGGGCTGATCCTTAGGGTCCAGGCCCATGGGGCTTGTGGGTGTTAGATGTGGGTCAGTGTCATTCACGCAGCAGCTTCCCTAGTCCAACAGCAGGTACACCCTGATATTCTCCCACAGTCTCAGGTGAGGTGCCCAGAAGCACCCGTGTTGGGTAGGCTGCCACTAGGATCCTACTTCATCAGAGGGGCCAGATGAAGTAGCTGCTGCCTGAATTACTAATTATTTTATGGAGCAGTTATAAACAAATTGATACATATTACTGTATGATATATAATGCTATATCCTTGAGTCTCTAGTCTACAAAATCATTGAACTTGATACTAGCAAGAATGTATTTTATTTTATGTGTTTATAAGCCCATAATGGCAAACTGAAATGAAAGTACAACAAAACTCTTCTCCAAAAAGCACATTCTAAACTCACAGAATTTGAAAAAAAATGTATGTAAGTAGTGCAAATGAAATTATACTAGGATAGTAAAATACACACAAAAATATTACATTCATTACATTCAAAAGTAAAATAAGTAAGTACAGAAAGAATTCCTACTGGATAAAATATATTACAATGGTTTAACAGGTAGAAGTGATATAGGTTATATGTTTCCTTTTTATAAAACTTGTTTATATCTTCCTGTTCTATTTATCTTAGTGAAGGAAAACGTTAGAAAGCAGAAATTATATGTGGCATCTCTTACTTCCAGTACTACAAAGGAGAGTGGCACTTCCTAATGGGAGTCCTGGAATGACACCCACATCCAGCCCATGTAGACTCATCAGAGGTCCCTGTGGTGACCCTGAGGGGGTCTGGAAAACCGCACTGCTGTTGCAGCAGGTGCAGTATTTGTTGGGGTGGGCTGCATCCAACAAGGCTCCATCAGTGACCAGACTAAGCAACACAGCCTCAGGTGCCAAAGCCAGGAGGTAAGGCAGGGCAGACCCCAAGTCCTGCCTTCCATGTGTGTGGCCTGCATTGCCAAGGCCAGACCCATTCCTGCTTTGGATACCAATGAGGGTAGAGGATGAGCCCATTGCTGCCAAAGGGAGCATCCCCGGAATGGCATCCAGAGCTGGGCCCATGTGGACCAGAAGGACAATGGAGGAGGCTATACAGCAAAGCCAAAGGGGCTTTGGTCCTCCAGTGCTGCAGCTGGTGCATGCAAGTCCAGGCTCCTCTGGCACTGATGGGCATATGCAGGGATGGCACCTTACCCGAGATCACAGGGACCAGAAAATGGAGGTCCGTGGGGATGCTGAAGGGGCTCCAGGGTGCTCAGCTGCCACAGCTGTCACAAGCCCGCTGGCAGAAGGGCCAGCACACAACTCTAGTCCCCATTCTGCCCTAAAGTCTGAACCAAGGCTGGGCTGCCTGGCCCCAAGGGGGTGAATTGTCCACCAAGCCTTCCTTCTCCTGTGGACTGTGCAGTGTACAGGCATGGTGTCCTCCACCCCACACCCATGGGGGCAGGCAGTGACCCCAGAACAGAGTCTCACTGGGATGGCACTTGCACCCAGGACCACCGCAGACCAGTACCAGCACACCTGGCAGAGGAGAGGGAAGCAGTGGACTCAACTCCAGCCCCATGGCTGCCAGCTCCTGGGTGAAATGGAACAAGTGAGACTGGGAAGGGAGGTGGGCAGGGTGGGCAGGGCTCATCTGGCAATGGTAGGGACCATGCACACACACATCCCTTCACTGCACATCCACCACAAGGGAGGGGGCTCCACTTCTCAACGGGTGACCTGAAGAGGCCCCACACCCACAGGGACTACATAAATGGAGGTTCACGTGGTGATATTGAAAGGGCTCCAGGGTACAGCCTTGCTCCTGCCCTGATCAACTGGCACACACACAAAAAAAAGGAAAAATGACCACTACACCTTTTCATCAATGATAACCTATTATACTTTCAAAACAGTTTTACTTTCCTCTTGTCCTATATTTTTGCATGGGGCCCTCTGAATTAACCAGAAATCTCCAGGATTTCTTCATGTACAATAATACAAATAAATATAGCTTCTATTCTTTTTTGAATTAAGGGAGGTTGCATTTAGTTCTTTCCCATGTTTGATTCATGAAAAAGAAATCCTGAAGTGTATCTGTAAAACACAAAACTCAAGCTACCCAGAGAGAAATAATCACATGATTAGTGGTTCAAATGATATTTCATCTTTGCATTTCTTTAGAAAACTGCATACTTGGGGCTGGGAAGGTGGCTCAGTGGTAGAGCGCTTGCCTTGCATGCATGAGGCTCTGGGTTTGATTCCTCAGCACCACATAAGCAAAAAGAAAAAAGCCAGAAGTGGCGCTGTGGCTCAAATGGTAGAGCGCTAGCCTTGAGCTGAAGAACTGAGGGACAGCGCCCAGGCCCAGAGTTCAGGCCCCACAACCGAACCACCCCCCAAAAAGAAAGAAAGAAAGAAAACTGCATACTACTTTCTACAATGAGAATATTAACCTGTATTTTGACCAAGAGAGTACAAAATTTCCTTTCCTCCACACTCTCACAACATTATTACCTTCTGGGTATTTTCAAGGGCAGGTTTTTACTATGTGCAGTACCCCAGACTGGCCTTAGAATCAAATCCTCTTACTCCAACCCCCTAAATGCTTGGAATTACAAGCCTTTACCACCACATCTGGCTTCTTTGATTTTGTTGATAAGAGTTATAATAGTTATGAAGTAGTATCATAGTAATTTTGAGTTGCATTTCTCTAATGACTTCTGTTCAGAAAGCATTAAGCCAGCTTAGAAGTGGTATTAAACACAAATTTGTAAACCCACTGGTGATTTTCAGGGCTTTTTGGAAAGCAGGTCTATTCAGAACTTTCGTCCATATTAAATCAGGTTTCTTGTTAATCTCATCTTTAATATCTCTATACAAAATGAATACTTAATTCAATATAGTAGAAAGGAAAAATCAATCAACTCCTAACATTTTTCACTTTTCAATAAAATGATATTGCTTAAATCAATTTCTGTTTATGCTTGAGACTATACTACTTAATTTGGTTAGACCTTTTACAAAGCTTTATATACTTTATTTATTTTATGTTGATTGCTTTTTCCAAATCCTGCATGTCTAATTTTGGTTTCTTTCAGTCTCATGTAGTTCAGATTTCAAACCAAAGAATAAATGGAAGGAAACAAACAAAACAAGAGTTACTCTCATCTGAAGATGCCTCTACAAGAATGAGGAAAGAGTTCATCCCGCTAAGGATCTATGATAGAATTTCAAAAAGAGAATTCATTCTTCTAGGTTTTCCCTATCTTTGTGATGTACCTTAAATTATATAAAACAAAATATACTGCTCAGATACTTTTATCAGTTTTGTACATTTTTATATGGACTTCACATCTGTCTACAGCATTCCTTCTTTATAATGTCCCTGATATTTTTACACTATCAAGACATAAGATAACCAGCTTGATTTACAGCATGAGAAGTTATCCTCCTGGCTTCCTTGGAAGCAGAGCATGGTCAATAGATAACATTACTTCTGGTTGCTCACTACATGTAATGGTTTCTGTGATACATTTTATTTAGTATTTAAAAAACTGTTGGCTAAACTCAAAGCTCATTCATAGAAGTTTATGTTAAGTTTTTCACAAGTTTTATTTCTCTTAATTCTTAAGATAACATTTGCTATAATACTAATATTATTACCATTTAAGTGTTGGGAAAAATTGTAATTAAAGGCACTAAATGCATGGCCCAAATACACACAGTGAGGAAGAAAATGAGTCAAAGTTTCCAAAAGTCTTTCAGCAATACAGAAAAAGTAGATAAAAATCTCACCATTCTCTTACACTCTAAATTCAATATTAATATTGCTCAAGAAATAATAGCATAGCAATTATTGCCGATGATGATTGTTTTCTGTCACAATTTGTCTTCAACACAGACTGTGTTGGTGACATTGCGTTATCATGCACAGAATTGAGCTTATACATTGAGTTTCAAAGACAGCCAAATTTCTTCTGTCCTACAGTTCCATTTTTCTTTTAAAAAAGTACCAAAACTTTTAAATATCATCACTTTCTGTCTTTTAAGAATCCAAAAGAGAAATAAATTCACATTTAATTTAATAAATTCACCTTTACTTTTAAAGCAAGGTGCTTTAAAAGTAGGAGATGATAAAAACAGGCCCCCATGAAGTAAATTTTCTTCTACTTTTAAAATTATTCTGAAAACCTTTTGCTGGTTGGTTACACCTGTAATCTTGTTTACTTGAGATATCTACTCAGTAGGCTGAGATCTGTGGATAACAGTTGGAAGCCAATCAGGGCAAAAATATTTTTGAGATTATTTTTCAAAAAAATTTAATGAACTAGCAAAGAGCCAGGAGTGGAGATGTCGCTCATATAGTAGCTCACCAATCTAGAGAGGAAAGGTCTAGCAAGACCTTAAAGCCCTGAGTTCAAATTCTAAGCACTCCAACACACTTGTGTTCATGCGTGCACACACACACACACACATTTATTCAAAATACCCTCGTGTCAGTGTTTTGTATTAATTTATTTGTTAACGAGATTATATGGATAAAATAAGGGAAATTAACTCTTCAATCTCAGAACATTTTTATACATTTTTTATTTTAAAAATATTGCACAGAGGGGTTACATTTACATGAGCAAGGTAATGAGTACATTTCCTAACAAGCATTGTTACCTCCTCCTTTATTTTCCCCCCACCATCCCTTCTCTCCCACCTCCACAAGTACACTCCACGCCTCCTCTCTCCTTCCCCTACCTCAATTGTAAAATTCATTTTTCAACATAGGTCTTGTGCATCTCATTGTTACAATGGGTCAACCCGTATCCTTATTTAAGCATTTTGTTGTTTTCTTCTTCTCCCCAAATTAGAGAAACGTATATACAAGATGTAGGCGCACCAACTTCAAATACAGTGAAAAAAGGGGTTATAGCGTGGTTGAGGAACATATAAAGGAACAAAAAAAATCACATCGTACAATATAAGTATGTTAGAAATAATAGCAAGATAGAATCACTTGTGTACCTATCTTGGTGTTCGTTTAGCTTAACATCATCTTATCTGTTCAAATGCACATAGCTTAAGACATTTTCTGATAATCCCGGACATATATTAGTTATTGAAAATAAGGGAAACCATGGGACCTATGTTTCTTTGGAGTTGGCTTACTTCACTTAATAAATTTTTTCCAAATCTTTCCATTTCCTAACAAATTGGGCAATGTCATTCTTTCTGATGGAGGCAGAGAATGCAATTGTATATATTTACCAGGTTTTCTTGATCCATTCATCTACTGAGGGGCATCTGGGTTGGTTCCATATCTTAGCTATGGTAAATAATGCTGCAGTAAACATAGTTGTGCTGGTAGTTTTAGTATGGTCTTGTTTGTGATCCTTTGGGTAAATGAACAAAAGTGGGATTGCTGGGTCATAGGGGAGCTTTATGGGGAGTCGTTTGAGGAAACTCCATACTGCTTTCCAAAGTGGTTGAAGACTTTTACACTCCCACCAAGAATGCAGTAGGGTTCCCTTGTGGCCCCATCTCCTCCAGCATTTGTTGTTGTAAAAATATGGATTGCTTCACTGATTTTCGAGTCATCCTTGAGCAGGGGCCATGCTAATCTTCTCTGTATCATTCCGATGTTAGTGTATGGGCTGCCGGATTAAGCACAGAACATTTTTTATATAGAAGGTGTAATTGATTTTCTTAGTCAATTCCACAAAAAAGTAAGTTCAAAAGAATTGTCATGAAATTTTAGAATCATGCATTTCTTACATAAGCACACATTTTTGATGTTGGCATAATTTGTGGAGGGGAAGGGGAAAATGTTTAATTAGGGATACAAGTAGACCCATTGCAACAATGAAAGGAACTTTACAACTTTGGTATCTCTACTACTGCCATACCTGCAGATTGTAACTTGATTGCTTCTTTTGAGGTAAGTATCACTATGCCTGGGTCTGCTTGGACTGTGGTCCTCCTAACACAAGCAAAACACATAGCACCCATCAAATGGTTAGAGTTTCTGAAACTTCTTTTTTTTTTTTTGGTCTGGGCTTGCCTGGAACTGCAATTCTCTAATCTCTGTTTTCTAAGTAGATAATAGTACAGGTTTGAGCCACTTTATCCAGTAAAAGTATACAATTTCAAGATATCTTGATATTGCCTATATTTGTGCTTAACATATATAGCTAACCTTAATTTTCTCCCTCTTTTGTTTACTACTCTGAGTTGAAAACATTGACTTTCTTGATATACATGGCTTTGTTTTGGGTGGAATCCCATCACAATCCAAAAAATGTCCCAAAAAGTTTATGTCAAGAATCATGGAAAAGAAGGCTTCAGGTTGGAAAGAAAACACTGATCCTTAACTTATAATTGCAGTATATTTATAGTGTTAGTCAATACTTTCTGGAGTATGAGAAGAGAAGGAAGACAGAAATGTGAAAGATGTCAGGTCTCTGTGGAATTTCTGTAGTTGTTACTTCATGTTATATTCTTCCTTAAAACTTGCTTTATTAAAAGCCTCTGGGTGGATATTGGTTGGACTGATTGGTAACCTTACCCAAGAAATGAAGCTGATTTTAGAAGGCTGATGATTTGGTAAATAAAGGAATGATGAAAATGAGAACAGATATTGTCACAGAATGAGCCAACAAGGTTCATTGCTGAACAGCAAAACAAAGCAGTTTCAAGTCCGATGATGCACATTGGAACATATATAGATAGATACATATATGTATACATATACAAACATACGTGAAAAAGTATATATGCAGTAGAATACAGAGAAAGTTGGTGTGACAAGTATTAAACTATATCAAACTGGTTGCAGGAAAGGTCCAGTAAAATATCAATAGTTTAGCATAGATTTTGCATAGATTTCTAAAGGATGAAAATTCTTCCCTCATTTTATACTTTACAAATATCCTTAGTATATTTTAAGTTTTTTATATTGTAGTTGGAACATCTATATAATGCTGAGAATTGGAATTACATAAAGTATGCAACATGAATAGGCCAGCCAGAATAGGAAAGTTCATTAGATTCTTATTTCCAATTAACCACCAGGAGAAAAGGAGTTCCAGTTCAGATTTTATGTAGAGCACTGGCCTTGAACACAAAACGACCAGTCAGGCCATGAGTTTAAGCCCTAAGATCTACAGAAACAAAAACACAAAATATAACTTGGAGTTAGATATTTTATAATGAAGCATTTTTTATATACTCTACATTGTTAGAAAGACTAGATTTCTGTGTTAGCTTTATAACCTACCATAATAAATGATATTGTCCATTTATTAAACAGAAAGGCTTACTCAGATTTATAAGTTTGAAGGTTTCAGTGTATGTTCAGTTGGTTTTATTGTTTTGGTGGCCTGTGACAAGACAATGTCAAGGTGAGGAGTATGTCAAAAAGAAATGTTTTTGACCTAGAATGATTAAAAGAGAAAAGAAGAAAGAAGATGAGAGTGCATGTTCTCATAGGTTTTATTCTGAAGAACTTAATCTCCAGAAGAACTATTCAGGTATTCTCCACAGCCTGGGAGGAAATGGAAAGTCATTTTTCTTTAACACATAGGTCTTTCTGGGGCATTGTAAATTCAAATGGCAACATCTTCACCAATGATAATGACTTGTCCAGGGGTGGAAGCAACTAGATATTGCTATAAATTCCAATCATATCCTTTTTCTTCTCATACCATGAAAGCCTGCCACAATTCCCAACCAAATCCCATCAAAGATTCAAACATTAATGCTGTCCCAAAAGTTCTGTATGCAAGCCCAGGTACATTCACTTCATTTAAGATGGCAATAGTATATGAAAATTTTAAGTCTTCCATAGAAAAAAAATCATATTAAGTGAAGTAAGCCGGTACCAAAGAAACTTAGGTCCCATGGTTTCCCTTATTTGCAATAACTAGTATATGTCTGAGTCAAGCAGAAAAGGTCAGATAAGTTGATTTTAGGGAAGTGAACCCTAATATATGTATTCAATTTTTTTTCTTTCAGGTGATTGTTTCTACACATTTATAAGATTATTTCTTTGTTGCTTTGTATTTCCTTCCCCCATGGTATAACCCTGCTTTCACTGTATTTGAGGTTGGTATACTTTGTGGAAGGGAAGGAAAAAACAAATCGTTTAAATAGGGGTACAGTTGGATCCTTTGGAACAATGAGATGTACAAGTCGTTATATGGAAAAATGAACTTTACAACTTTGGTGGGGGCAGGGAGGAGGATTGCATGGAGGGGGTGGGGGTGGGAGGATGGGAAGGGATGAGAAGGGGAAACCAAGGAGGAGGCTACAATGCTTGATAAGAAATGTACTCATGGACTGGGAAGGTGGCTCAGTGGTAGAGCGCTTGCCTTGCATGCTCAAGGCCCTGGGTTCGACTCGTCAGCACCACATAAGCAAAAAGAAAAAAGCCAGAAATGGTGCTGTGGCTCAAGTGGTAGAGCGCTAGCCTTGAGCTGAAGAGCTGAGGGACAGCGCCCAGGCCCGGAGTTCAGGCCCCAAGACCAGACCCCAAAAAAAAAAAGAAAAAAAAAAAGAAATGTACTCATTATCTTGCCCATGTAATTGTAACCCCTCTGTACAGCGTTTTCACTATAAAAAAGAAAAAGAAAAATTTAAGTCTTCCAATTACATTGTCACCAAGGGAACAATTACAATATTTCCTTAAAAAATATCTAGATTGTAGAACACTTTAGTCACAATTAAATCCATTATAGGATTTAATTTAAATATTTAGTCACTGAAATGGATATTCTATATCCACAACTTAGAGCCCTTTCAAAATACATAATTACAAACCTCATCTATTACCATCTTCTGTGAAGACAGTCCTTGCTGAAAACAAACCAAATGTGGTAAACCAATTAAAATGTATGCCATTGTCAAATGTTGTTGTTTTAAAGCATGGAAGTGACAGCACAATTAATGCCAGTAAACAGCTGGTTCTAAGGAGTTTGGAAAGTGATTACTTTGTACTCTAGGTGGAAAAATCCACAGATGTTTCAGATTGTGCTTCGTTTTGGCATTTGTAAGATATATTTTGGAAAGCACAATGAATGAAAGCATGCTGTTTTATAAAGATTTGCTGGCTGACAAACTAGGGAAAGAAAACTTATTGAAATATTTCAAATGAGAAGACAGACAATAGAGTGTGTAAGATGTGGTATGCAGCTTTAAATACAGACTGAAGCAAACCAAAAAATGGGAAAAAAATTTTCCTTAAATGCTTTCTGGGTATATTGTGCTATACACTATAATGATGAAATGATCATTTATTTGGAAAAGTCATGGAAAAACACTGTCACCTGTTGAATTTCTTTATAAAGTGAATCTTAAATGACAAGAATGAAGAAATTTAAATATGTTAATAAAACGTTATCAAGTATTACTTTAATTTTTGATTAAAAGTTAAATCAAACTGACAGACTATTAGTCCATTAAGATTAATGTTTCCTGTCATATGTTATTTTCTTTTTGTTCCTCTTTTATGGGTGGTGATTTTTTTTTCAGAAAGGCAGCCTAGTCTTAACCATTACCCACAAAATTTATGCTGTCATAGAATCAGAAAGTTTTTTTTTATTAAATTAAGACAATAGTAGGCTCATTTTATGCCAAACCAAAATATAAACACCAAAAACATTTTTCACTAAAAAAACACTCAAAAAAAATCATGAGGTTTTGGGGGAAAACGGAGGAGGAGAAGCTGGAGGGTAAACAAGCTCTTACATAGACAGCAGTTTAAATGTTCCAGTCACACCAAGTGTGCCATCAAAGTACAGAGAGTTTGGCCAAAGAGGGAAAATCCAGGCAAGATGACAGATCTGAGCACTTGCCAGTAGCCACAGCTGAGGTGGCAGTAGGGACAGTGCCAGTGGCTATAGCCACCATACCTACAGAGAGAGTCCATGACAAAGGCCCCAGACGTGGCTGGTGAGCAGATTCTACTCAACACCAGCAAGAACTGACAAGGAGCAGATATCTTCATCCTACAGATCACAGACCAGAGATGACCCAAGAACCAACACTCTTACATGAGTAGAATCCTGACATCCTTACTCCTTCTCAGGGAGCAGAGGAGGGAAGGCCGCCCCTCCCCCACTACCAGAGATCTCCATCTATGATACTGACCTCCCCAGGGCTGAGCAGCTAGCTCCAATTCAGGCCTTGGAAGAAAACAAGAGTCATTTAGTAGGTCACAGGAAGTAGACATGACCTGTCAGGCTCAGTTCCACACAGGGGAATGTCACCCCACCAAGTCAGTGGAACCTCTGTGGAGTGATGTCCTTCACATGGTAAACAGAGCCAGAGGCTGCCCCTCCCTACAACAGCCTAGACAAACAATTGAAACTAAGTAAAAAAAAAAAAAATAAAACCCTGAGAATGGGTTCCATGAGTGTTTCAGGAGTTGCCCCTCAGGGAAAAGCTACCATT
The DNA here is from genome assembly GCF_019054845.1 of Dipodomys spectabilis. Taxonomy (NCBI): domain Eukaryota; kingdom Metazoa; phylum Chordata; class Mammalia; order Rodentia; family Heteromyidae; genus Dipodomys; species Dipodomys spectabilis. The sequence continues at coordinate 820,842 of NW_024871137.1, forward strand.
TTCTGAAAGGCCCCAACCCTACCTCATCAAGGCACTTACACACTGGAGGAAACTGCCATCTCCCTCTTTGGTGATATTCAAAGCAGATCTCCCTCCCACTGAATAGCCTGGGAAGAGGATCACAAAATCCTGGGTAAAGCAGAGCATTTTTCTGCCAGCACGAAAAAAAACTGACTTAAGAAACCAGTCAAGCAAAAGGAAAACTAAACACCACAAGCACACCAGAGACTCCACCAAGAGACAGGTTATAGACACAGGAGAGATACAAGGTCTTATCATTCCCCCCCAAAAAAAACCCCAAAATAAAAGAACTCTTCTTTTTAACCTTTTTTTCAATTTTTAAAAGTGTTTGATGTTAATTTTTTCTCATAATTTTTATTTTTGATGTGTGTGTGTGGGTTTAATCTCTTTTGACCTTTTGGTCCTTTTATTATTGTTTTCATTTCTTTCTCTCTCTCTTTCTTTTTTGTTTGACTTAATTGCTGTTCTGCTCATCCCCAGATACATACCAGTGGTCAATTATTAGACCTTATCCCCCATTGCGTACATACTTAATCCTGAAATTTATTACTCGATTCAAAACATCTTAGGCTTAATTTCTTTAATGGCAGTATTATCTCTTCATACCAGTATAATTTTCAATTAACTAATTTTAATTTTCTTTTATTTTTTAGTTTTTCATGTTTCCTTTCTATCCCTCCTCTCCTCTCAACCTATCCTTTTCTTTTCTCCATATCATTTCTTTAAACTTACATAATTTTTAAGTGTTTTACTTCTTACATTTAAATTTTTGTTTATCCATTTTTTCTTTATTTTAAAAAAATCTCTCTCCAATCATTCTGTACAATGCATTTCCCTCTCAGAGATTAGGACTTGGTTAAATTCACTCTTTTTTTTTCCACCAGATTTCTTTTTTTTTTTTTTAATTTTTTTTTTTGGGGGGGGGATCCAGTCGTGGGACCTGAACTCTGGGCCTGGGCGCTGTCCCTCAGCTCTTCAGCTCAAGGCTAGCACTCTACCACTTGAGCCACAGCGCCACTTCCAGCTTTTTTCTTTTTGCTTATGTGGTGCTGAGGAATCGAACCCAGGGCCCCAGGCATGCAAGGCAAGCACTACCACTGAGCCACCTTCCCAGCCCAAATTCACTCTTCTTTTACCTCTCCACATCCTTCTAATCCTATTTTTCTCCACAATTGTCCCTAAACCTAATAATTTCTGGTGTGTCAAATCCTTTTTGCTTTTATTACCCCATTAGTCCATGGTTGTTTGATGATGAATAGATTGTATCTGATGTACTAGATTGTATCTGCAGCCATTTTGACTGTGCAACTACAGGACTCCGGTTGATGCTTGCCTTAAAATAGTGGTCTAGCACAAAATTGGTTTTACTTTCATACCAAATGGGCAGAACAAGCCAGAAAACACACAAAAAATGGCAAGTCCGGGTATATGAATTCCCACTCATGATAATCAGGTGACAGAATATTAATGAATAATCCAGAAGAGAGTTCCCAAAAAGCTCTACAAGCATTACTGGTATACATGGTGAATGAATAGATTGAAAGCTTGCAAAAGACTCAGTGTGAGAGAGATAGAGAGCGAGAGGGGGCAAACCAAAGATTAATACAGGAATCTTGTGAGCATGAGGAAGCTACTCAAAGATTAATACAGGAATTGCATGAGCAGGTTAAGAACAGTCAAAGAGAAATACAGAAATCGCATGAGAAGGTTAAGAACAGTCAAAGAGAAATACAGAAATTGCATGAGAAGGCTGAGATCAGTCAAAGAGAAAGACAGGAATTGCATGATTGTGAGGAAGCTGTTCAAAGAGTAATACAGGATTTGCGAGAGAAGGATGAGAATAGAGCAAGATCAATAAAGGCATTCATGGAATCCATGAGCAGACAGCTGAATGAATTCAGGGAGACCACAAAGGGAATGCTCAATGGAGCCCAAGAAAAGTAATGGGAGTCCAAGGAAACCATAACGAATCAACTAAGTGATTTGAGAAGAAACACTGACCACCAAATTAAGGAAGTAAAGTTCATACAAGACCGAAAACAAAGCTGCAACAAAGAATTTGAAGCCATTAAAGCCAAACAATTAGAAGGAAAAGAAATAAAAAACAAAGTAGAAAATCTTGACAGTTGGTTAGACCATGCAGAAGATCAGATCTCGGGAATTGAAGACAGCCTAGATATTATAGAGAAAGAATGTATAACTATCCTTGCAATATGATAGATCTATTCAACATTTGGAAAGCACCATCAGAAGGCCTAATCTGAGGGTAATGGGTGTAGAGGAGCACCTAGAGACAGAAGTTAACGGTTTAGGAAATTTATTTCACAGAATCATAGCAGAGAATTTCCCAAACATGCAAAAAGATAGGCCTATTCAGATACAAGCTTTTAGAACCACCAAACCAGACTTACAAAAGATACTTAAACATGTCCTACACATAGAAAACCAACAAGAGCACAATAAAGGCCAAGAAACAGGATCCAAGGGAATTAAATTAAAACTCAACACTGAAAGCCACCAAAGAAAGTCCTGTGACACATGGAGGCTCAACAACACACAGTTGAATCACCAGTGGGTCATGGAAGAGATTAGAAAGGAAATGCAAATGTTCATGATATTCCACAAAAATGAACACATAAATTACCAGCACCTCTGGGACACAGGAAATGCAGTACTCAGAGGCAATTTTATACCTCTGAGTTCCTACATCAACAAATTAAAGAGATCTGAAACCAACAATTAATGAGATATCTGAACCTCACTGAAAAAGAACAACAAAATAAACCCCAATCCAGTAGATTGAAAGAAATAATTAAAATTAAATCAGAATTAAACGAATTAGAATCCAAAAAAAAAATAGAAAGAATCATCAAAACAAAGAGTTGGTTCTTCAAAAAAATTAACAAAAATTGACAGACGTTTAGCAAATCTTATCAGAAAAAGAAGAGCTCACACAGAAATAAACAAACTCAGAGATGAGAATGGAAACATCACCACAGAAACAACCAAAAATCCAGAACTTTATAAGGGAATACTTCTCAAATCTTTATGCTAATAAGTTTGAGAACCTGGTAGAAATGGACCTTTTCCTAGCAAATATTGACATGCCAAAACTAAACCAAGATGAGTTAAATCGAATAAACAGGCCCATATCATGCATTGAGATAGAAGCAGCAATAAGAGAACTCCCATCTAAGAACCAATGGATTACAGTGGAATTCTACAAGGCCTTCAAAGCAGAGCTCACACCAATACCCTCCAACTCTTTAATGAAATTGAAAGAGAAAGTGCACACGGAACTCATTCTATGAAAACATCCTAACCCTCATCCCAAAACCAGGCAGGGACTCATCAAAGAAAGAGAACTAGAGACTCATTTCTTTGATGAACATTGATGCAAAACTTCTCAACAAAATTTTGGCCAATCAACTTCAAGAATTCATCCAAAAAATCATACACCACGATCAAACAGGATTCATTTCAGGGATGCAAAGCTGATTCAATATACGCAAATCAATTAATATAATATATTAATATATATTATATAAGGCCCAAATAAATATAGGTCCCATGGTTTCCCTTATCTGCAATAACTAGTATATTTTTGAATCAAGCAGGAATGGTCAGATAAGTTGATATTAGGTGAAATGAACCCCAAGATAAGAACTCAAATGGTTTTTTTTCTCTTGCTATTGTTTCTAGCATATTTCTAAGATGATTTCTTTGTATGTCCCTCCCCCATGGTATAACCCTTGTTTTCACTGTGTTTGATGTTGGTATAATTTGTGGAGGAGAAGGGAAAAACAAATTCTTTAAATAGGGATACAGGTGGACCCATTGCAACAATCAGATGTTCAACACGTTATGTTGGAAAAAAAACTTTACAACTTTGGCTCATGGGTTGGTTTGGGGGTGGGGAGTTGGGAAGAGATGGTAAGGGGAAACAAAGGAGGGGCAACAATGCTTGATAAGAAATGTACTCATTTCCTTGGTCATGTAATTGTAACCCCTCTGTATGTATTTTCACAATAAAAAAATCATGAAATTTAAAGTAAAAATCCATGTCCATTTTTTTTGTTGTTGTTGGTCGTGCAGCTTGAATTCTGGGCCTGGGCGATGTCTCTCAGCTCTTCAGCTCATTGATACCACTGTACCACTTGAGCCACAGTGCCGTTTCTACCTTTCAAGTGGGTTATTGGAGATAAGAGTCTCACAGACTTTTCTGCCCAGGCTGGCTTTGAACCACTATCCTCAATCTGAGACTCCTGAGTAGCTAGGATTACAGGCATGAGCCACCAAAGCCCAGATCCAAGTCAATTTGTAAAAAGCAAGCTTATTGAAACTTCTGGATTTTCCCAATAAACAATCTTACTTTTTAGTATTAGTTTATAACTATGAGTTATTTTTAGATGTAACTGTGAACTTTTTAATAGAATCAAACATAATTTTTACTATTACTCAGTATCTCACAAAATCCACTGTAATTAGCTTTCCCCAAAGTAAATTATTACATACTCCATTACTCACTATTATTACACTCTATATTACATATAGTGTGAAGTGAAAATAGTTTGGACCATTTCATATAAATTATTAGATGGTATTTTAGCATTATAAATTCACATCTGTGATTTTAAAAGAAGGAAAGAAGATTTTAGAGTTAAAATCAAATGTAAATGTGTGGTGTGTCCTAATTAAAGCAAAATTTATGAGTTCATACAGACAAATTTATTTTCTTTCCACTAAAGGCTTTGAAGTAATACTATTGGAAATAGTGAGGCAAGAGGAGGAAGAATTCAAATCATGTCAAAGAATGTGTCTGTTATTCTGCTACCCCCTCCATTAAGAAGACCTACCCGGTCCCAGATATCACAAAACTTCAAGTAGCTCTCTTAGAAATCTATTTGGAAAAGTTCTAAATCACTGATTATTTATGTATTTTCTGTTATATGAAAAAAAATATAGACACAAAACAACTGAAATAAAATGCACACATATGTTGAAGTCACCACAGGTGGAAAAACTACCAACAAAGTAGAACTCCCCCAGGAACAAAAACTTGTTGTGCCTGGTTGTTTTTAAGCACAAAAACCTGAAATACATGTTACCCTTGAGTAGATCCATAAAGATAACTGTGTCTCAGAAATATGGTTGTGTTAATTTGTAATTAAATTCATCTAGATGAACGTAATATAGCAAATCACGTGAATGGATCAAATTGTTTAAAACAAATGTGACTGTATGTGGAGTGAGAGCAGCACATATTAAAAGAATAAAATAACAAAAATCATGACATACTTAAAAAAATTCAGAAATGCAACGAATAAGTCCAATGGTATCCATATTGAGACCTAAATCCTACTGATTTAACAAGAACAAAATATGCAAATAATAGAATCTGAGCAGTGTACCTGAGTGTACATAATTTTAAACTACTCCAAATTGTAGAAGACTGAATGTAGGTTATCTAAAGGAAAACATCAACCCATGATATAAATGACATTAAAAATTTCATGAAAAGATAGAAGTAGTTTCTAGAAAATACTATTTTAATAAGTGGTGATCAAAATCTTTCTAGTACTGACAAAATTGCATACCTATTTAGTTAGATCCAAAAAAGACTCAAGTTACGCAAGCTGATTTGAAACTTTGGCAAAGTAGCAGGATACAACTATATCATTATTATGGATGTTGACTCCGGCATGGAATTAATTTCCTCTTTGATCTGACAAATGAATATATGAAAGAACAGAACTTCAGCTAAATATCAAGACCTAACTAAACATATAACCAGAAAAGTGATCAACTGGGATAAAAGGAATATCAGTCATACTGATTCTGTATTTATTGTAAATGTTGATTTTTTCATAAATTATTTCCTTTAGCTTGCATTTTTAAAACATTGGTAACTAATTTTGGATTCCTCCTTCAATTTAGTTCTGAGTATAATGTATCACTTCAGTTCCTAACCCATATCCCCAGCACTCACACACACACACAAACACAAATACACACAGGAGTTTCACCATGCACCTGCTTGGTGTGTGGAGTGGAGGGGGATGGAGGACAGTCTCCTCCAGCGGTGGGGCTGAGGGGAGATTCAATCCCCTGGGCCGGTACTGGGGGTGAGGGGTAGTGCTGAGCTGAGGTAAGGCTGCAATTGCCATGGTCTGGAAGCCTTAGGACCTAGTCAGGGCTGCGATTGTGGCCAGGGGTGGGGGCCAGGGCCCAGGGGAGCAGGGGGCGGGGCCCAGGGGCACACTTTGGTGGCAACAATGGCCAGGGGTCAAGGGGGCAGGGGCGCATATGCCTCAGGGCAGGGTTGCCCAGGAGAGGAGTGTGGGGCCAAGAGAGAGCTGAGAGAAGAGAGAGCACTAGCACAGGCACCAGTGGAAATGGCTTCAGTGGCTGGCGGCCGCTCTGATCATAGTGTGGGTCCTGGTTGGAAGTGCAGAGCATGCGGCGGCAAGGGGGCTATGGCTGCTGAGGTGGAGGCAGCAGCGGCAGCAAACACAGGGGAGGAGGCTGCTGAGGCGACGGCATCTGAGGAGAAGGAGCAGAGGTTGCTTGCAGCCCCGCCAAGTGCCGGCAGAGCCCCCGCCTCCTACTCCCAGTAAGGCTGCTTTTCAAACATGGTGCTGCCGGCTCTGAACCACAGAGCTTCTTGCAGTCACCAGGCTGAGATGGCGCACCCCTGGCGTGCTTGTGGCCCTGACTTGGTCCTTGCCCCGGATCCTCAGACTCTGGGCGCGCACCTGATCGTAGCCTACAGCTTCTTCCAGCAGCACACATAAGTGGACGCCCTGCAGGCCAGCACCACGTGATCCACTCCCTGCTACCTCCCCACACCCCCTCTGACAGACATACAACCGGCCTGTACCCCCAACCCCAGCTGTCAACAGTTCTGACTGGGTGATCACATTTCCCAGGTCTGCCAGCTTCTGCTAGTGCTCCCAGTCCATCTGGTCTCCTTGTCTTCCCCAAGAATCTGCCAAGTCACCCAGAAATATGTAGGCTGGAAGTAGGGAGTCCATCCATGTATATAGCCTTTAGGTCCCCATCAAAGGCCCCAACAACCCCCCTCCACCCCAGGTCAGACACCTCTCTGGAGGCACCATGACTCCTTGCTTTGTTTTCTGTCCAGGCTCTGAGGAGCCACATGTCTGGGGACTCCTTCACCCAGCGTCCTGGCCTAGGGTTTTGGTGAATGGGGAGTCAAGGCTAGTTGTTCCCAAGGGGAAGGGTCTGGCCCTGGAAAAAGGGGGAGGCAGGGTGGTTCTGCATTATTAGAGCATTGTTCCCCTTGGGTGGTTGCCCCTGGTTCTGACAAGGGAACCCCTGTGCTTGAGCTGGTACATTGCCCAGATGAGAAACCAACAAATTCAGGAGAGGCACTGCTCAGAGACTGTGTGTTTAGGTGTGTATGAGAGAGAGAGAGAGAGAGAGAGAGAGAGAGAGAGAGAGAGAGAGAGAGAGAGAGAGAGAGAGAGAGGCAGAGAGAGAGAAAGAGAGAGAGACAGAGAGAGAGAGACAGAGAGAAAGAGAGAGAGATCATCTTTCTCATTGTACAATCACCATGTCTAAAAAGAGCAAAAGCATTTTTTTGGGGGGGGGTCGGGTTGTGGGGTCTGAACTCTGGCCTGTGCGCTGTCCCTTAGCTCTTCAGCTCACTCAGCTCTTCAGCTCAAGGCTAGCACTCTACCACTTGAGCCACAGTACCACTTCTGGCTTTTTTCTTTTTTCTTATGTGGTGCTGAGGAATCGAACCCAGGGCCTCATGCATGCAAGGAAAGCGCTCTTCCACTGAGCCACCTTCCCAGCCCGAGCAAAAGTATTTTATTTGAGTGTATTTGTTGTTCTCTTTTCATTAATGCCCAGTATGAGCCCAGCCACAATTTTTGTTTTCGCTTTCACCGTTTCATGGCTCCTTTAGAAAAGGTTTCAGTAGATGTTCCTTCCCACCACTTTCTTCCCCTTTCCTGCAGCCCACAGTAACCGCTGGGCCTATATGGGTCTCCCCTAGGAGGCCTGTGTGAACTGCAGACCAGCTTTGACACCTGCCCTTCTGTCTTCAGCCAGAAGGCTCATGAGGCTACTGTGACCACAGCCTCACTCTTCCAGACAGTATGTTCTCATGTGTGTAGTTGGAGCTAATTCAAAGTTGGGAATCTGTCTGCCAAACATAATTAGGGAACGAGATAGGGGGAGTAGGGCAGGGGCTGTGAATCTAGGAGGGTCTGGGAAGTGATGAACAGTGTTACATGGCAGATGGTTCACCATGACCGAGGATGAGAGAGGAATCTTACCCAGGGCATTGAAGGTGTCCGTGGACATCTGAACAGGAGGCTCCAGGCCCCCAATGGTGGCATGGATTCCCTCCCAGGGCAGTGCACTGGTTGGCAGTCCTCCCTGGAGTCCTGCAGACTCCAATCTGTGTCCCTCCTGGGCTGTTTCTAGCTGGGCAATGGTAGGCAAGTCTGTTCCCCCTGCTGGAGCCTGCTTGGGATCAGGACATGGCAGTTAGCTAGGGCTCTCTGAATGCCATTTTCTGTAACCTGCTGTAGGCTGTCTGGAAGGAAAAGGGGACTACTGATTTTGGAACCCATTAAGTTTGATTGGGACAAGTGAAATGCCAGATTTCCCAGGGTTTTTTTTTTTCCTTGAAGCTGGCTATTTCTACTAATGCCTGGGATTCTGGGTCAAATTAGATGGACCATTTTAGACATTAAATTAGACATTCGAAGTGGCACAGGCAGAGTTCCCAAGCCAGATGGTCTCTTGCTATGAACGTCGTGCCTTGACTGCCTTTCTCCAGAAGCTGCTGATTCTCCTCCAGCTCTCTCTAGGATGACCATCACAGTCAAGGATGTCTTGGGGAGCAGAGATTGTGACCTTCTCATCCACAGCCTGCCAGCTGTGAGCAGAGACAATTCCCAGGACCTGTACTGGACTCTGGGAGATTCAGAGACCCAGGATGCCTCAGGGATTCTTTCTCTGCAACATGAAACTTGGGAGCCGGATATGGTGGACCATCCTGTCTGGCCCCAGGGAGTGGAGAGGAGGCCCCTTGAGCCTGGTGCTCACCTAACAGCAACCTTGTTCACACCTGAGTGGGGAATTGAATGCCACATAGCTGGTCAGTAGCTGGACAGAGATCTTTGAGAAGATAGGCATCCCAGAGGCCCTGGAATTCAGTGAGGACATCATGGCTCATGTCTTTGGAACCAAAACAGTTAAGTGCAGTGGCACCAGGAGGGTGGGAAGAGGGAGGAGGGAGAACTGTTGGAGAGCTACATCAGGCTTTGCCCCCACCTAGGATGCTTACCTGAATTGGGTGGGACTTTTCTGTAGTATTGTCATAGACAGATGCTCATTTATTTATCCAACAAACTGTTACAGTGGGTGCCAGGTCCGGGGGTGAGGGTGAGGGTTATACATGATTAAAGGTACCATTGCTGGTTCCGCAGCACATGAAGAAATCTTCGTTTGAGCTGGATATCATTGCTTCACTACTGTCATCCTAGCTACTTAGGAGGCTGAGAGGGGAGGATTGAGGCCCATGCAAGGAAAGCCTGTAAGACTCTTATCTCCAACTAACTACCAAAAAGAAAATGCCAGAAGTGGATGAGTGGCTCAAGCCATAGACTGTTGACCTTGAGTAAAAAGGCTCAGAGACAGCACCCAGGATCTGAGTTCAAGGCCCAGGAGTGACACACAGAGAGAGAAAAGAAAAAGAGAGGATGAAAGAATGGAGGGAGAAAAGGAAGAAAGGAAGGAAGTAGGGATCATGAAGGCCTTGGTTTGGAGTCCCTGGATCAAGAGAGCCAACCATTCACAATCTCTGTGGGGACAATTTCAGAGCCTAAAGCCAGTATGTAGGACCAAGCCACTGTCCCCTCAGCAACTTCATGACATCCAGGATCTATGTGGTCGCCGACTGCAGAGGGAAATAGCCTCGGGTAGACCCTAGTGCTCAGGGTGGGTCACGGAGTTTCAATCTCCCCTGGCTCACCAAGTTTATTTTCTGGTCAGACAAGAAGAAAGTATCCAAGGGCTAAGGAGGTATAGGGTAGGGGAGTGTCCAGAGTGGGGTAGCAAGGGATAAGCAGGAAGATGAAGAGGGAGGACGATCCCAGATCAAGTGTGTCAGGCCATTGAAGCCATGACCTCCCTGAAAACCTAGACCATCAGTGATAGAGCCTTCAACCCAGCCACATGGCTATTAAAAGTCCTGGCATTCTGTGTTCACTGTTGACGACCTCGTTGTCATCCACTGCAGGATGCCTGTGCAGTACATCCTTGGGGACTGGGACTTTTGCTGTCTAAATCTGAAGATGACACCCTCAGTGTTCATTCCTCGACCAGAGACAGAGGAAACCAGGCCACTGGCACAGGAAAGCCAGGGAAGGAGGGAAGGAGTCAGACCAGTGTTGCTCTGAGACTTCCTCTATGGGACTCTAGGGTCCCGTGACTGCCATTCTCAGAAGTAGAGGTGGGTCTCCTTGCTTTCTAAGACTTTAGTCTAGATGGCAGAGGTGGGATTTAGAGAGGGCGGACTGAAGGTCGAGGCTGGTGGAAAAACCAGAGGCACTGGGCTCTGAGCAGGGTTGTTTCTTTGAGGATACTCACAACCCAGGAACATTCCTGAGATGGATCAGCCCTTTTCTCCTTCCTGAAAGAGAGGGACCTAGAGCCCTCCAGTCTGCATCCCTTGGCTGAGAAATTCATTCATTCCCATATCCTTTGGTTGGATAACTAGATCTCACCTGACTGTCCAGTGTCAAGGTAGGACAGTGAGAGGTCTTGAGTCCTTGATGAGGTCACGGGATCCTCAGTATGAGATTGTACTTGAATGTCCTGATTTGGTGCATGGTCAGTCCCATCTAAGACTGCCATGATCTAGGACATAGAATCTAGAGACTCAGAGCAGGATGGGGTCTATTCTGTGAGTTTTGAGTATTATGTGTGAGCTTTGAGCTCCGGTGTGCTCACCTGCTTCCCTTTCTTGGGTGGGTTTATGCTAGAAAAAGCTTAAAACTAGTGCCTGGGTCTCATCCCTTGTTTTATGCTCCAAGCTAGCACTCTACCATTTGAGTCACAGCTCCATTTGCAATGTTTTTGGGTGTTTAATTGGAGATAAGAGTTCTCAATGACTTTGCTGCCAAGGGTGGCATCCAATTGCAGTCTTTAGATCTGTCTCCTGAGGGGATAGGGTGACAGGCATAGAAAAGCATCTTTGGGGGGCTGGGAAGACTGCTCAGTGGTAAAGCGCTTGTCTTCCATGCATGAGGCCCTGGGTTCAATTCCCCAGCACCACATAAGAAAAAAAGCCAGAAGTGGCACTATAGCTCAAGTGGTATAGCGCTAGCGTTGAGCTGAAGAGCTGAGGGACAGTGCCGAGGCCCAGAGTTCAGGCCCCACGACCGGACCCCCCCCAAAAAAGTAAAGCATCTTTGGCCGGGTGCCAGTGGCCAGGAGCTGAGATCTTAGGATCAAGTTTCAAAGCCAGCTTGGGCAGGAAAGACCCTCAGACTCTTCCCTCCAATAAAGCACCAGAAAACTGGACATGGTGCTGAGGCTCAAGTAGTAGAGTGTTGGACTTGAGCTGAAGAGCTCAGGGATAGCACCCAGGCCCAGAGTTCAAGCCCCACAACCAACAAAAAGAAACAAAGTAAAACATCTTTGCCTGCAAAGGACGGTGGTGGTGTATTTGTGTGTATGTGTGTGTGAGCGGGGGTTGGTAGACATTTAGCGCCTCACTCAGTCATAGTTTTAGATGGATTGTTCCAAACTCTTAGTTCACGGCAGCCGATTCTTGACCACAGGTGAAGCTCTGGGTTGGATGTCGACCATCGGACCTGAGTCTCCTCATGGGACAGTTGTGAGGAAATAGGGACTAATACAGAGGGATCTCTGGAGCAGGGCCAGGCACAGAAGGAGCAGGTGTCAGATATAGTTCTCAACAATTCTGTGAGCATATGACAGGAAGTTACCAGAAAGGGCTCAGATGGGGTCTGTTATTAATCATGCAACAGGCGTGGGATTATGAAACTAAGCATGGCTGTCTTTCATCATTACCCTATCCCCATGAGGAAGGGATCCTTCACTCTATTCATTTTTCCAGCTGGGGAAAATGAGTGATGGAGAAGCCTGGTGACCTACTCATGACCCCCATCTGTCAGGAAGCTCAGCCTGATTTCTATGTCATGCTACCTAGAACTGTGGGTGTTATTCAGTCCACTTCTTGTGGTGGGAAGTCCACTGCTTGTCATTTGTGGGGTTTGAATTTTGGGCCTGGATGCTGTCCCTGAGCTCCTCAGATCAAGGCTAGGGCTCTACCACATGAGCAACAGCATCACCTCCCGTTTTCTGTTGGTTCTTTGAGTATAAGTGTCTCACAGACATTCCTCCCCAGCCAGCTATGAACCACGATCTTCACATCTCAGCCTCCTGTGTAGTTAGGATTATAGGTCTGAGCCACCCGCATCTGGTTTAAGTGTAATTCTGGTCCTCTCTCTCTCTCTCTCTCTCTCTCTCTCTCTCTCTCTCTCTCTCTCTCTCTCTCTCTCTCTCTCTCCCTCTCTCCCTCTCTCTTTCTCTCTCTCAGGAATTGTTTGAATGAGTGCTGGAGGAGGTGGCCCAGCATCCCCATGTGGCTGGAACCCAAGGTGGCCCTCTCATTCTGGAGGTGGGCTGTGGGTCAGGAGCTGTTTTTCTCAGCCTGTTGAACCAGCTTCCTGAGGTAAGTCCCTCTGTGCCCTGGCTAGACCGTGATGATTATTCATTGTCCATCCCATGAGTCTTGCCCCACATCCCTCTGCTACACTCTTGAATGAAAGTGGATGAGGAGCTGTCCCCTTGTCCCCCTGCCCAGCACAATCCCGGGCTTCTGACCTATACCCCCACCTATCTGACAAGACCCTGGCTACAAGACAATAAAAACATTCCTTGTATACTACCATTTGCTGGGGAGTGTCATTTTGGTTAGGGGGGCGGGGTTCAGAGGAAAGACCCCAGACCTGAAACATCCCAGGGGACATTTGTTCTTATGACAGAGCCAAGTCATTGCTGTGGATTAGGATGAAGCCTCCATCAGACTGACCCAGAACAATGCTCAAAGATAGGTAGGCTGTTGAAGTATCAAACCCACTCATGTCTGCTTCCTACTCCCAACAAGGAGGTGTAGTGTGGGTGGCCCAGCCCTGGGCCTAAGGGATTGTAAATGGATGGTGGTGGCCAGGAGGTCATGGCTCCCACCCATCATCCTGGCTCTTTGGGAGGCTGAGGTCTGATGGTCGTGACTCAGAGCAGCCCGGGAAGGAAAGTCCATGAGATTCTTATCTCCCATAAACCACCTCCCTCCTCAAAACCACACACACAAAAAGCCAGATGTGGTGCTGTGGCTCAACTGGTAGAGCTCAGCTTTGAACAAAAGAAGCTCAGGGATAACACCCAGGCCCTGAATCCAAGCCCTAGGACCAACACAATTATGAAATAAATGAACAGTGTACACCTTTTATCTGACTACCAAAAAAGATGTATTCAGTTTTCTCACTGGTACATGTAGACAAAAGTAAGTGGCTCCCTTTGATGTTCCCCTAACCCTCTCCTTCTCTCCTTTATCTGTCCAGGCATAGGTTGCAGGACAGAATTGGGAATATCCCCCTGGAAGTGACCTTAGGTACCCTCCCCCATCCACCTCCCTTGGGGTCAGGATCCTGGATGCTCTCCCTACTGGGAGGATGAGGCACCATAGAGATGAGGGTAGGTATGTCCAACACTCACACACATACACACACAAAAACACACAAACACCCCTAAGCCAACTCAGACTAGCCTTTTCCAAAGACACTTTATCTCCTTGGATTAACTGATCTAGGAGAGGAATTTGATCCCCTGTAACTGATTATTTTAACTTGGGCTTGCTAGTTGACAGGAGATAAACAGGAGCACACAAAAACCAAAAAGCCTTTGGTGTCCGTCACCTGGGATTCAGGCTTATGCCTGTCATCCTGAAATCTGAGGATCACAGTTTGAAGCCAGCCATAAGCTGGAAAGCCTATGAGACTCTACTCTCCATGGAACCACCAAAAAGCTAGAAGTGGAGCTGTGGCTCAAGTGTTAGAGCACCAGCCTTGAGCAATAAAACTCAGAGAGACAGCTCCCAGACCCTCAGTTCAAGCCCACACAAAGAAATGGCCCTGTCTTGTTGCCCACAGATTGCCCAAGCCTTGAGGCCCCTCTCACGGAGTGTGATACAACACCTGCCCCTGGGTGGTGCATCAGGTCCTTCAGAAATCCAGTGGTGGAATCCAGGCCTTCCCCTTCATGCATTCTCAACCCACACTGGCTGGAAGGCAGAGCCTGACAAGGGTGGCAGCCTGCATAGCGGAGAGGCTCCAGCTTTTCCAAGGTGATCAGAAAGGGCTTCTTGGAGACAGCACTTGAAAAGGGGTCTTGCTTAACAAGGAGGATCTGAAGGAAGCACAGAGAGCAAAGGTGCTGCAGATGATTTGCAACATAGCAGAGCATGTTCATTTCCAGCCAGGGCTGCTGGTGAGAGACTTGGTATAGATGTGCGAGACTGTCCCAAGACAGGCCTGAGGGTTACAGAAGAACAGCTATCCAGGGTTGGGATTTAGTTTTAGAGGTTGAGGGCTCGCCTAGCACACAGGAAAGCATGGGTTCCATTCCTAGGTCCTGCATACACAGAAAAAGCTGGAAGTGGCACCGTGGCTCAGGTGAAAGAGCACTCCCCTGCAGACACAGAAAGTCAGGGACAGTGCCGGGCCATGAGGTCCAGCCCCAGGGCTGTCACCATAAAACAGTTCTCCCAGAGACCTTTGTGACAAGTGGATGGCTATGCCCTGAAGCTCATAGTAGGGCCATCCATGCTTTGTGTCTCCTTTGACAGAGGGGAACTGGACAGTCCTTCTGCCCTGGGCACCCCTGGGCCCGGTTATCAGCAACCTCCCAACGTCTTCCACCAGGACATGGGGCAGCTGGCCCCAGAAGTCCTCAGGTATCGGTTGGGAGGGCAGGGGGACATAGGGCAGGCCCCAGAACTCCTTGTGGGTCTGATTTGTCCTGGAAGACCAGGCAATCCAGAGGAGGCAGATGGGAGCTTAGAGGGGGTTAGTGATGTGTAGGGGGCCCTTTAATTGCCATAGCCCCACCCAGATTCTAGCATCCCTTTGCTGTCCGTGAAGGAGGTAGAGGGATGTCTAGGTGGTAGTGTCTAGAAAAGGACTAGGTGGAAATTCTGAAGGACTAGACACCTTAAGCTCTGAGCTGATGGCACATGCCTGTCATCCCACGTCTGTCATCCTGGTCACTAGGGAGGTTGAGATCCAGAGTATCTCATTTCCCAGCCCAGGCAGGAAAGTCCCACCAGAGCCTCATCTCCAATTTCCAACCGGAAGTGGCACTGTGGCTCAAGTGGTAGAGCACTGGCTTTGAGGAAAATTAGACATCAGGGACAGTACCCAAGCCCTGAGTTCAAGCCCCTCAACCAAAAAACAAAAAGAAAAACAAAAAACCAAACAAGAAAGAAAGACACCCCTTCCTTGCTTGCAAGAGATAGTGAAGTAGTAGGGTTGCTGTGGTTGTGAGACTAGGTGCTGACCTCACTGTACAGACATTTCTAATAAGTCCCCAGGTTTACCCCAGTGTGAAGCCAAAGTAGGGTGGGTGGTGCCTTACCAAGAACTCCAGAGGTCGTGGCCTGTGGCAGGCAGGGAGTGGGTGAATGGGAGCAGGGGTGGGATGGTAGTGTCAATTATATGCTCTCCATCCATGGAAGAATGGTTTTGGATGCTGGTGACCAAGTCTGAAGTGTAGGGTTACATTTGGTTTGTGTCTTGATGAGTTGGGTTTTCCCTTGGTATAAGAAGGTGGCTGCAGAGGAGGCTACAATGTTTGATGATAAATGTACTCCTTATCTTAACCATGTAACTGTAACCCCTCTGTACAGTATTTTCACAATAAGAAAAGAAAGAAAGAAAAGAGCTGAAGATGAAAAAAAAAGTTGGGTGTAGCCTGGCGCTACCAGTGGTTCTTAACTGTCATCCTAGCCACTCAGGAGGCTGAGATCTGAGGATCACTGTTCAAAGTCAGCTTGGGCAGGAACGTCTGTGAGACTTTATCTCCAATGAACCACCAGAAAATTTGATGTGGTGCTGTGGCTCCAGTAGTAGTGCGCACACTTCATCTGAAGAGCTGAGGCCCTGCTGTCAGGCTCAAAGTTCAAACCCCATAACCTACAACCAAACAAAAGTTAGCTGAATTTTCTGCATAACAGTGTGTACAGTAGAAATGCCAAAATGTGTTGGGAACCATTCCAGACATGTGAGAGGCCCTGAGTTTTGTCTGCAGTTGGTCTGATGATGGTAGTGCCATCATCTCTGGGGTGGCATATTCAGGGTGCTAAGGAACTGCTGAGGGTTTGGGCTACCAGTGTGTGTGTGTGTATGTTTGTGTGTCTTTTGTCTGTGTGTGTCTGTGTCTGTGAGTTTGGATGTAGAAGACCTGGGCCTGGAACTCAGGGTCTAGGTGAAGTTCCTATGCTTCTATGCTCAAAGATAGTGCTCTAACACTTCAGCTGCAGCTCCATTTCTGGCTATTTGGTGGTTCATTGGAGATAAGAGCCTCACAGACATTTCTGTGCTGGCTGGCTTTGACCTCAGCCTCCTGAGTAGCTAAGATGACAGGTGTGAGACACCAGTGCCATATTTGTGTGTGTGTGTGTGTGTGTGTGTGTGTGTGTGTGTGTTTTCCTCATCTTTCTCTGTCCCCTTCCTGGGTGCCTGTCTGCCTCTTTCTGACCTGGGACGGTGCCCCTCCTCCACACCAACCTTGCCTTTAGCCTCCTATCAGGGTCTACAATGAGTCCTAAATGGCCAGAGACCTGAGTTCAAGCTTTTCTTTGGGGCCCAAGTCCAGCTGTCCAAATCTTTGGCCACCTCCAGGGGATTCTGGGTCAGCCGCGCCAGCTACACTAGAGTCTTGCCTGTCTCTGGGTGGGGAACTCAGACATGGGATGTCCTGCCCTTTTCCTCAGCTAGACCTCTGGCTGAATGTCCCTCTAAGCAGGCTGGCAGTGGTGTGGGGGAAGGGGGTTGCCGGTGGCTCTGGCCAACTCCGGCTTGAGAGTGGACTGAAGGCTGCCCAAGCAAGGAGGATTCCGGGCTGCATTTGAGGTGAGGCCAAGGTGGCTTGGAAATATCTGTTGGTGTCTAGGAAATGTCCACGTACTTTATCACAGGCAAGTCTATCTTCCAGCCCCAGCTGGGCCTCTCCAATCCTTCTAGAGAATTCTGGATGCCCATAATACAGAGGCACAGACTTTAGATTCCAGGGCCAGGGAATTGGGGTAGGAGAGACTGGTATGGCCAATACCTCAATGTTCTGGGGCATTAGCCTTGACCTGGGTATGCCCCCCTTGTGTATGTTCACATCTTAACCCAGAGCTGGCCAGAAACAGGCCACTTGTGGTGGTGCTGTAGAAGAGGCAGGAGTGGAAGTAAGACCTAGGATGACCAACATCTGGATTTATGGCCTTATTGGGGAGGGGGGGGGGGGAACAAAAGGTGTCTTTAAAAAAAACTCTTAGAGCTGGAACTCAGGGCCTAGGCACTGATCTTCCTTTGCTCAAATCTAACACTCTACCATTTAACCACAGCTCACATTTCATCTTTTTTAGTAGTTTAGTGGAGATAAGAGTCTCACGAAGTTTCCTGCCTGGGCTGACTTCAAGCTGCCATCTTAAGAGCTCAGCCTCTTGAGTAGCTATGATTACTGGTATGAGCCACTGGCATCTGCTAAGGATGTTAGTGTGTGTGTGTGTTTGTGTGTGTGTGTGTTTACCAGGGCTTGAGCTCAGAGCCTAGGTGGTATCCTTTAGCTTGTTTGCTCAAGGTTGGTGCTCTACCACTTGAACTACAGTAGCTCTGCTTCCCAGCTTTTTGGTGATTCATTGGAGATAAGAGTCTGCCCAGGCTGGCTTTGAATCTTGCTTGATCCTCATGTGTCAGCCTTGAGTAGCTAAGATTATAGGCATGAGCCACTGGCATCCAGCTGAAAGGAAGTCTCTTCATACTGTCTTCTGTTCTAACAGCTGTCTACTTGCCCTGGCCTAGATTCTGATCTCCACATCAGCTCCCAGCAGCCCTTGACTGTGTGGAGAACATAAAGCTCAAACCTGTCAAGCATTCTATTTCTATGTCCTCAGGGGAAGGTACGTTTCCTCTGAAGCCTGGAGAAGTAGGGGGAGGGGGAGGAAGGTTAGCTGTAGATGGGTGCTAGGCTGGGAGAGAGGTACATTGTATTAGCCAAGAAGGAAAGTGTGGAAAGATGTTCATAGCTCATGCTCTCATATTCCTAGCTCCTCAGGAGGCTGAGATCTAAGGATTGGCATTAAGAGGAAGCCCAACTCACTTTTCTCTTTCTTTCTTTCTTTCTTTCTTTCTTTCTTTCTTTCTTTCTTTCTTTCTTTCTTTCTTTCTTTCTTTCTTTCTTTCTTTCTTTCTTTCTTTCTTTCTTTCTTTCTTTCTTTCTTTCTTTCTTTCTTTTTGTATCAGTAGGACCTTTTTTGTGTGTGAAAATACTGTACAGATGGGTTACAATTACATGGGCATGATAATGAGTACATTTCTTATCACCAGCTCACTTTTCTAAAGTGTGTGAGACTCCTCTCCCAATAACCACCTGAAAGCTGGAAGAAAAGTTGTGGCTCAAGTGGTAGAGTTGCTAGTCTTGAATGAAAAAAGTGAAGGATAGAGCCCGGGTCCTGAGTTCAAGCCCTAGTACCAAGATGTGCCCATGCGCACACACATACACACACACACACACACACACACACACACACACACACACACACACACACACAGGAATTTGGTAATGATGAGCTGAACTAGAACTGGGGGCAGTCCAGATGCACAGTCATAGTAAACTCTCAACACGTAAGTTTTTTCTCCCCAACTCCTTCTTGGGCTGAGGGGTCTGGGCCATGGCAGTAAGTTCCATGGAACCTGCACCTCCATCCATGCGTAGGGTACAAGACCAAGGGAAGAACAAGGTGGATGCTCATTTATACTCGGTGCATGATTTCAGACCTGAATCTGCCTCTGAACATTGGTGAGGAAAACAGGGCTCTGAGCCCTGGAACTCCTGGGATAGTCACTGCTACAAGCAGCAGCCAGCCAGCTATAGATTCCTGAGCCTACAAGTCTTTCATGAGCCCAACTCAACACCCACCCAAGGTGTGCCTGACAAATTTGCCCCTGTGAGTAGGCATTACCTGCTGTGCCATCTTGCAGCTCTTGCCCCTCCTGGCCCAGAAACCTGGTCTGCAATGTTGATTTACTGCTCAGATCCACACTGCACCCATGACAGGTGCCTTTCTGATGACCTGGCCGATGACTTCCGTGCCCCAAGGCTAGACCCTTCTCGGATATTTTGGCCCGCTCTGTAGGCAAAAGCTCCCAAAGAGGCTGCTTTCAAGACTTGTAGGACACCTAGATATTGGGAGACCCTTAGGGGCCCACTGGAAATTACTCTGCCTAGAGCCACAGAGTGAGGTTCAAGCAGGCCAGGTGGGACTTGAACTGTGGGCCTGGGCACTGTCCCTTCAGCTCTTCAGCTTACCACTTGAGCCACAGTACCACTTCCAGTTTTCTTGTGGTTCATTGGAGATCAGAGTCTCCCGGACTTTCCTGCCAGGGCTGACTTTGAAACATGATCCTCAGATCTCAGCCTCCTGAGGAGCTAGGAGGATAAGCATGAGCCAGCAGCACCCAACTGATTTGGACTTTCACCACAGTGGACTAGGAACTCCTGAAAGCTTTTCTTTATTTTTTATGTGCCAGTACTGGGGCTTGAACTTAGGGTCTGGGCTCCGGTCTTTTAATTTTTGCCTCAAGGCTGACACTCTACCACTTGAGCCACAGCTCCTTTTCTGGATTTTGGTAGTTCATTGGCAAGAAGAGTCTCACTAACTTTCTTCCCCTGAGCTGGCTGTGACCCATGACTTCTGATCTCAGTCTTTTCAGTAGCTAGGATTTGCAGGGGTTGAGCCACCACTGACACTGGGCTAGAAGCTTTTCTTAAGCAAGTTTTCTTCTCTGCATTTACCCTTACTCCTCCATGTAAAGGAAGCCTGAGGGTCAGGAGCTGTGAAAAATAGGCTTCCAGCCACAGGAAATGGCTGGGGTCCATGGTGAAAAGCCAAACTAATGTTCCCCTTAGGTCCCATTCTGGGACCTTAACCCTCTGCCCTCCCTGTGACTCAAGTACAAACCTTGACCCAGCCTTGAATGTCCTGCTGGACTGGTCTGAAGCCACAGAACCTTCATTCCACCCACACCACCTATTCTACACTACACCTCAGGAAACTTTGTGCATGTTGTACCATCTGCCTGAGTCTCTCTATCTTGTTCCACATCTTAGAACTCCTGTGAAATTTTGGCACTGGTTATATCACCTCCAGGAGCAAGTCTTTCCTTTCTTTCTCCCTCTTTTTTTTTTTTTAATATTGAGTTACTAGAGATAGAACTTGTGCAGGCTGACTGGCAAATGCTCTAGCTTGGTGTGTGTGTGTGTGTGTGTGTGTGTGTATGTGTGTGTTTGTGCCAGTCCTGGGGTTTGAATTCATGGCCTGGATGCTGTCCCTGAGGTTTTGTGCTCAAGCTAGCACTCTATTACTTGAACCACAGCTCTACTTCTGACTTTTGGGGGGTTTAATTGGAGAAAAGTGTCTCATGTAGACTTTCCTGCTAGCAATTGTGATCTTCAGATCTCAGCCTTCTGAGTAGCTAAGATTATAGGTGTGAGCCACCAGCAACTGTCCTCTACCCTACCTCTTACCTCTAACCTTGGCCCTCCTATGAGTAGGAGAAGAATGTATCTCACCAGGCTCACTTTTTTGCCAGTCTTGGAGCTTGAACTCAGAGTCTGGGCATGTTCCTGAGTTTCTTTTGGTCAAGGCTATCACTCTTATCACTTAAGCCACAGTGCCACTTTTGGCTTTTTCTGTTTCTGTGATACTGAGGAATCAAACCCAGGGCTTCGTGCGTGCTAGGTAAGCACTCTACCACTAAGCCACATTCGCAGCCCAAGGCTCAGTTCTGACAGGAACTATGAGGGTGGGATTTATTGGCTTACCCCTTTTGGTGCAGAAATTGCTGGCTATTTCATACCTCTGCCAAGATTTGGGACCAGTCTGTGACTGGGCAATGAGGAATGGTGAATGAGGGATAGCCACCAGACCCCAGAGGAGTAGGCTCACATATTCTACAGAGGGATAGAGAATATGGAGCCAGAACCTTTGACAACTTCTACAGCCTAGGAACTGTGGTCTCCCTGGAGGCAGTGGCTGGCTGCTAGGTGACCCGATGGGACATCTCAGCCAGAACATAAGGCACTTGTTGCACAGCCCAGGCAATGCCGGTGGGGCTTCAGTTATTAAATGGCGAGAAGGATGCTTTGTTCTAGCTGCTGGCTCTGACTTAGGACTCTCTGAGGACTTGCCCAGGTTGGGGGGATGGACATGGGCAACCTGCTGAATATCCATCATCCATACATCATCCATCCATACACAGAGACATGGAGTTATTGCCTCCTTTATTTGAGGGGATGAGGCAAGTCCAGGGTTGTACTATGAGCCTAGGCCTGTCCCTGAGCTCCTTTTGCTCAAGGATAGCACTCTGCCCTTGATCCACAGCCCCAATCATGGTTTTTTCCCCCTGTGATCTCTTAGAAAGAAGAGTGTTGTGGACTTTCCTGCCCCGGATGCGTTCAAATTGGCATTCTTTACATCTCAGCCCCAGGAGGAATTAGGTTTATAGGCAGGAGCCACTGACATCTGGTTTTCTTTTCTTCTTGTTGTTCTCTTTTTTAATCGTGACACTCTGAAATCTTCAAGGTGTCATTCCAATGATTTGCATTCAAAGTAATCTATCCAGGCCTGGAATTCGATTGCTATGACTACCACCCACAAATGGAGGGAGATCCTGATGGACTCATTCCTGTTCATGTGAATACTAATGGAATGTTATAAAAGTAATAATTAAATTTGCAGTTAATTCATGATTCTATTTTAGAATGCCACACAAATATTATTGGATTTATATCTTCCATTCTAGCACCATGGTATGATTAAGGATATTGACTAATTTGTAATTAATGCTTTTATAAGTATTCAACCATGATACTTTATTAAATGGAGTAATAATTTAGTAACTAATAATTGGTAATAACATATATATATATAATTTAATAATATCCTCACATTCTCTCTTTGTATGTGTGTGTGTGTGTGTATATATATATATTCATATATATGTAGGTATATATGTATGTATATATATATAATATCAATGTACACATCTATCTATTGGTCACTACTGTGGCTTGATTACAGGTCCTCAGAATTTCCTAGGTGCTCAATTTGCCGGAGGCTAGTGTGCTAAGACTGTACCCCATTTATGGATTGGGCATTGTAGGTGAGTTGAAATCCCAGCATGGCCATAAATTTATTTGTGGAGTAAGAAGCCAATTTAACAAATTTTTTTCCTTCTCCGTGAATGTCCTGGGTCTCAATAAGATGTATAATCCATATGCAAATATATCCTATGTGATATGATATAATAAATGAAATGTTATATGTGTAATAATACTAAATAAATAAGGGTAATAAATGTCATATGAAGTAGAACCCATATATGTAAATAGATCTCATATATATGAATACTATTTTTTCCAGTGCTGGGGCTTCAATTCAGGCCCTGGGAACTGGTCTGAATTTCTTTTTCTTTTCTTTTTTTTTTTTTGCCAATCATGGTGCCTGAACTCTGGGCCTGGGCACTGTCCCTCAGCTCTTCAGCTCAAGGTGAGTGCTCTACCACTTGAGCTACAGTGCAACTTCCAGTTTTTCTGCTTACATGGTGCTGAAGAATTGAACCCAGGGCCTCATGCATGCAAGGAAAGCACTTTACCACTGAGCCACCTTCCCAGCCCCATGAATTTCTTGTCTTCAAGGATGGTGAGCTCTCCCTTTCACACACAGTGTCAGAGTTACCCAGACCCTGAGTTCAAATCGCAGACCTGCTAGAAAAATGGTGCAATTTCCTAGCCAGGGTCTTATTGTTATTATTACTTTTTTTTGGCCTAGCACAGAGCTTGAACTCAGGTCTTCACATCTCTGCCATAGCTTATCATTGGATCCTACCACCCTACTTCAATTTTCCGGGCTGGCAAAAAAATAGATAAATAAAAAGAAGAAGGATAAAACTGAGAGGTTCAAGAAGGTGGTTTTACTTTTTTTCCCCTTTGTATTGTGACCATCCTGGGTCTAAATGACAAACCCCAGAATGTGTACATGATTGCATTGCTAATGTTTGGTGGGTTATTAGGGAAGCCACAGCTGAAACCAGCAACTTAGGCCTGGAGGTCGAATCTTAGAACTGCCACTAATGAATGGTGGGAGGTTCTAAGAAACCCATTCTGATATACATCCGTACAAATGGAATGTTATAAAAGTAACATTTAAATTAGTATTTAGTGTATGATTATATTCTAAAATTATACACAATAATTATTCTACATTAACTAATTTTCAATTAATGTTTTATTATGTATTCAATGATGATACTTAAAAAAGGAAGGAATAATTTAATTGCCAAAAATTGGTATTAATATCATATATGCAGTTTCACAATATGCAGATATCTCTTGTTTTATACATATACATCTATCTATCTATCTATCTATCTATCTATCTATCTATCTATCTATCTATCTCTATCTATCAATCTACACATTTATCTGTTTATACACTTGTCACTCCTGGGTCTCAGTGTTAGAGTGCTCACCGAGTATGTGCAAAGTCCTGGGTTCCATTCCTCCCTACCACTTGCACAGAAAAATCCAAGAGTCATGCTGTTGCTCAAGCAGTCAAGTACTAGCTTTGAGCATAAAAGTTTAGGGACTGTGTCTGGACACTTACTCAAGCTGTTGAACTAGCACCAAAACAAAACGATAGAATGTTCTGACTACAAAGATTTAAGGATAGGACTGCAAATACATCATCATAGAGCAAGCTAGGAGTCTGGTGCTGAGAGCTGCCATCTAACCTGACTTAGCCAGAGGTAAATTGCTTGCAACCCAGCTACACAGAACCAGATGCTTGTGGCTCACTCAACCCTGTCATCCAAGATACTGGGGGGCCGAGATCAGACACTGGTAGTTTTAAAATCCAGCCCTGACAGGAAGTCTGCAAAACTCTGAGCTGTGGCTCAAAGTGGTAGAGCTCTAGCCTTGAGCAAAAGATTTTAGGACAGTACCCCCAAACTTTCAGTGGAATCTCCGTGGCTGACTCCCTGCCCCCTCAACAAAAAACCCACCCCTCTAAATCATTTGATGTGAACTTTGTGTAGTTTGTTGATACTGATGAAAGCACCCTAATTCTAATGACAGCATGTGGGATACAGCTATGTCTTGAGTCTTATATGAGGAATGGTTTACTGAGTGCATTCTTGCATCTGGTCCTTGTAAGAGCTCCACAGATTATTGTGCAGATGAGAACCTTGAGGCTCAGATATTTCCCCATGTCAGGGCCAAAATGATGTACCTACTGAACTCTAGTGAGTTTTCTCCTGCAGACAATTGTTTTGGTTTATTTTTCTTGGTCATGAACCTTGAACTCAGGGCCTAGCCACTGACCCTTCCCTGTTGGGCTCATGGTTAGCACCCTACCAAGGGGACCCAAGGACACCCGTACAAAAGTGTTACAGTCTAGGCATCTGTGGCTGATATCTGTCACCCTGCCTACTTTGACATATTTTTTTTCCTTCTCTGTAAAAATCTTGGGTCTCAGTATGAAGTATAATCCATATGCAAATATATCCATGTGATAAGATGCAATAAATGAAATAAATGTTATATATGTAATATACTAAATAAAATAAATAATGAATAAATAAGGGTAATAAATGTCATATGGAGTAAACCCATGTATGTAAAAAGATCACATAAATGAATATTATTTTTTCCAGTGCTAGCGCTTAAATTCAGGCCTAGAAACTGGTCTGAAATTCTTGTCTTCAACAATAGTGATCTTCCCCTTCCCCACAGTGTCACAGAGTTACCCAGACCCTGAGTTCAAATCCCAGGCCTGCCAGAAAAATGAAGCAAATTCCAAGTCACGGCCTTAATTTATTTTGTCCAGGCTCTGGGCTTGAACTCAGGTTGTGGCAATTCTGTCTCAGCTTCGATCACCCTAGGCTGGGGTGCAGCCAATGGCCCCACAGCCCATCCTGAGATCCTAGGACCCGAGTTCAAATATTTTGACTGATTAAAAAAAAAAAAGGAGAAGGGCAGGGAAGGTGGCTCAGTAGTAGAGTGCTTGCCTTGCATGCATAAGGCCCTGGGCTTGATTCCTCAGCACCACATAAGGAGAAAAAAGCTGGAAGTGGTGCTATGGCTCAAGTGGCAGAACACTAGTCTTGAGTGAATAGTTGAGGAACAGTGTCCAGACCCACATTTCTGGCCCCACAACCAACAAAAAAGAAAAAAGAGAGAGAGAGAGAGGAAAAAAAAGAATAAGGCTAAAACTGGGAAGTTCCAGAAGGCAGTATTACTTTGTTTTTTCCTTTGCATTGTGACCATTCTGGGTCTAAATGAAAGGGACCAGAAAGAGTATGTGACTTTACACTGCTGAAGTTTGGTGGGCTATCAGGCAAGCCATAGCCAAAACCAGCAACCTAGGCCCAGGGTTCAAATCCTGGGACCACCACCTTCAAATGGCGGGAGATCCTAAGAAATGCATTCTGACATATATCCATATGAATGGAATGTTATAAAAGTAACAATTACATTAGTAGCTAGTATATGATTATATTTTAAAATTGTAAACAATAATCATAGTACATTGACTATTTTTCAATTAATACTTTATTATATTTTCAACAATGAGAAATAAAGGAAGGAATAATTTAATTATGGATAATTGGTAGTAATATGGTATATGTAATTTAATAATGTACAGATATATTTCTTATTTTATACATACATATATATGTGTATATATATATAAGCTGTCTATGTATCTATTTCTACACTTGTCACTCCTGGGGCTCAGTGTAGAGTGTTTGCCTAGTATGTATGAAGCCCTGGGTTCGTTTCCACACTATCACATGCACAGAAAAAGCCGGAAGTGGTGCTGTCACTCAAGCACCAAAGAAAAGTTAGAATGTTCGAACTGCAATTATACAAAGCCAGGACTTTAAATACTTCATGACAGAGCAAGCCTGGAATCTGAAGATGACGGCTGCCATCTATCCTGACAGCCAGAGGTTAACAGCTGCAAACCAACTCCATCGAAGCAGATGCTGCTGGCTCATTTCTAGCTGCTCAGGGGATGAGATCTGACACTGGTGGGTTGAAAACTCAGCCCTGGCAAGAAGTCTGTGAGACTCTGAGCTGTGGCTCAGAGTGGTAGAGCTCTAGCCTTGAGGAAAAGATCTTAGGACAGTACCCACAACCTATGAGTGCAACCCCTGAGTCTGATGACCTTCCCCCCGACTAACCACCCGTCTAAACCATTAGATGTGAACTTGTTTGGTTCGTGACATGTTTCTGAAGGAATGGTGATACTGATGAAAGCATCCTAATTCTAATGACAGCTTGTGGGATACAGCTATATAAAGAGTCCTTCCTGGGGTGCTGGGTGCTGAGTCCTTCATGGGGTGCTAGGTCCTTCACGGGATGCTGTGTGCTGAGTCCTTCACAGGGTGCTATGTGCTGAGTCCTTCACGGGGTGTATTCTTTCATCTGATCCTTGTTAGAGCTCCAAAAGTAAGAAGATTGTGCAGATGAGAAACTTGAGACACAGATATTTCCCAAGGCAGGACCAAATTTATGTATGTACTGAACTCTACTGACTTGTATCCTGCAGACAATTGTTTTGGTTTAGTTTTCTAAATCATGAACCTTGAACTCAGAGCCTAGACTCTGATTTTCCTCTTGTGCTCTTGGCTAGCACTCTACCACGTGGAGCCAAGGACCCCCTTGCAGCAAAGTGTCACGGGTTAGGTGTCTTTAGCTGAGTTCTATCATCCTGCCTGCTCAGGAAGCTGAGGATCTGGGTTCAAAAGTATCCCACACACAACAGGTCCCATGACACTATCATCTCTTATTCACCACTTAGAAACTTGAAGTGGAAGCTGGGTGCCGGTGACTCATGCCTGTCATGCTAGCTACTTACTCAGCAGGTCGAGAGCTCAGGATCATGGTCCAAAGCCAGCTTGAACAGGAGATTCCTTGAGATGATTATCTCCAATGAACCACCAGAAAACCTTAATGGGCTCTGTAGCTCAAATGATAGAGCTCTCCACTGGAGCTGAAGAGCTGAGTGACAGCACCCAGGCCCAGACTTCAACTCCTCCAACTTACAAGAAAAGAAAAAAAGAAACCTTAAGTGCAGTGCTGGGAATGGGTCTTGGGGGTAGAGTGCTTTGCATGTATGAAACCCTGGCTTCGAATCCTCAGTGGCACATCACTAGAAAAAAAGCCTGAAGTGGCTCTGTGGCTCAAGTGGTAGAGTGCTATCCTTATACAGGAGAAACTCAGGTACAGTGCTGAGGTCCTGAGTTCAAGCTCCAGGACTGGTATATGCACACAAATTATCCCCCCCCCCACACACACACACAGATACCAGAAGTGAAACTGTGACATGAATGGGTAAAGCACTGGGAAATAGGCCCTTAGAGGAGACTTGAGCTGGTACAGCTTCTTTCCAGGCTTTGCCTTTGTTTTAGGGATTTTAGAAAAAAAAAACTTTAAACAAGGTTAACTAGACCTTGGCTCCAAGCAGCCCTATTCCTGGAATGGAAAGAATGCCTCTAGGTCCCCCTCTCCTTAACAACCTAACTCACCTTGATTGTTGAGTTAAAGTCTGACCCATAAAACAGATAGATTGTTAAATGGCTCCAACTACCCGACAGCACGTGCTTATGGTGGTAAAACCTGCCTTTCACACATGCTTACAGTAAACTCTGCCTATTGGACACCAGTGTGTGGTCTGGTATGACCATGCAATCCTTTTGTGTGGTATGATCCCATTGGTCACCTGTGCATGACCAGGCTCAACCTCATGGATTTTGCCTTTACAGACCAAAGAACGGGGGCTGCTCAGGGTGGCAGTATCAGCTCCTGAGCCTGTGCTGTGGCCCTGGCTGGTCAGTGTAGGAAACTTCTCAATAAAGTTGCTTCTTTGTTAACAACTTTGTTGCGGTGGTTTCTGTCACTCCAGACGACTAGGTGGCTTTGCCTGCCTGAGTAGGGGTCTTCCTACTACACACTGAGCTTCTGTTCTGAGCTGTACTGCTCTGGTCAGTACTCAGGCCGTGTGTTCAACCAGGAAAGCTAGCCACCCAAGGCCCAACTAGGAGAGGTCAAAGGTTTCTAAACCTGATGAGCTCCACCAGCCTTACATAACAGGGAACTTAGTGATTTTGCAAATGTGCTTAGATGTAGCAAGCTCCCGAAAACCTAGGTAGGCACCGTTGCCAATAATGAATCATTGCATTAGGTTCAGCTCCCTAGTTGTTGTCTGCCAGAAGAAATCTTGAATTAATTGTAGCAGTTTGTTTCAACACAGAAACATAATCTAAGAAAGACAGGATAAGTGCAGGGAACTTGGCCTGCCATGGGAGGTGGCACAAATGAAGGCTTCCTGTCAAACCAGAGCACTGGGGAGAGAGATATCTTGGGGTACAAAGAGGCCTTTTTTCTCCTGGTCTTCAGAGCCTGTCCACACTCATCATCACTAGTTGGCCCGGATAGAGTTGTTTGTTACAGAGCTGTACAGGAGTGAGGCCTTTTTCTGCCTGTTCCAACAAAGAGACAGAGTTCCTCTAGCAACCTGGCGTGTGGAGAAACCCTCGGGCTACACTGGGAACAGGGAGTGGAGCCCTGGCACATGCACTGTCTTGAAAGCACTCTCTGTGCTATGAAATCATTCTATTCAAAGCAAATTTCCTAGTTGGGTGCCTTTCTTCATAGCGACTCTGGATGTTCACCAATAGAAATACATTCACACATACACAGACACATGGAGTTACTGGCTCTATTTTTTATTTGTTTAGTACAGGTCCTGAGGCTTGAACTGTGTGAGCTTAGACATTGTCCCTGAGCTCCTTTTGCACAAGGAAGCACTTTATTGTGCCTTAAACCATAATACATCATTAAATGAAGGCATAATTTAATACCTAATAATTATTAGTAATATATTACATGTAATTTAATGATATATAGAAATCTCACATTCTTTTTTTTTTTTTTTTGTCGTTCGTGGGGCTTGAACTCTGGGCCTGGGCGCTGTCCCTCAGCTCTTCAGCTCAAGGCAAGCACTCTACCACCCGAGCTACAGCGCCACTTCTGGTTTTCTGGTGTTTTATTGGAGATAGGAGTCCCATGGTCTCTCCTGCCCGGGCTGGCTTTGAACCGTGATCCTCAGATCTCAGCCTCCTGAGTAGCTAGGATTACAGGCGTGAGCCACCAGCACCTGGCAAATATCTCACATTCTATAAATATATTTATATATTTACATATACACTGGAATATACATATACATCTCTCTCTCTTTCTCTCTCACTCTCTATGCATATCTATGTATTTGTAGCAATTTATGCATCTATCTATTTATATATTGGCCACTCCTGGAGGTTAAACTTAGGTCCTGGGAACTCCCTGGCATTGAATTTGTTTGAGGCTGCTGTGCTTACATTGATCTCTTTATGAATTGGCATTCTAGGCCCTGAGTTCAAATCCCAGCAGTGCCAAAGACAATAGGTGGAGTAAGAAGCCAATGTTGACCTGTTCTGCTGTCTGTGAAAATATTGTTTCCTAGGTACAATATGTAATAGCTATGCAAATACATATATATGATGTATATTATAAATGTATATAAATATTTTGCCAGTCCTGGGGCTAGAATTCATGCCCTGGGAAATGCTCTTGACTTTCTTTTATTCAAGGAGGGTGAGCTTCCACTTCACCTACAGCAAAATAGAGTTACCCAGACCCTGATTTCAAATCCTAGGTATGGCAGATAAAATGTCCCAAATTCCAAGCCAGGACCTTAACTTTTTGGGGGGAGCAGGCACGGGGCTTGAACTCAGGTCATCACAACTCTGCCTCAGCCTTGATTACCCTAGGCTAGGGTGCAGCTTTTACACCCACAGATGATCCAGGGATCCTAGGACCCAATTTCAACTCCCAGCACTGGCCAAAAAACAAACAAATCAAAATGGAAGAGGAAAAACCAGAAAGTTTTACACAACAGTTTTACCTTTGTTTCTTTTGCACAGTGACCATCCTGGGTCTCACTGACTTGGCTTGAAAATTGTACATGACTTTGCATGGCTGAGGCTTGTGGGCTGTCAGTGAAGCCTGAGGTTAACCCAGACACCTGGGCCCTGAGTTCATTCCTGGGACTGCCACATACACATGGCTGAAGGTCCTAGGAAACTGGTTCCTATCTCTAGGAACACTAATAGAATGTTTGAAATGTACTAATTAAATTACTAATTAACGTCTTTCTAATGTAAGATTGTATGCATTAAATATGGGTCATTCATTAATTTAATTAATACTTTATTAAGTCTTCTATTGTGATTAATTAATGGAGGAATAATTTTAGACCAAAAATTATTAGTAACAGAATATATAAAAGTAAGATATAGACATCACTCTTTATATAGAGTTATACACTAAAATCTACATAAATGTCTAGTTATACACTAGAATCTACAGAAATATGTAAACACACACACTGCATTTTACGCATCTATATGTTTATATATTGGCCACTTCTAGGGCCAAATTTGTCTGACAACTTCACTTGCTTCAGACTGGTGCAAATTGATCCAGTCCCCATTCATGAAGTGGGCTTTCTAGGCCCTGAGTTCAAATCACAGAACTGCCAAAAACTTAAGTAATCCTGGTGGAAGAAGCCAACTGTCCCGTTTGTTTTCCTTATCGGTGAAAGTCCTGAGTCTCAGGAATGATTTATAGTACATTGGCAAATCTATGTCCTATGTAATAAGATGTATAAAAGGTTATGTGTGTAATCATATTCACTAAAATACATAAGAAATAAATAAAACACAAAATAAAATGAATAACCACACTAACTGCAATATGCAGTAAACATGTGTATGTAAATATGAATCCTGTATTTAAAATGCATACAAATATTATTTTTGCAAGAGCTAGGACTTGAATTCAGGCCCTGGGAACAGGCCTGACTTTCTTGTCTACCAGCACGGTGAGCTTCCCCTTCTCCCACAGTGCTGTAGATGTACCTAGGCTCTGAGTTCAAACCCCAGGACTGGCAGAAAAAAATGGCATGAATTCTAAGTCAAGCAGCCTCATATTTTTTAAAATATTTTGAATGTGTTTATTATTGTTTTTATTTATTTTTATTTTGTCAAGCACAGAACTTGAACTTGGCATGGCAACTCTGCCTCAGCTTCGATCACTCCAGGCTTGGTGCAGCCACTGGACCCACATCCAAACCTGGGTACCTGGGGACCAAATGCTGACAGGAATAATAAATAAATAAAACAACACAGAAACAAAGAAGAAAAACCTGCAACTTGCAGATGGCTGTCGGTTTTATATTTGTTTTCTTTTCAAGGTGAACTTCCTGGGTCTGAATGACATGGCTGACAACTGTTGGAAACCTGGCATTGCTGAAGGCTGGAGGGCTACCAGGGAAGCCATAGGCCAACACGGCAACATAGGCCCTGGGTTCAAAGCCTGGTCCTGACCCCTACAAATGGCGGGAGATCCTAATAGTCTCATTCCTATTCATAGGAATACTGATGGAAGGTTATGAATGTCAAGGTTGAATAAGTTGGTCCTGAATGATACTACGATAAAATTAGAGTGATTTTAGGAGGCTGATGGATTTTAATGAATATTTTTGACACATTAAAAGAATACTATTAATTACATGGACGCAATAGTTTTGGGACAGTGGTTGGATTAATTAATAATTCATTAAGGATGAAAACAATAATATAAATTACATGGAGGCATTAAAAATACCCAAATATTGGTAGGAATGTAGCCTATTTAACTGAATAATGTATAGACATCTCTGGCACTCTATAAAGATCTATATTTATTTGTGTACTACCATCTGCATGTCAATCTGTTCTTACTTTGTCAACCCCTGGGGCTTGACCTCAGGTGCTGGAAATTGCTTGTCAGGTCAATATGCCCCAGGCTGGCGTACTGACACTCACCCATTCATGAATTGGACCTTGTAGGTTCTGAGTTCAGATGCCAGCACTCACAAAAATTGACTCATGGAGTAAGAAGCCCATGGTGACACAGGTTTTCCTTTGCTGTGAAAGTCCTGGATGTCAGGTGTGAAGTTTCATACATAGGCAAATCTATCCTATGTAATAAATGTAATAAATAGTCCATGTTTAAGAACAGTCAATAAAATAAATGGTAAATAAATGAATAAAACAAAAAAATGAATAGCTACACTAAGCACAATTTGGAGTCAATATATGGGGCTCGATCTCAGGACCTGGGAACAACCTGGCAGCTGAATTGGCTAGAGGCTGCTGTGCTGGCAGCCACCCATAAATGAATTGAGCCTTCTAGGTCCTGAGTTTAGATCCTAGCACTGCCAAAAATGTAATCGTGGAGTGGGAAGCCGAGTGTGACACATGATTTTCTTTTCTTTGAAAGTGCTCCGTGTAAGGTAGGGTATATAATTCGGATGCAAATCAATATGCTATGTAAATAGGATGTCACAAAGTTAAAAAAAATATCATAGGTGGAAGAATTGTCACTACAATAAATAATAAACAGATTGAATTAGTAATGAATCATTCTAGGATAAAATTAGATGCAGTAATTATAGGACATGGATTAAGTTTAATTAATATTAAGTATTAACAGAATAAAAATTGCATGGAGACATAAATACCTAATAATTGGTAGTAGCACATGATGCATAATTTAATAATATATAGACATCTGTCTCATTCTTTAAAATATTTAATTATATGCATAGACGTATGTACATATGTGATAAACAATAACAGGATATTGAGTATTAATGCTTTATTAATTGTTAGCTGGGACACATCATTAAATGGAGATATAACTTAATACCTAATAATTGGTAATAATATTATCTATAATTTAATAATATAGACATCTCTCTTTTGTGTATATAATATTTATATACAACAATCTATCTATTTATACCTCCTTTACATCTGGGGCTCAGTGATTGAGTGTTCCCCTAATAAGCACGAAGCCCTGGGTTCGATTCCTCAGTGCCACATAAGCAGAAAACCTGGAAGTTCTGCTGTCTTTCAATCAATTGAGTGCTAGCCTTGAGCACAAATGCTTAGGGACAGTGTCTAATCCCTTACTCAATTCCCAGCACTGCCACCAACAAAAGGTAGAATGTTCTAACTGCAATTATAGAAGGACAGGACTTCAAATACCACATCACAGAACAAGCTAGGAGTTGGCACTGACAGCTGCCATCTAACCTGACTCAGGCAGATGTAAACAGCTGCAACCCAGCTCCATAGAAGCAGATGCTGCTGTCTTACCCGCATCATCCTGGCTGCTTGGGAGCTTTAAAACCAAGCCCTGGTAGGTAGTATGTGAGACTCTTGGAGATGTGGCTCTAACTAGTAGAGCCTTAGCCTTGAGCAAATGTCATTAGAACAGTATCCCCATGCATTGAGTTCAAGCCCTATGGGTAGCCTTCCCCCCCCCAAAAAAACACCCCCACTAAACCATTAGAAGTGAATTTGTGTGATTTGTGAAATGTTCCTCAAAGAATGGTGATACTGATGAAAGCAACCTAATTCTAATGACAGCTTGTGGAATAGAGCTATGTGCTGAGTCCTTCATAGGGTGCTATGTGCTGAGTCAGTCACAGGGTGCTGTGTTCTGAGTCCTTCACAGGGTGCAGTGTGC
This sequence comes from Dipodomys spectabilis, assembly GCF_019054845.1. Taxonomy (NCBI): domain Eukaryota; kingdom Metazoa; phylum Chordata; class Mammalia; order Rodentia; family Heteromyidae; genus Dipodomys; species Dipodomys spectabilis. The sequence goes on from NW_024871137.1 coordinate 854,883, forward strand.
TGAGTCCTACATTGGGTGCTGGGTGCTGAGTCTTCACAGGATATTGTGTGCTGAGTCCTTCAAAGAGTGCCATCTGCTGTGTCCTTCACAGAGTGCATTCTTTCATATGGTCCTTGTAAGAGCTACACAACTGAGATGATTATGCAGACAAGAATATTGAGATGCAGATATGTCCCCATGGCAGGGACAAAATTATGTATTACTGAAGAGTGGGTGAGTTGTCTACTGCAGCCAATTGTTTTGTTTTGATTTTTCCCAATCATGAACCTTGAACTAGCGGCATAGGCACTGACCCTTACCTCTTGGGCACATGGCTAGCACTCCACCATGTGGAGCCAAGGACCCCCTTGCAGTAGAGTGCCACAGCCTTGGGGTTTATGGCTGAGGTCTGTCAGCCTGCCTTCTCAGGAAGCTGAGATCTGAGGATCTGGCGTCTAAACTATGCCAGACACAAAAGGTCCCATGAGACTATTATCTCCAATTCACCACTAAGAAACCTGAAATGGAAGCTGGATGCTTGTCACTCATACTTGTCATCCTAGCTCCTCCTCAGGAGGTTGAGCTCGGAGGATCATGGTTCAAAGCTAGCCTGGGCAGAAAAGTCCTCGAGACATTTAGCTCCAATGAACCATGAGAAAACCTAAAATGGTGCTTTGGCTCAAGTGGTAGAGCACAAGACTTGGGGGACAGCACCCAGGCCCAGACTTCAACTCCTACAAGAAACAGCAACAAAAAAGAAACAAAATAACAAACCTGAAGTAGAGGGCTGAGAATGTGCCTTAGGGGTAGAGTACTTTGCATCTATGAAACTCTGGACTTGAATTCTCAGGAACACATCACTAGAAAAAAACCTGAACTGGCTCTGTGGCTCAAGTGGGAGAGGGCTATCCTCGTAAAAGAGAAATTAGGTACAGGGCTCAGGTCCTGAGTTCAAGCTTCAGGACTGGTGTATGTGTGCACGCGTGCACACACACACACACACACACACACACACACACACACACAGACTAGAAGTAAAGCTGTGACAGAAAATGGTAAAGCACTGGGCTCCTGCACTGAGCTCATGGTCAGCACACAGGTCCTGTGTTCATCTCCAAAACCTTGCCACCCAGAGCTCAACTAGGAGAGGTCAAAGGTTTCAAAACCTAATGTGCTTCAGCAGTCCTAGATGACAGGAAGCATGGTGAGATCAGACAGGTGCTTGGATTTCCAAAGCTTCTGGAAACCTAACCCCATCATCACCCTCAATGGAACATTTATTGAGGTTAAGTGCCCTAGTTGTCTGCCAGAAGGACTCATGAATTATATTGAGCACTGTATCTGAACACCAGAATATAGTCTCACAAAGGCAGGATTAGTGCTGGGAACATGGCCTGTCACAGGAGGTGGCACAAATGAAGGCTTCCTGTCAAAATGGAGCACTGGGGAGAGAGATAGCTTGGGGTACAAAGAGGCCTTTTTGTCGTGACCTTCAGACCTCATCCACACTCATCCTCACTAATTGGCCCAGATGGAGTTGTTTGTTACACAGCTGTACAGGACTGAGGCCTTTTGTCTGCCTGTCCAGACAATGAGAGAGCCTTCTTCCAACAGGCCTGGGAGGCAGAGAAACCCTCAGGCTGCACTGGGAACTGTGACGGGAGCCCAGAAACATGAACTGAAATGGAAGCAGTCTCTGTGTTATGAAATCATTGTATTGAAAACAAATTTTCTAGCTTGGTGCCTTTCATCATAGCTACTCTGGAGCTTCACCTATAGAAATACATACACACATACACAAGGACATGGAAGCAGGTCCTGGGGTTGAACTGTGAGCATAGGCGTTGTCCCTGAGTTACTTTTGCTTAATCGTAGTGCATTAACCTTGAGCCACAGCCCCACTTCTGGGTTTTCTGTGATCTCTTAGAAATAACAGTGTCATGGACTTTCCTATGCTGGCTGGATTCAAACTCAGATTCTCTACATCTCAGCCTCCTGAGGAGCTGAGATTACAGTCATCAGCCACTGGCACGTGCTTTTCTTTTCTTCTTCATTTTTTAATCTGGACAATCTGACTACTTAACAGCATCATTCTAATGTCTTGAATTTATAAGTAAACTACCTAATGTTCTTTATAGGTGCTTTCTCTGAGAAGCATTTTCTTTCCTTATCTTCTCCTCTGTACACAGGTTTGAAGCCAAAGGTGAGAAATGAGTGTCACATGATTTTGGCAGCAAATGTCCACAGGACATGCCAGTTCAGTCACTTAGCATTGAGCTGCAGTGAATTTACTGTCTCAGGTTGAGAGGACCAAAAGCTGGAGTGATCCTCATACTGTCTGCCTTTAAAATTATCTAATACTTATGAGTGATTTGTGTCTCCAACCTGAAGTATCTAGAACATACTAGAAGCATCTTCATGTTTTCTTTTTTCTCTAGTACCTCTCGAGATTTAGACTAAGGGTTTATGTGGAGCAGATTATTGGCGAATCCCTGAGAAAAGCCACTTGAAGTCTCCTCAGGAGATCTCTGTTCAAAGCCAGCCTGAGCAGGAAAGTCTGTGAGACTCTTATTTCCAATAAACCACCAGAAAACCAGAAGTGTATCAGTGGCCCAGAGTGTAGAACTCCAGCTTTGAGAAAGAAAGCCGAACAGGAGATACAAGCCAGACCAGGCAGGAAAACCTGGCAGGTGCTTATGTCCAATTAAGCCAGATGGCTAGAAGTGGAGCTGTGGTAGTGGTAGAGTCTCAGCCTTGAGCAAAGCAGCTGAGGAACACATAGGGCCCTGAGTTTAAGCCTTGAGATGACCACCAAAAAAATTCAAAAAGAGAAGGCCAAGTTTATGTATCAGTGTCCTACCTACTTATGTGTGTATATTACCTCCCTGAGTGCAAACAGATTGTATGCAATGCTTCTCCTTTTATGTACAGATTTATATTTCAGATAGGCTTGTTGCACATACTGCATCGTTCTCTTCTTTTCAGTCCCATGGCTTTTCTCTTCCAGAATTCCAAGCCTGTGTCCTTATATGATGCACACTTAAGATCTCAGCAGCCTTTATTTACATTTTATTATGAGGCCAAGGCAGGAACAGTCACAAATCAGGCAGGGGAAGAGAAGATCAGGGTTTTTGAAATAACCCGTATTCAGAAAATTAAACTTGGGGGATGTAAAATGTTAGAATACTTATGTAGAAACTACCATTAAGAGAAAGATGAGAGGGCTTGGAATGTGGATTAGTGAGAGAGTTCTTTTCCCTGCCATGCAAGAAGCCCTACAGAGGGTTTGATCCCTCTGTAGCACATGCACAGAAAAAGCCAGAATTGGTGCTGTGGCTCTAGTAGTATAGTTCTAGAGACAGTGCCCAGGCCTTGAGTTCAACTCAAGCACAAGTAACTTCTCATCACCAAGGGAAATCCAGGAAGTTCTTGAACAGCTGCCTTTCAAAAGTGGAAATCAGAGTGTCATAGACTTTCCTGCCCTGGCTGGCTTCACCTTGTGATCTTCAGACCTCCTGAGCAAGGGTGATGGGCCTTAGCTACTGGTGCTATGCTAGGTCAGAAGTGTAATGACATTGACAATACAAGTCAACTGCTTATCACAAAGGACTTGGGGCGCATATTAAGCCTTTCAAAAATGGACCTTTCAGAACCATGTAGGACACAAGGTTATAATGCTAGAGTCTGAGAGGCTGGGCATATGGATCTGCTAAACTTGAACCTTGAGCTCTGACTCCAATTCTGGTGTACATCAGCATCAGCATTCATTTTCCAGAGAATGTTCTCCTAATTAGCAAATAGGACAAGTACTTTGATTAACACTCACTTTTTTCCCATTGTGTGTCTCGAACTCAAGCCTGGGCACTGTTCTTGAGCCCTTCATCTCAAGGCGAACACTCTATTACTTGAGCCACAGCACCATATGGGGTCTTTTGGTGGTTCATTGGTGATAAGAATCTAACAGGCTTTCCTTGCCTAGGATGTCTTTGATTTGGGGTCTTCGGATCTCAGCCTCCTGAGAAGATAGGGTTCCAGGTGTGAGCCACTGGCATCTGGCCTATTGTTTTTGAAAGTGCTGGGGCTTGAAGTTAAAGCCTGGGTACTGTCTCGGTGCCTCTTTTTCTCAAGGCTTGTGCTCTACCACTTGAGCACTCCACAGCTTCTGGCTTTTTCTGAGTATGTGGCACTGAAGATTCAAACCCTGGCATTCATGCATGTTGAGCGAGCTCTCTACCACTAAGCCACATTCCCAGTCCCACCCTTACAATATTATCCCTCAACTTGCATATCCTCAAGGAAAGGCTTCTGAGTATAAATCATCTAAAGAAATCCCTATAGGAAGGTGTTAAAGCTCATATTTGGGAGAGACTCTAAACATGTGAAGACTGTGACAAATGCCTCTATTTAATTATGTATCATGTTTCAACACTTAATAAAGTATTAATGAAAAATGAGTCAATGTCATAAATTATTGTATATAATTCTATAATAGATGTGCAAAATAGAATAAATATTATGTGTATAATAATACTAATAATACAATAAACAATAAGTAAATGACTAAAATATAGAAATATAGAAATACAAAATCAATAATAAAAAAATCATAGTTTGTATTGAACATACACATGTAATACATAACATCTATTACACATGTACATAAATAATTTCCATTATAGGGACTTAATTCAGGACCTGGGAACTCTACCCTGAATTTCTTTTCCTCAAGGACAGTGAGCTTCCCCTTCACCTATGATGCAAAAGAGTTACCCGGATGGTGAGATCAAATCCCAACAGTGGCAGAAATACTAGCCCCAGTTCCAAGACAGTGACTTAATTATTTTTAATGGAAGCAGTTATTTTTATTCAGTTCCATACTGAACATTTTAAAAACAGCAGTGTATTAATTTGTATATCTATTCAGACATCCTTTCCTTACCTGCAAAGTGCTTCTCTGAGCTCTAAATTGTTTCCTTTTTTGTGCATTTTTTTGTTGTAAAAATGTTGTATAGAGGGGTTACAGTTACATGAGCAAAGTAATGAGTACATTTACTATTGAGCATTGCTGCCTCCTCCTTTGTTTTCCCTTTGCCATCCCTTCCCTCCCACCTCCACAGCTACCTCCCACCCCCCAACTGAAGTCAGTGACTTAATTTTTCATTTTTGGCTTGGCACAGGATTTGAACTCAAGTATGAGTGCATGAAGTGTGACAATTATAATTACATTCAGGAAATCCAAGCATTGGGAAAGATCCAAGAATCGGTAGTCACATGAAAGATAGGATTCCAACACAGCTAGCCACATCTCCTACTCTATACAAACAGGCCTTTATTAGCATATTAGTTTCAGCTTATGAATGGATGAATATGGTGCTCCACCCCCACCCCAGGGCTAGGTCTCAGGTCCTGGGAATGGCCTAGCTCCTAAGTGGCTCACAAGCTGGTGTGCTCATGTGGACCCATTTGGCAGTTGGTTGTGCCAGTCCCTGAGTTCAACTTCCAGCACTGCCAAAAGGTTCATCCTGATGTGAGATGCCAAACCTTACAGATGTTTCCCTATCCTGTGCAAGTCCTGGGTCACAGCTAGGATCTAGAAAGCATAGGCAACTCTATACCCATGGGAATAGGTTGTCATCCATGTGAGCACAGTTATATATGTCATCCTATACTCAATAAAATACACAATAAATAGATGAATAAGACACAAAATAAAAAGATTAACTATACTGAAAACAAAGTTCATACCACACCTGTATGTAAATAGAGATCTTATGTTTAAAAGAGGTGGGCTTGTCCAGTGCTGGGGCTTCAAATCAGGACCAGTACCAGGTCTGACTTTTTAGTCTTCAAGGACGGTGAACTTCACCTTCCTCCACAGTGCAACAGAGTTACCCAAACCTGAGTTCAAATCCCAGCTCTCGCGGTAAAATGACACAAATTCTGATCTAGGGTTCTTCGTTCATAGTTTTTCCATTTTTTTTTTTTGTTACCAGACCCGGGGCTTGAACTCAAGTCGTGGCAACTCTGCCTCAGCTCTGATAATCCTAGGCTGCAGCCTCTGGACCAACAGCCCGTCCTTGGACCCTCTGACCCTGGGGCTTGCTCGAAGAAAAAAACAAACCGGCGAGGGGAAAAAAAAGCAGTGGGAAGTTCCACCTGCCGCTTCTATGTTTATTTTCATTTGCATGGTGACCATTCTGGGTCAGAACATGGCTGCCTGCAGAGTGAAGGTAACCTGGCATGGCTGAAGGCCTGCTGGTTTTCGGAGGAGCCACAGTCTAACCAGACAATGAAGGCCCCGAAGATGAATCCCAGTCAGCCTTGTTACTATGAAGGAATGGCTGGAGATCCTGGGACACTCGTTTCCGGACCTAGGAAAAGTCGTGGAATGCAATCAATCTCATCCTTGAATGAGTAGTTCCTGCTTGATGCAAGTAGGAGATGATAGGCAAGACTCATGGGGTATCGATTATTTTTAATGAAGAATTGATGAAGCGTGACCATAATCATCACAGTCATGAAATGGAGGCATCGGGGAAGATCCAAGCATTGGTAGTCACAAGGTAGATTCCATCAAGGTCGCCATCTCTCCTACACTATAAAAATGTGTACTTATTTGCATATTAACTTACACTTATAAATGCATGTCTATTTCCGCCCTCCTCCCAATCTCCTCTTCCCAGGGCTGTATCTCAGGTTCTGGGACTGGCCTACCTCCTTAGTGGCTCACAGGCTGGTGTGCTCACCTTTACCCATTCACCAATTGGGCCTGCTAGGCCCTGAGTTTGTATCCCAGCACTGCCAAAAGATTATCCTGATGTGAGAAACCCATCGATCCATCTGTTTTCCTATCTTGAGAAAGACCTGGGTTTCAGGGAGGACAGAGATTACTACATAGGCAACCCTATACCCAAGGGAATGGGTTGCCATCCATGTCAGCACAGTTATATCTGTCATCATAATCAATATAATACACATTGCATCCATGAATAAGACACAAAATAAAGAGAATGAGTACACTGAATGCAAGATGTCACCCATCCATGTATGATAATATAGATCCTGTATTTAAATTATGAATTCATGACTATATTGATCCCCGCTTCCAGGGCTCAGTCTCAGGACCTTGGTACATCCTAGCTCCATAGTGGCTCACAGGCTGGTGTGCTCAAATTGACCCATTCACCAATTGGGCTTGCTAGGCCCTGAGTTCAAATCCCAGTACTGCCAAAAGCTTCACCCTGATGTGAGAAGCCCATCGATCCCCCTGTTTTCCTGTCCTGTGAAAGTCCTGGGCCTCAGCGAGGATGGAGAATGTTATATAGGCAACTCTATAGAAATGGGAATAGTTGTCATCCATGTCAGCACAGATATACCTGTCACCATACTCAATAAAATACACAATACATCCATGAATAACACTCAGAATAAAAAAAAGATAACTCCATTGAATGCAAGATGCATACCACACCTGTATGTAAATAGAGATCCTATGTGTTAATGAAGTGGGCTTGTTTTTTGTCCAGTGCTTGGGCTTCAAATCAAGACCTGGACCAGGCCTGATATTCTAGTCTTCAAGGATGGTGAGCTTCCCCTTCTCCCATAGTGCAATGGGGTTCCCTAGACCTGAGTTCAAATCCCAGCTTTAGCATTATAGCACTGTGAGTTCTTAGCTAGAGTGCTTCATTCATAATTTTTTAATTTTTTTTTTTTTGCCAGACCCAGGACTTGAACTCAAGTCATGGTAACACTGCCTCAGCTCTGATCATCCTAGGCTGCAGCCTCTGGACCCACAGACCTCGGACCCTAGGATCCCGGGGCTTGCTGGAAAAAAAAAAAGCCGCGAGGGGGAATAAAAGCGGTGGGAAGTTCCACCTGGCACTTTTACATTTATTTTCCTTTGCATGCTGACCATGCTGGGTCCAAACACGGTGGCCTGCAGAGTGAAGGTGACCTAGAGTGGCTGATGGCCTGTTGGCTATCAAAAGAGCCAGAGGCAGACCCAGCAATGTAGGCCCCGAGTTCGATTCCCAGTCAGCCCCCATACATTGAGGGAATGGCAGGAGATCCTGAGATACTCATTTCCGGACCTAGGAAGAGACATGGAATTCGATGGATCTCATCTTTGAATGAGTAGTTCCTGCTTGATACGAGTAGGAAATGATAGGCAAGACTCATGGGGTATCGAATATTTTTTAATGAGGAGTTGATGAAACATGGCCATAATCATCACAGTCATGAAATGGAGGCATTGGGGAAGATCCAAGAATCGTTAGTCACAAGGTAGATTGGATTTCATCACTGGTTGCCATCACTGTGGGGCTCAATCTCAGGTCCTGGGAATGGCCTAGCTCCTTAGTGACTCAAAGGCTGGTGTGCTTACCTGGACCCATTCGCCTATTGGGCCTGCCAGTCCCCGAGGTCAGATCCCAGCACTGCCAATAGATGAATACTGATGTGAGCAGCCAATCGTTGCACCTGTTTTTCTGTCCTGTGAAAGTATTGGGTCTCAGCTAGGATGCAGTATGCTATATAGGCAACTCTATATTCATGAGACTCAGTTGCCATCCATGTCAGCACAGTTACAGCTGTCATTATATGCAATAAAATACAAAATGCATCCATGACTAAGACACATAATATAAAGAATAACTACACTGAATGCATGATGCATTCCACATCTCTATGTAAAGCAGGTGAGCATATGATTTTTGTTAGTACTGGGGCTTTAGTTCAGGCCCTAGGACTAGGCCTGACCTTGTAGTCTTCAGAAATGGTGAGCTTCACCTTCCCCCACAGTGCAACAAAGTTTCCCAGACCCGAGTTGGAATCTCAGAGGTGACAGAAAAATGGTGAGAATTCTGAGCCAGGGTGTGTTATTATTATTATTATTATTGTCAAGCATGGAATTTGAACTCAGTTCATGACTACTCTGCCTCAGCTTCGATCACCTTAGGCTGGTGGGCTCCCATGGGCCCGTAGCCAATCCTGAGATCCTAGGCTCTGAAGTTTGCAAGAACAAATGACAGAAAAATGACAGAAAAAAATGACAGAAAAAATGTCGCAGGATGGATTTTTTATATTTTCTTTTGCACGGTGACAATCCTGGGTCTGAATTACATGGCTGTAAATGGTATTTCACCTTGCATTGATGAAGGTTAATGGGCTATCAGGGAAGAAATAGGCCCATGCGGCAACGTAGGCCCTGAGCTTGAATCCTGATCCTGACACCTACCAGTGGGGGGAGATCCCAAGATACTTGTTCCTATGCATGGGAATAACAATGAAATGTTAGCAAACTCATGATTAAATGAGAAGTTTCTGCATGTATTGGTCTAGTCCAAAATTAGATGCAATGATCCTAGGACGATGATTCATCTTAATGAATGGTTTATTAAGCATGAAAAGAATACTATTCCTTCAATGGTGGCATAATAAATACCTAAGAGTTAGTAGGAATATAGTTGATGTCATTGAATCCTAGGTAGATGTCTCTGGCACTCTGTACAAATATATATAAATTGGTGTTCTACCACCTGTCTATCCATGTATGGCTATTTTGTCCAACCCTGTGGCTCAATCTCAGGGTCTGCGAATTCACTGGAAATTCTCTGTCAGCTTCATTGGCTAGTGGTTGCCATGTTGACAGCCCCATTCAGGGTCTGAATTTGGTCTGCCAGGCCCTGAGTTCAGATCCCAGCACTGCCAACAATTAGATCATGGAGTAAGAAGCTGAGTCTGATACCTGTTTTCCTTTTCTATGAGAGTCCTGGGTGTCACACATGATGAAGAACACATCTACAAATCCAGATACTATGTGATGGGTAGTCATCAATATCATAAATGGAATGTTTGTCATCACAGTCAATAATCTCATATATAAAATATACTTGGAACTCAAAAAATTAAATCCACCAACAACAAATCCTCAAAGAAACAATTGCCCAATAAATAAGTGGGCAAAAGACTTAATGAGAAACTTCTCTAAAGAGGAAAGAAGGATGGCCAATAGACACATGAAGAAATGCTCAACTTCCCTAGCCATAGAAGAAATGCAAAACAAAACAGCATTGAGATATCACCTCACCCAGTTAGAATGGCTATAATCAAGAACTCTAATAACAACAGATGCTGGAGGGAATGTGGACAGAAGGGAACCTTACTTCATTGTTGGTGGGAGTGTGAACTTGTTCAACCACTTTGGAAAGTAGTATGGAGGTTCCTGAAAAGACTCCACATAGAGCGCTCCTATGACCCAGCAATCCCATTTTTGGGCATTTACCCAAATGTTTACAAACAAGACCACACTAAAGCTACCAGTACGACTATGTTTATTGCAACACTATTTACTATAGCTAAGGTATGGAACCAACCCAGATGCCCCTCAGTAGATGAATGGATCAAGAAAATGTGGTATATATACACCATGGAATTCTATGCCTCCATCAGCAAGAAAGACATTGCCCCATTTATTAGCAAATGGAAAGACTTGGAAAAAATTATATTAAGTGAAGTAAGCCAGGCCCAAAGAAACATAGGTCCCATGGTTTCCCTTATTTGCAATATCTAGTATATGTCGGAATCAAGCAGAAAAGGTCAGATAAGATGATTTTAAGGAAATGAACCCTAAGATATGTACTCAAATGTTTTTTTCTTTCTTGTGATTGTTTCTAACACATTTATAAGATTATTTCTTTGTTGCTTTGAGTGACCCTCCCCCACAGTATAACCCCTGCTTTCACTCTTTGATGTCGGTATAATTTGTGGAGGGGAAGGGGAAAAACAATTCACTTAAACAGGGATACAGGTGGACCCATTGCAACAATGAGATGTACAAGTCGTTATGTTGAAAATGAACTTTACAACTTTGGTGCAGGGTGGCATGGGGGAGCAGGGAGGATTGGATGGGTGGCGGAGGGGAGGATGGGAAGGGATGGGAAGGGGAAACAAAGGAGGAAGCTACAATGCTTGATAAGAAATGTACTCATTATCTTGACCATGTAATTGTAACTCGTCTGTACAGTATTTTCGCAATAAAAAAAGGAAAATAAATGAATAAAACAAAAATACAATAAATAACCACTGGGACTTGAATTCAGTCCTAGGGCCCAGGTCTTATTTTCTTGTCTTCGAGCATGGTGAGCTTCCCCTTCATCCACAGTGCTTCAGAGTTACCCAAGCCTTAAGTTCAAATTCAAAGGTAGGAGAAACGACATGAATTGCAAGCCAGGGAGCTATTTTTTTTTTTTTTTACTTTTTGTGCCAAGCACGGTCTTGAACTTAGGTCAGGGCAACCGTGCCTCAGCTTTCATCACCATAGGCTGGCGTGCAGCCGCTGGAAACACAGCCTATCCTGGGATCCTAGAACTTCAGGCCTTGTGCAGGGGGGGAAATGCACAGAAAAAAAGTGGCGGGATGGCGTTTTTACAGTTTCTTCTTTGCACTATGGCCATCTGGGTCTGAGTGATCTGGTTCCAAAGGATACTTCACCTTGCATTGCTGAAGGTTTGCAGGCTACTGAGGAAGCCATAATCCCGAACAATGATTAGCCAGGCACCAGTGGCTCTCACCAGTCCTCCTTCATACTTACAAGGCTGTGATAGGAGGATCATGGTCAAAGTCACCCTAGGCAGGAAAGTCCTAGAGACCCCTGTCCAACCTCAATGCCAACAAAGCCAGAAGTAGAGCTGTGTGGCTCCAGTGGTAGAGGGCTAATCTTGAGCAAGAACTGTGCCCAGGTCCTGAGTTCAAGGTCCAGGACTGGCAACAAACAGACATACACACCATCTGTGCAGCCATCTGGCTAAAGCAGGTCTCCCTCTTTTCCCCAACTGGATTGGACAGAGTTTCCTGGTAAAGGGGCTGGAGTCATCTTGACTCTGTCCATTCTGTCTGCATCACAGGATTCCAGGCACACTCCCATTCTTTCATGGTTCTTTTTGACCAATGGGATACAAGAATAGTGGCCACGCCCACATTCCATGCTTCCCAGTTACACCTGGATTCCCTCTGTTGGTTGACACCACTACCAGCAGTTGAGGAAGATAGAGGTGTCTGAGTGTTGAGCAAGAGACTCCAGGTGACTTTGAGGTAGAGTAGGAAATGATGTCCTAGTCCGTGAGTGGGAGAATAGAGGATTTCCTAGAGCCTGGGTAACTGGCCAGCCCAACTTTTCCGTCCCATTGCTCAGATGTCTGAAACAATGACTCAATGAGAGAACTCTGGGCAAGAAACTGCCCCAAGAACACCAGCAGTATCCTCCCGACAGACCTGAAGCATTCAATAAAACAAAGAACAGGAAAAAGCGAGGGATCCCCAAGACAAACACCACTGGGGAGCCGGATTGAATGGAGAGTCCGGCCAAAGGTGATGCCGACCATGGGCCTCCCCTGCCTTTGGACACAGTCACAGCCACCAGGGTCCAGAGTGTCAAGGGTCCCAATACCACCAAGGATCCACAGAGGTGCTACCCGCATGTGGTGCCCACCCTAGACCACAGAAAATAAGAAACCAGGCACTCTTTGCCAAGATCCAACCACTGAAGCAGGGAAAGACAGACCCGCAGGGTCAATGGGAGTAAGAGAGGGAGAAGATAGTCCAGATATACGCAGAGTCAAAAATGGAGGTAGAGATCCACAAGGCACCCATACAGTGGTTGGTTTCAGCAGAAAGCGATTTACAATGTGCACTGGCCCAAGTGCAGCAGGCCACTGATGACAGAGAAAGGGAGCACGAAGCTCTCACCAGCTGCCTGCAAGCTAGAGTGGCGTGTGGCAGAGCTGGAGATAGCGGCTTCTGCGGTCACTGCTGCAAAGAAGGGGACCAAAATGTTCTTCACACAGCTGAATGATGTGACCCTACAGCTCGAGGAAAAGGCCAGAAACTTTGATGACCTGGAGTAAGTGAACACAGAGTTGCAGGAGAAGCTGGAAGTGCTGTGGATACAGACGAGCAACATGAAGAAGAGAATATGCAAGTTCCAACAAGTGCTGGAGTGGTGTGAGGTAATGAAGACACTACTGGACAACCTGAGCTGGCTGGTGACCACAGCGAATCTGGAGAGCCACACCTTCATGGAGGACCTGAGCATTGAGAGGTCACACGGAAGGAGGAGGCATGGCGGCGGACCCAATGGCTGAACCAACTGACAGAGGAGAAGGAATGAGGGGCAAGGCATGTGTTGGACCTAGGGAATGAGCTGTGCGAACTGAGAAGGGAGCTGGTAAAGCCACAGCCCACCCCAGGGACCATCTCAGGCCAAGCAGCAGCTGCAAGCATAGGCTTACAGCAAGCAGATGGAATTGAAGAACCTAGAGGAACAACTTCACATCCAGGTCCAGGAAAACCAGAGTCTCCGTCTTCAGAATGTGGAGCAGCAGGAGCAACTGCAGAGACTGGAGGAGAAAGTCTAGGATGGGCAGGAGATCCCTGAAACCCCAAGATGCGCATGTGTGTGGGATGAACAACCTGTGGAAAAGCTGGCCCTGCTGTGGGACACTCTCCACAGGGTGAGCAGTGAGAAGGAGGAGCTCTCCAGCATCCTGGACGCAGAGCAGCAGATGAAGAAACATCTGCGGGAACAGTAGGACTGCTCAGAGGAGAAGATAGAGAAATGGATAGTGGTGGCTGAGAGAGAGAGCCAAGCGGCTCAGGAGCAGCAGGAGCAGTCCCTGGGCCAGTGCAGGGCCCAGAGCCTCCTGTGAATGGCACATCGCCTCCAATGAGCGGCTGTGCTCTGAGAAGGAGGCCCTGCAGCAGCACTTATAGAGGCAGCCCAGCTGCTGGAGCAGCTGAAGCAAGTGCAGGGCTCAACAAACTGGAGGGACCAGGTGGTGTACCCGAAGTGGCAGGACACTCTCAAGTGCCTGGAAGCCACCAGATCACAGGAGGAGTGCCTGCAGGCCCAGCTGAGCTCCTTGGCTTTCCCTGGGGAAGGGGAAGGCATGAACCCTTGAGAAGCCAAAGGTAAAGAGGCGACTCCCTCCCCCCCGCCATGTGACCATCACACAGGATGGAGATGTCCCCCAGACCAAGAGTGACATGGCTCTGAGAGTGCTCTTGGAGGATGAGATCCACAGGGGGAAACTCCTGACACAAGAATGGCGGGCCAGCTTCAGACACCCCCTGGCCACCCCAGCAGCTCAGTGCCAGACTGAGCTGGAGCCAGAGGCCCTCAGCCCCATCAGCTGCCACCACAGCATGCATGGGGATGGGAAGCGGGACATGGGCATCTGAGAAGAAAATCTGCTTCGTCCGTGACCTGCCTGATGAGGTGGACTTCCATAGTCCAGCAAGTGAGCTCCACCATTGATGCAGCCAGCAGTCGGCACACATCCAAACTATCGAGGAGTCCCTCATGGTGTGTAAAGAGCAGATGTTGATCCTGAATGAACTGTTGGGAGAAAGCCCAGTGCATGCACTGGCTGTCCCAGGAGAAGATAGAGAAGAGGAGAGTGCTGCAGGAGCTGCTGTCACTCCTCGCAAGGGAAGGCACAGACAGCAGTCTCCAGATGCCAGCACAGGCTGAGCCTCCCCGCCCCCCCACAACACTGCTTCAGATGCAACTTGAAGACAGCATGGAAACTGCCAGAGGAGAGGTCAGGGTTCCTGACCCCATAGTGGACTCCCTCAAGGAGTATGTCCTGCCCCAGATGCCCCACATCCAGATCTGCCCACAGCTCCCAGGCTCAGGGGAGGAGTGCTCTCTCACTTTCTCCTGTAGATTGCTGCAGATCATGCCTCTCTATGTGACATACTGACTCTCAAAAGCCTTGGCAGCCACCAGAAGTAGGTGACGAAGTGGCTTTCTCTCAGGCCTCCATCTGCCGGGCAACTGGAAGGTTAAACTGGGGGTAGGGTAGGGCAGAGGCTGCAGGAAGTTGGTCCAAACTCAAGGGACATCTAATTGCCCATTGGTGGCCAGGAAAGAGTCCTATGTTTTGCTTATCACAAAGAATAAATTGTTTTCAAAGCAAAAAAAAAAAAAAGAAAAAAAAAACAGCCTAAAAGCAAAGATTTGTTCTTCCAGCCCTGGGACTTGAACTCAGGGTCTGGCCACTGTCCCTGAGCTCTTTTTGTTCCAGGATGGCCCCACCCCTCTTTCCAGCTTTTTTCTGTGTGGAATAGAACCAAGGGCTTCAGGCATGCTAGGCGAACACTCTACCACTGAGCCACATTCTTAGGTAGGATGATTTTTCCCCCTCCCAAACCCATATGGCCATTCCTCAGATAAATAGGAAGTAGGGGCTAGGATGAATATGAAGCACAAGTCTGGTTCCCCCCAAAATATTCCCCCGCACCATCTTCCCACACCCTTAGTTGAAGTTTCTCTTCTACCATTGAGGGATGAGAGAGGGAGAGGGGAGTCCCAAGAGAGTACCAACAACCGTGGCCCCCTGAGTCCCACATCCTTCCCCACAAAGTGGTCCTCCAGATTGTGATTTTACCTGACTCAATGTGAAATCTACACTGTCTCCCCACCACTGCAAGGCTCAGGATGAAATAAAGGTCAGACCAGGCCTCAGCCCACACCCAAAGTGGAAGCTCCTAGTCCAGACCTACTTCCACTTCTGACTGCCTCCAGTTAGGCTAGACCCACCACTTACCACTATGTTGGTGGTGATGACCTCATGGCTGGATTCCAGGAAGAAGGTCTATGGCAAAGAGCAAAAGCAGCAGGGTGAGCAGGGCAGAAGGAAGTGGGGTGATTGCTCTGGGAACTTCCTTGGATCCCTCCCATCCAACCAGACACATGCTGACCCAAAGCACGGACAAGGCCAGGGGGTGAGACGAGATGGAGGAGCACAGGACTAAAGGAGGTACTGCTTTGTCTTAGGGGACTTGATTAATTCCAATTATAATGAATTCCAATGATATTTGGCCCATGCCAATCCCAAAGACAGTATGCAATGTCTCTCCTTGTTGTTGTTGGCCGTGAGCACTGTCCCTGAGCTCTTTTTCTCAAGGCTGGCACTCTACCACTTGAGCCACAATGCCTCTTTTGTTTTCTGATGGTTCATCGATAAGAGTCTCATACACTGTCCTGCCCAGACTGGCTTGGCACCATGATCCTCCAGATCTCAGCTTCCTGAGTAGGTAGGATGACAGGCATGAGCCACCAGTGCCCAGTATGTGATGCCTTTTGAAGCCATCTTTGCGAGTCTGTAAAGGATCCCCAACGGGCCTGAATAGACCATGACCCAATTAAGGAGCTAGGATGGGGGAAGGTTGACCTTCTAGCCATTCTGTTCCCCCAACATTGAAGATGCCAGGTGATGTTGTATGCACCAAACACGTAGGCCAGCAGACACCAGGCTTATTGTGGAAAAAGTAGAGAATACCCAAAGACTGCAGCGTAGAAATCTCTGATTTTGCATTCATGTGGTGTGTGTGTGTGTGTGTGTGTGTGTGTGTGTGAACTCAGGACCTAGGCTCTATCCCTGGGTTTTCTTTTTTTTTTTTTTTGTCGGTCGTGGGACTTGAACTCTGGGCCTGGGCGCTGTCCCTCAGCTCTTCAGCTCAAGGCGAGCGCTCTACCACTTGAGCTACAGCCCCACTTCCGATTTTCTGGTGGTTTATTGGAGATAGGAGTCTCACGGTCTCTCCTGCCCGGACTGGCTTTGAACCTCGATCCTCAGATCTCAGCCTCCTGAGTAGCTAGGATTACAGGCGTGAGCCACCAGCACCCGGCTTCCCTGGGTTTTCTTGATCAAAACTAGCGTTGTGCTACTTGAGCCACCGCCCCACTTGCTTCTGGATGGTTAATTGTAGGTAAGAGTCTCAAGGACTTTCCTGTCCAGGGTGGCTTTGAATCATGATGGGGGCCCCAGGGAAGCAAGAGTAAACACAACTCGCAGGTACAATCTCTATGGTGGGTCACTCCTGCCCCCTTGTGGCCACACAAGGAACAGGCGGTCCCATGCCATTGACTTTTGCTCACCCTGATTGCTGATGCTAGAGCAGGTCTGTTCACCCTAGGCTAAGAGAGCTCCAGGAGGCCCGGCTTTTCAGCGACACAAGGAAGGGAGAGGTCTGCTCCAGGCTGAGCTAAGAGCCTTTGCCCATGGATACCCCAACTTGGCCTTACTTATCACCATAAGACCTGGCAAAGAACAACCCCAAAAAACCAAATTGGAGCTGTGCCTCCAAGTGGTAGAGTTCTAGCATTGAACCAAAGAGCTCAGAGACAGGGCCCCCAAACTTTGAGTTCAAGACCCCCAGCTTACCTTCCCCCATAAAACGCAACTTGTCTAAATGTGAACTAGTAAGATTTGTGAAGTGTTTCTGAAGAATGGTGATACTGAAGAAAGCACCCTAATTCTAATGACAGCTGAACTTGTGACATACAGCTATGTGCTGAGTCCTTCACAGGGCGGTATTTCCTGGGTCCTTCCCTCATGGAAGTTATGTGCTGAGTCCTCAAAAATGTGCTGTTTGCTGAGTCATCCCAAAGGGTGCTATATGCTGAGTTCCTGAGAAGAGTGGGCCATCCTGGGTTTTTTAAAGGGGGCTTAGTGCTGAGTCCATTAGACAATGTATTGTATGCTGAGTCCTTCAAAAGGTGTGGTGTGCTAATGCATCCTGAAGGGTCCTGCTATGTGTGAGCCCTTGAGAAGAGAGGGATGAGGTGTATTTTGAGTGCTGTGTGCCAACTCCTTTACGTAGGGTGCTCTGTATTGTCCTTCAAATGGTGCTGTGTGCTGAGAGCTTCCACAGTGTGGTATGTGCTGAGTCCTTCAAAATTGTTCTGTGTGCTGAGTTTATCGAAGGAAGCTGTGCACTGGGTGTTTTACACAGTGTGCTTCAACACAAAGTGTGGTGAGTCCCTGGAAAAGATTGCTATGTGCTGAGTGTTTCAAAGCGGCCATGCACTGAGTCCTTTACACTGTGGGCTATGGACTCCCTCCTTCAAAGGGTGCTGTGTGCTGAGTACTCAACCCAGCATACTACATGCTGAGTCCTTCAAAGGGAGCTGTGTGCTGAGTCATTTACACAGGGTGCTTTGTGCTGATTTTGGAAGTGTGCTGTGTGCTGAGTCATCCCAAAGGGTGCTATGTTCTGAGTCCTTGAGAGGTGGTTATCCCCAACAATCACACAGACACAAACACAAACAAACATACACACACCAGTGTCACCATGCACCTGCTTGGTGTGTGGAGTGGAGGAGGATGGAGGAGTCTTCTCCAGCGGTGGGGCTGAGGGGAGATTCGATCCCTTGGGCCTGTACTGGGGGTGGAGGGTAGTACTGAGCTGAGGTAAGGCTGCAATTGCCATGGTCTAGAAGCCTCAGGGCCCAGTCAGGGCTGCAAATGTGGCCAGGGGTGGGGGGCAGGCCCTGGAGAGGAGGGGGCGGGGCCCAGGAGTGCACTTTGGTGGCAGCAAAGGCCAGGAGCCCAAGGGGGCAGGGGTGTGTGTGCAGCAGGGGCAGGGTGGCCCAGGAGAGGAGTTTGGGGCCAAGAGAGAGCTGGGAGAAGAGGGACCACGAGAACTAGCACCCGTGGAAATGGCTTCAGTGGCTGGAGGCTGCTCCGATCATAGCATGGGTCCTGGCTGGGTGTGCAGAGCATGCGGAGCCTGCACGGCAGGCACACCGCCACACGCAGCCCCTCGGAGGCGCCCAGCCATGGTGGCCCTGAGTCTGAGGTCCCGGTGCGGGGAGCTCGGCAGAGGCAGTGGCTGCTGAGGCGGCGGCGGCCACAGGTTAGGAGGCCGCTGAGGCTGCGGTGGTGGCTGAGGAGGAGCAGAGGCTGTGAGCAGCTCCACCATGCGCCCGCGCTGCGTTTCAAACATGGCCCTGCTGGCTGGGACCCGCGGAGCCTCTAGCAGTCACCTGGCTGAGCTGTTGTGCCCCTGGCCTGCTTGTGGCCCTGACTTGGTTCCGGCCCTCGGTCTTCAGACTCCCGGCATGCACCTGGAGTCGCAGCCTACAGCTTCTTCCAGCAGCACACATGAGTGGCCGAACTGCGCTCACGCACCCCACAACCCCCCCTGTAAACCTCGTCCCCCACTCTACCCTTCCTCCCAATCCTCACGAACCCGGATCCTTGCCTCTTGCCTCCCCCTCCCTTCCTGCCTGCGCCTCCCCCCCCCCCCCCCCGTGCCACACAGTCTGTTCTGGCTCTGCCACAAATGCACCCCAGGGGTGGGGGGTGGAGGTGGGTGTCCACCCAGGGATCCTACCCTCATCCCTAGTGGCCAGTGTTCCAGGAAAAGGGGAGCTTCAGGGATGGGGAGGTGGGGGCACCACAGAGCCCCTGGCCTGGAGCAGTGGGAGCCACACAGCTGTGCATCTGCCCATTCCTCTCCCTGGTGGGAACCTGGTGGCTTTAGTCAGAGGTGGGGAGCTGCACCTCCTCACCTGCCTTCTCGGTTCTTTTCCCTTTTGCTGGGCAGGGGGTGTTGGATGCAGAAGATAGACCCCGTTGTTGTGTGAGCCCTTGTCTTCTGTGCTCAGTCACCCTTTCACCTGAGGACATTCCCAGAAGAGCCCACTAGAGAGGTGAGGGCACTAGGGTCAGATAGAAGGTAGGTATTTGGGAGAAAAACACACCCCCTCTGACAGACATACAACCGGCCTGTACCCCCAAACCCAGCATCCGACAGTTCTGACTGGGTGATCACATTTCCCACTTCTTCCAGTTTCTGCTAATGCTCCCAGTCCATTCGGTCTCCTAGTCCTCCTCAAGAATTTGCCAAGTTGCCCAGAAGTATGTAGGAGGGAAGTAGGGAGTCCAACCATGTCTATAGCCTTTAGGACCCCATCAAAGTCCCCAACAACACCACCACTGCAGGTCAGACACCTTTCTGGAGGCACCTGCTTTGTTTTCTGTCCAGGCTCTGAGAAGCCACGTGTCTCGGGACTCCTTCACCCAGCGTCCTGGCCTAGGGTTTTGGTGAATGGGGAGTCAAGGCTGCTTGTTCCCAATGGGAAGGTTCTGGCCCTAAAGAAAGGGAGAGTCAGGGTGGCTCTGCATTTTTAGAGCATTGTTCCCCTTGGGTGAGATTCCCTGGTTCTGACAAGGGAACCCCTGTGTTTTAGCTAGTACATTGCCCAGATGATAAACCAACAAACTCAGGAGAGACACTGCTCTGAATCTGTGTGTGTGTGTGTGTGTGTGTGTGTGTGTGTATGTGTGTGTGTGTGTGTGTGAGAGAGAGAGAGAGAGAGAGAGAGATCATCTTTCTCATTGTACAGTCACCATGTCTAAAAAGAACAAAAGCATTTTATTTGTGTGTATGTGTGTATTTGTTATTCTTTTTCAATTAATGCCCAGTATGAGCCCAGCCATAATTTTTGTTTTCTCTTTCACCGTTTCATGGCTCCTTTAGAGAAGGTTTCAGTAGATGTTCCTTTCCACCTCT
Organism: Dipodomys spectabilis; assembly: GCF_019054845.1. Lineage (NCBI taxonomy): Eukaryota > Metazoa > Chordata > Mammalia > Rodentia > Heteromyidae > Dipodomys > Dipodomys spectabilis. The sequence goes on from NW_024871137.1 coordinate 875,223, forward strand.
TTCTTCCCCTTTCCTGCAGCCCACAGTAGCTGCTGGACCTGCGTGGGTCTCCCTAGAAGTCCAGTGTGAACCGCAGACGAGAGTGATCACCTGCCCTTCTGTCTTTAGCCAGAAGGCTCATGAGGCTACTGTAATCACAGCCGCACTCTTCCAGCCAGACAGTCTGCTCTGGTGTGTATAGTTGGAGCTAATTCAAGGTTGGGAATGAGTCTGCCAAACAAAAGTAGGGAACGAGATGGGAGGTAGTAGGACAGGGGCTGTGAATCTAGGAGGGTCTGGAAAGTGACGAACGGTGTGACATAGCAGATGGTTCACCATGACTGAGGATGAGATGGGAATCTTACCCAGGGTATTGACTGTGAAAGTGGGCATCTGGGCAGGGGGCTCCGGGCGCCCAATGGTGGCATGGATTCCCTCCAGGGACAGTGCACTGGTGGGCAGTCCTCCCTGGAGTCCTGCAGACTCCAATCTGTGTCCCTCCTGGACTGTTTCCAGCTGGGCAATGGTAGGCAAGTGTGTTCCCCCTGCTGGAGCCTACTTGGGATCAGGACATGGCAGTTAGCTAGGGCTCTCTGAATGCCATTTTCTGTAACCTGCTGTAGGCTGTCTGGAAGGAAAAGGGGACCACTGACTTTGGAACCCTTTAAGTTTGATTGGGACAAGTTGAAATGCCAGCATTTCCAGGCAGTTTTCCTTGAAGCTGGCAATTTCTACTAATGCTTGGGATACTGGGTCAAATGAGATGGACCATTTCAGCCACCAAACAATGACATTCAAGCAGCACAATCAGAGTTAATGAGCCAAATGGTCTCCTGCTATGAACGTCCTGCCTTGACTGCCTTTCTCCGGCAGCTGTCGATTCTCCTTCCGGCTCTCTCTAGGGTGATCACTACAGCCGAGAATGTTGTGGGGAGCAGAGATTGTGACCTTGTCATCTGCAGCCTGATCGCTGTGAGCAGAGACAATTCCCAGGACCTGTACTGGACTCTGGGAGATTCAGAGACCCAGGATGCCTCAGGGATCCTTTTCTGCAACATGAAAATTGGGGGTCGGATATGGTGGACCATCCTGTTTGGCCCTAGGGAGTGCAGAGGAGGCTCCTTGAGCCAGGCTTTCGCCTCACGACAACCTTGTTCACAGCTGAGTGGGGAATTGAGTGCCATACAGCTGGTCAGTGGCTGGACAGAGATCTTTGAGAAGATAGGCATACCAGAGGCCCCAGAATACAGTGAGTACATCATGGCTCATGTCCTTGGAACCAAAACAGTTAAGTGTGGTGGCACCAGGAGGGTGGGAACAGGGAGGAGAGAGAACTGTGGGAGAGCTATATTAGGCTTTACTCCCACCCAGGATGCTTCCCTGAGCTGGATCGGACTTTTCTATAGTATTGTCATAGACAGATGCTCATCTATTTATCTAACAAAACGTTACAGTGTGTGCCAGATCCTGGGGGGGGATGGTGTGGGGGTCATACACGATGAAAGGCTCCAGTGCTGGTTCCACAGCACATGAAGAAATCTTGGTTTGAGCTGGATGCTGGTGCCTCACACCTGTCATCCTAGCTACTTAAGAGGCTGAGATAGGAGGATTGAGGCTTAAGGCCCAGGCAGAAAAGCCTGTAAGACTCTTATCTCCAACTGACTACCAAAAAGAAAATGCCAGAAGTGGATGAGTAGCTCAAGCTGTAGACTGTTGGCCTTGAGCAAAAAGGCTCAGGGACAGCACCCAGGCTCTGAGTTCGTGCCCAGGAGTAACACAAAGAAAGGAAAGAGAAAGAGAGGAGGGAAGAATAGAGGGAGAAAAGGAGGAAAGGAAGGAAGAAGGGAGCATGCAAGCCTTGGTTTGGAGTCCCAGGATCAAGGGAGCCAGCCATTCACAATCTCTGTGGGGACTGTTTCAGAGCGTAAAGCTAGTGTGTAGGACCAAGCCACTGACCCATTCATGACATTAGCAACTTCATGACATCCAAATCTGAGTGCTTGCTGACTGCAGAGGGAAACAGCCTCGGGTAGAACCTAGGGCTCAGGGTGGGTCACAGAGTTTCAATCTCCCCTGGCTCAGATAAGAAGAACCTGTCCCAGGGCTAGGGAGGTATAAGGTGAGGGAGTGGCAGGAGGTGGGATGGCAAGGGATAAGCACGAAGATGAAGAGGGAGGAAAATCCCAGATCCAGTGTGTCAGGCCATTGGAGCCATGACCTCAACTGACAACCTAGACTATCAGTGATAGAATCTTCAACCCAGCCACATGGCTATTAAAAGTCCTGGCACTCTGGGTTCACTGTTGACAACCTGACTGTCATCCACTGCAGGATGTCTGTGCAGTACATACTTGGGGACTGGCACTTTTGCTGGCTCAATCTGAAGATGACACCCCCAGTGTTCATTCCTCAACCAGAGACAGAGGTAAGCGTGCCACTGGAACAGGACACCCAGGGAATGAGGGCGAGAGTCAGACCCTTGTTGCCCCCAGATTTCATCTAGGGGACTCTAGGGCCCCGTGACTGCCAACCTCAGAGGTAGAGGTGGGTCTCTTTGCTGGCTCAGCCTTTAGTCTAGATGGCAGATGTGGGAGGGGCTGAATGAAGGTCAAGGCTAGTGGGAAAACAGGAGGCACTGGGCTGGGAGCAGGGTTGTTTTTTTGAGGATACTCACAACCCAAGAACATTCCTGAGATGGATCAGCCCTTTTCTCCTCCTTGAGAGAGAGGGGCCTAGAGCCCTCCAGTCTGCATCCCTTGGCTGAGAAATTCATTCATTCCCATAACCTTTGTTTGCATAACAAGATCTCACCTGACTGCCCAGTGTCAAGGTAGGAGAGTGAGAGATCTTGAGTCCTTGATGAGGTCATGGGATCCTCAGTATGAGATTGTACTTGAATGTCCTGACTTGGTGCATGGTCAGTCCCATCTCAGCCTGCCATGATCTAGGACATAGAATCTAGAGACTCAGAGCAGGATGGGGTCTATTCTGTGAGTCTTGAGTATTATGTGTGAGCTTTGAGCTCCCGTGTGCTCACCTGCTTCCTTTTCTTGGGTGGGTCTATGCTAGAAAAAGCTTAAAACTAGGGCCTGTGTCCCATCCCTTGTTTCATGCTCAAAGCTAGCACTCTACCATTTGAGCCACAGCTCCACTTGCAAGGTTTTTGGGTGCTTAATTGGAGATAAGAGTTCTGAATGACTTTGCTGCCAAGGGTGGCATCCAACTGCAGTTCTCAGATCTCAGTCTCCTGAGGGGATAGGATGACAGGCATAGAAAAGCATCTTTGGCCGGGTGCCAGTGGCTCATGGCTGTCATCCTAAGTACTCCAGAGCTGAATCTTAGGATCACGGGTGAAATCCAGCTTGGGCAGGAAAGACCCTCAGACTCTTCTCTCCAATAAAGCACCAGGAAACTGGAAGTGGTGCTGTGGCTCAAGAAGTACAGTGCTGGACTTGAGCTGAAGAGCTCAGGGATAGCACCCAGGCCCAGAGTTCAAGCCCCACAACCAACAAAAAGAAACAAAGTAAAACATCTTTGCCTGCAAAGGACGATGGAGGTGTGTTTGTGTGTATGTGTGTGTGTGGGGGGGGGGGGGGGTGATAGACATTTAGCGCCAAGCTCAGTCATCATTTTAGATGGCTTGTGCCAAACTCTTAGTTCACGGCAGCCAATTCTTGACCACAGGTGAAGCTCTGGGTTGGATGTCGACCATCGGACCTCAGTCTCCTCATGGGACAGTTGTGAGTGAATAAGGGGCTAATACAGATGGATCTCTGGAGCAGGGCCAGGTACAGAGGGACAGGTGTCAGATACAGTTCTCAACAATTCTGTGAGCATATGACAGGAAGTTGCCAGGAAAGGGCTCAGATGGGGTCTGTTACTAATCATGCAACAGGTGTGGGATTATGGAAAAAAAATGGCTGTCTTTCATCATTACCCTATCCCCATGAGGAAGGGATCCTTCACTCTATTCATTTTTCCAGCTGGGGAAAATGAGTCATGGAGATGCCAGGTGACCTGCTCATGACCTCCAGCTGACAGGAATCTTGGCCTGATTTCTTTGCCATGCTTCCTAGGACAGTGGGTGTTATTCAGTCCACTTCTTGTGATGGGAAGACCAGTTCTTGTCATTTGTGGGGATTCTGGGCCTGGATGCTATCCCTGAGCTCCTCAGATCAAGGCTAGTACTCTACCCCCTGTGCCACAGCATCACTTCCAGTTTTCTGTTGGTTCTTTGAGGATAAGAGTCTCACAGACATTCCTCCTGAGCCAGCTATGAACCACGATCTTCACATCTCAGCCTCCTGTGTAGGTAGGATTATAGGTCTGAGCCACCGGCACCAGGCTTAAGTGTAATTCCGGACCTCTGTCTCTCCCTCTCTGTCTCTCTGTCACTCTGTCTCTCTGACTCTCTCTCACCCTCTCTCTTTCTCTCTCTCAGGAACTGATTGAATGAGTGCTAGAGGAGGTGGCCCAGCACCCCCATGTGGCAAGAACCCCAGGTAGCCCTCTCATCCTGGAGGTGGCCTGTGGGTCAGGACCTGTTTTGCTCAGCCTGTTGAACCAGCTTCATGAGGTAAGCTCCTCTGTGCCCTGGCTAGACTGTGACAGTTATTCATTGTCCATCCCATGAGTCCTTCCCCACATCCCTCTGCTTCACCGTTGAAGGAAAGTGGATGAGAAGGTGTCACCTTGTCCCCCTGCCTAGCACAATCCTGGGCTTCTGACCTATACCCCCACCTATCTGACAAGACCCTGGCTATAAGACAATAAATACACTCTGTGTGTACTACCCTTTGCTGGGGAGTGTCATTTTGGTTAGGGGGGCGGGGCTCAGAGGAAAGACCCCAGACCTGACACCTCCCAGGGGGACATTTGTTCTTGCTGTGGATAAGGAAGAAGCCTCCATCAGACTGACCCAGAACAATGCTCAAAGATAGGTAGGCTGTTGAAGTATCAAACCCACTCGTGTCTGCTTCCTACTCCCAACAAGGAGGTGTAGTATGTGTGGCCAGGCCCTGGGCCTAAGGGATTATAAATGGATGGTGGCGGTCAGGAGCTCATGGCTCCCACCCATCATCCTGCCTCTTTGGGAGGCTGAGGTCTGATGGTTGTGACTCAGAGCAGCCCGGACAGGAAAGTCCAGGAGATTCTTATCTCCCATAAACCACCTTCCTCCCCAAACCCACACACAAAAAACCCAGATGTGGTGCTGTGGCTCAACTGGTAGAGCCTCAGCCTTGAACAAAAGAAGCTCAGGGATAACACCCAAGCCCTGAATCCAAGCCCTAAGACTAACACAATCATAAAATAAATGAATAGTGTACATCTTTCATCTGACTACCAAGAAAGATGTATTCAGTTTTCTCACTGGTACATGTAGCCAAAGGTAAGGGGCTCCCTTTCATGTTCCCCTAACCCTCTCCTTCTCTCCTTTATCTGTCCAGGCTTTATCTGCTGCAGGACAGAATTCGGATCATCACCCTGGATGTGACCTTAGGTACCCTCCCTCATCCACCTTTCTTGGGGTCAGGATCCTGGATGCTCTCCCTGCTGGGAGGAGGAGGCATCACAGAGATGAGGGTAGGTATCCCCAACACTCACACACACACACACACACACACACACAAACATAAACACCACTAAGCCAACTCAGACTAGCCTTTTCCAAAGACACTTTATCTCCTTGGATTAACTGACCTAGGAGAGGAATTTGATCCCCTGTAACTGATTATTTTAACTTGGGCTTGCTAGTTCACAGGAGATAAACGGAAGCAAACAGAAACCAAAAAGCTTTTGGTGCCCGTCACTTCTGGCTCAGAGTCAAGCCTGACATCCTGGCGACTTGGGAGGCAGAGATCTGAGGATCAAAGATCAAAGCCAGCCATAAGCTGGAAAGCCAGAGAGACTCTTCTCTCCATGGAACCACCAAAAAGCCAGAAGTGGAGCTGTGGCTCAAGTGGTAGAGCACCAGCCTTGAGCAATAAAACTCAGAAAGACAGCTCCCAGATCCTCAGTTCAAGCCCACAAAAAGAAATGGCCCTGTCATGTTGCCCACAGATTGCCCAGGCCTCGAGCCCCGTCTCATGGAGTGTGATACATCACCTGCCCCTGGGTGGTATATCAGGGCCTTGACAAATCCGGTGGTGGAATCCAGGCCTTCCCCTTCCATGCATTCTCAACCCACACTGGCTGGAGGGCAGAGCCTGACAAGGCTGGCAGCCTGCACAGCGGAGAGGCTCCAGCTTTGCCAAGGTGATCAGAAAGGGCTTCTTGGAGACAGCACTTGAAAAGGGGGTCTTGCTTAACAAGGAGGATCTGAAGGTAGCACAGAGAACAAAGGTGCTACAGATAATGGGCAACATAGCAGAGCGTGTTCATTTCCAGCCAGGGCTGCTGATGAGAGACTTGGTATAGATGTGCGAGACTGTCCCAAGACAGGCCTGAGGGGTCACAGAAGAACAGCTATCCAGAGCTGGGATTGTGTCCTAGAGATAGAATGCTCGCCTAGCACACAGGAAAGCATGGGTTCGATTCCTAGGTCCTGCATACACAGAAAAAGCTGGAAGTGGCACAGTGGCTCAGGTGAAAGAGCACTCCCCTGCAGACACAGAAAGTCAGGGACAGTGCTGGGCCATGAGGTCAGGCCCCAGGGCTGTCACTATAAAACAGTTCTCCCAGGGACCTTTGTGACAGGTAGATGGCTATGCCCTGAAGCTCTTAATAAATCCATCCGTGCTTTGTGTCTCCTTTGACAGAGGGGAGCTGGACACTCCTTCTGCCCTGGGCACCCTTGGGCCCAGTTATCAGCAACCCTCCCAACGTCTTCCACCGGGACATGGAGCAGCTGGCCCCAGAAGTCCTCAGGTATCGGTTGGGTGGGGTATGGGGACATAGGGCAAGCCCAGAACTCCTAGTGGGTCTGATCTGCCCGGGAAGACCAGGCAAACCAGAGGAGGCAGATGGGAGCTTAGAGGGGGTTAGTGATGTAGAGTGGGCCCTTTAATGCCCATGGCCCCACCCAGATTCTAGCCTCCTTTTACTTTCCTTGAAGGAGGTAGAGGGGTGTCTAGGTGGTAGTGTCTAGATGACTAGGTGGAAATTCTGAAGGACTAGACACATTAAGCCATGAGCCAGTGGCTCACACCTGTCATCCCACACCTGTCATCCTGGCCACTAGGGAGGCTGAGATCCAGAGGTTCTCATTTCCCAGCCAGGCAGGAAAGTCCCTCCAGAGCCTCATCTCCAATCTCCAACCAGAAGTGGCACTGTGGCTCAAGTGGTAGAGCACTGGCCTTGAGGAAAATTAGACATCAGGGACACTACCCAAGCACTGAGTTCAAGCCGTTCAACCAAAAACAAAAAAACAAACAAGAAAGAAAGACACCCCTTCCTTGCTTGCAAAAGATGGTGAAGTAGTAGGGTTTCTGTGGTTGTGAGACCAGATGCTGACCTCACAGTATAGACTTTTCTAATAAGTCCCCAGGTTTGCCCCAGTGTGAAGCCAAAGCAGTGTGGGTGGTGCCTTACCAAGAACTCCAGAGGTTATGGCTATGGCAGGCAGGGAGTGAGTGAATGGGAGCTGGGGTGGAATGGTAGTGTCAATTATATGCTCTCCATCCATGGAAGAATGGTTTTGGATGCTGGTGACAAAGTCTGAAGTGTAGGGTTACATTTGGTTTGTGTCTTGATGAGTTGGGTTTTCCCTTGGTATAAGAAGGTGGCTGCAGAGGAGGCTACAATGCTTGATAAGAAATGTACTCCTTTTATGGCTAGGGAGGTTGAGCATTTCTTCATGTGTCTATTGGCCATACTTGTTTCTTCTTCAGAGAAGTTTCTCTTTAAGTCTTTAGCCCACTTATTTATTGGGCAGTTGTTTCTTTGAGGATTTGTTGTTGGGGGATCTAATTTTTTGAGTTCCAAGTATATTTTAGATATGAGACCCTTGTCCATAGTATGGCTAGTGAAGATCTTCTCCCAATCGGTAAGCTTTCTATTCATCTTGCTAGCTATGTCCTTTGCCATGCAGAAGCTCTGCAACTTCATGCAATCCGATTTCTCCAACCTTTCTTTGATTTGTTGTGTTTCTGGGTCTCTATTAAGAACATTTTGGCCTGCGCCATTAAGACCTAGGGTTTCTCCTATTCCATCCTGTAATGTTTTCAGAGTGTCTGCTTTGACTCCGAGGTCTTTGATCCATTTGGAGTTGATTCTGGTGCAGGGTGGTATATAAGGATCTAACTTTAGTTTTCTACAAGTAGTTAACCAATTTTGCCAGCACCATTTACTGAAGAGGCTGTCTTTCTTCCATTCTATTTTTTTTAGTTCCCTTATCAAAGATTAGATGGCTATAGGTCTGTAGGTTCATTTCTGGGTTTTCAATTCTATTCCATTGGTCCTGAGGTCTGTTCTTATGCCAATACCAAGCTGTTTTGATTACTATGGCTTTATAGTAGAGTTTGAAGTTTGGTATTGATATTCCTCCAGCAGTGTTCTTTCCATTCAGGAGCGTTTTTGCTATTCGGGGTGTTTTATTGTTCCATATGAATTTTTGGATTGCCTCTTCTATTTCCTTGAAGAATGAGGTTGGAATTTGGATAGGTATTGCGTTGAATTTGTAGATAGCCTTGGGAATTATTGCCATTTTCACGATGTTAATCTTTCCAATCCAGGAGCATGGGAGGTTTTGCCATTTTTTAAGTTCTGTGTTGATTTCCTTTTTCAAGATTTTAAAGTTTTCATCATAGAGGTCCTTCACTTCTTTAGTTAAGTTAATTCCTAGGTATTTTATTTTTTGTGGGGCTATTACAAATGGAGTTGCTTTCCTAATTTCAGCCACACTTTTCTCATTGTTGGCATACAGAAAAGCCATTGATTTTTGGGGGTTAATTCTATAACCTGCTACTTTGCCAAAGTTTTCAACAGCTTGAGTAATTTGGGAGTGGAGTCTATGGGATTCTTAAATACAAGATCATGTCATCTGCAAAGAGGGAGAGTTTTATTTCTTCTTTCCCTATTTGGATCCCCTTTATGTCTGCATCTTGTCTTATTGCTGTAGCTAGGCATTCTAATACTAGATTGAAGAGAAGTGGAGAGAGTGGGCATCCTTGTCTTGTTCCTGAGTTAAGAGGAAATGGCTTTAGTTTTTCAACATTGAGTATAATGCTGGCTGCAGATTTGTCATATACAGCCTTTATTGTATTGAGGAATGTTCCATGGATTCCTAATTTTTCCAAAACCTTCATCATATAAGGGTGTTGGATCTTGTCGAATGCTTTTTCTGCATCTATTGAGATAACCATGTAGTTCTTATTCTTGCTCCTGTTGATGTGATGAATAATATTAATTGATTTGCGTATATTGAACCAGCTTTGCATCCCTGAAATGAATCCTGTTTGATCGTGGTGTATGATTTTTTGGATGAATTGTTGAAGTAGGTTGGCCAAAATTTTGATGAGAAGTTTTGCATCAATGTTCATCAAAGAAATGGGTCTATAGTTCTCTTTCTTTGATGAATCCCTGCCTGGTTTTGGGATGAGGGTTATGATGGCTTCATAGAATGTGTTCGGTAGTGAGGTTTCTCTTTCAATTACATTGAAGAGTTGGAGGAGTATTGGTGTGAGCTCTGCTTTGAAGGCCTTGTAAAATTCCGCTGTAAAACCATCTGGTCCTGGACTTTTCTTAGCTGGGAGGTCTCTTATTGCTGTTTCTATTTCAATGCTTGATATGGGCCTGTTAAGCTGGTTTAACTCATCTTGGTTTAGTTTTGGCATGTCAATATTTGCTAGGAAGAGGTCCATTTCTGTCAAGTTCTCAAACTTATTAGCATAAAGTTTTGAGAAGTATTCCCTTATAATGTTCTGAATCTTGCTTGTTTCCGTGGTGATGTTTCCATTCTCATCTCTGAGTTTATTAATTTGGGTGTGTTCTCTTCTTTTTCTGATAAGATTTGCTAAGGGTCTGTCAATTTTGTTAAGTTTTTCGAAGAACCAACTCTTTGTTTTGTTGATTCTTTCTATAGTTTCTTTGGATTCTAATTCATTTAATTCTGATTTAATTTTGATTATTTCTTTCCGTCTACTGGATTGGGGTTTATCTTGCTGCTCTTTTTCAAGGAGGTTTAGATGTGTCATTAAATTGCTAGTTTCAGATCTCTCCAATTTGTTGATGTAGGAGCTCAGAGCTATAAACTTGCCTCTGAGTACTGCCTTTGCTGTGTCCCAGAGGAGCTGGTAATTTGTGTGTTCATTTTTGTTGAATAGCATGAACATTTGAATTTCCTTTCTAATCTCTTCCATGACCCACTCTTGATTCAGCAGTGTGTTGTTCAGCCTCCATGTGATACTGGACTTTCTTTGGTGGCTTTTGGTGTTGAGTTCTAATTTTATTCCCTTGTGGTCAGAGAGAATGCAAGGTATAACTTCAATGTTTCTCAATTTAGACAAGTTTGCTTTGTGGCCTAAAATGTGGTCTATTTTAGAAAACGTTCCATGTGCTGCTGAGAAAAACGTGTATTCTGATGCTGCTGGGTGAAATGTTCGGTAGATGTCTGTTAAATCTAGTTGATCTATGCAGCTGTTTAGATCTGCGGTTTCTCTGTTGAGTTTTTGCCGAGTTGATCTATCTAGTGTGGAGAGTGGTGTGTTAAAATCCCCAACAATTAATGTCTTTGGATCTATATGGGATTTGAGGGAAAGTAGTGTTTCTTTGATAAATTTGGGTGCTCCATTGTTTGGCGAATAGATATTTAGAATTGTAATATCCTCCTGAAGGAGAGATCCTTTAATTAGTATGTAGCGACCTTCTTTATCTCTTCTCACGAATTTTAATTTGAAGTCTATTTTATCTGCTATTAGGATTGCAACTCCCGCCTGTTTATGGGGGCCGTTTGCTTGGTAGATTTTATTCCAGCCTTTAACATTGAAAATGTGTTTGTTTTTACGGACAAGATGTGACTCCTGAAGGCAGCAGATAGAAGGGTCTTGTTTTTTAATTCAACTAGACAGTCTATGTCGCTTAATTGGAGAGTTCAGTCCGTTAACGTTAAGAGTTAGGACTGAGAGGTATTTGGGAGTTCCTGCCATGTTATCCACCTTCTTGGGGGCTGCGAAAACTGGGTTCTTCCTATGGTTCTTGGATTCTCAGTTTGGGTGCAGTTTCTTGGCCTTTGTTGCGGTCTTGTTGGTTTTCTATGTGTAGGACATCTTTAAGAATCTTTTGTAGGGCTGGTTTGGTGGAAATGTATTGTTTCAATTTTTCTTTGCTATGGAAGGTTTTTATTTGGCCTTCAGTTATGAAGGAGAGTTTAGCTGGGTACAGTATTCTTGGTTGATAGTTGTTTGTTTTTAGGGCATGGCATACATCATTCCAGGCTCTTCTTGCTTTGATTGTCTCTGCTGAGAAATCTGAGGTGATTCTAATTGGTTTCCATTTATAGGTGATTACCCTTTTCTCCTTGACAGCTTTAAGGATCTTTTCCTTGGTCTGAGATGATCCTGTATGGATTATAATGTGACGGTGGGATGTCCTATTCTGGTCTGGTCTATTTGTGGTTCTAAAAGCTTCTTGTATCTGAATAGGCCTATCTTTTTGTATGTTTGGTAAGTTCTCTGCTAGGATCCTGTTAAACAAATTTCCTAGACCATTAACTTCTGTTTCTAGGTGCTCCTCTACACCCATTATCCTTATATTAGGCCTTCTGATGGTGTCTTCCAGGTGTTGGATAGATCTATCATACTTCTTGGACTTGTCTTGGATGGTTGTATGTTCTTTCTCTATAATATCTAGGCTGTCTTCAATCCCTGAGATTCGATCTTCTGCATGGTGTAACCTGCTGTCAAGACTCTCTACTTTGTTTTTTATCTCTTTTCCTTCTAATTGGTCAGCTTTGATGGCTTCAAGTTCTTTGTTGAAGCTCTGTTTTAGGTCTTGTATGAATTTCTTTACTTCCTTAATTTGGTGTTCAGTGTTTGTTCTCAAATCACTTAGTTGATTGGTTATGGTTTCTTTGGACTCCCATTTCTTCTGTTGGGTTCCATTCAGCATTCCCTTGGTGGTCTCCCTGACTTCCTTCAGCTCTTTGTTAATGGATTCCATGAATGCCTTTAGTGATCTTTGTGTGTTCTCTACCTGGTCTCTCAATTCCTGAATTACTCTTTGATTAGCTTCCTCCCGTTTGTGGGATTCCTGCAGTTCTCTTTCCTCCCGTTCGTGGGATTCCTGCAGTTCTCTTTCAGTGTTCTCAGCCTGCTCACGCCATTCCTCCCTTTCTCTTTGAGTATTCTCAAGTTGTTCACTCAAATCCTGTATCAGTTTTTGAGTAGCTTCCTCACGTTTATGATATTTCTGTATAAACTTTGGTTATGCCTCCTCTCTCTCCCTATCATGCTCATACAGAGTCCTTTGTAAGTTGTCAAACTTCTCATTTATCATGTTTGCCACCAGTGTTTGTAGAGCTATTTGGGAACTCTCCTCTGGATTGTTCATTATCTGATCTGAGCCCTGATTATCAAGATTGGGAATTGAGATACCCGGATTTGCCATTTTTCTTGTGTTTTTCCGGCTTACTCTGCCCATTTGAGATGAAAATAGCACCAGTTTTGTGCTAGAACACTATCTTAAGGCAACCATCAACCAACGTTTGCATTTGTACAGTCAATAGTCTACAGATACAATCTAGTTCAACAGATACATCTATTTGACATCAAACAACTATATGTTAAAGGACTTCGAACCGCAGAGTAGAATTTGGAAAACCAGAAATTTTTAGGGTTAGGGAGAGATGTGGGTAAAAATTAGGAATAGATTGGTGTGGGGAGGCACAGGGAGAGTTAACTATGTCCTAATCACAATGCAGGAAATAGGTTGGGTAGGATGCAAGTAGAGAGGGAGAGAAAAAGAAGAAAGGGAAAGGGAAATGAAAAGAGACCAGAAAACAAATTAGAAACGTAAAAATTAATATAGTTATGGAGATTGAAAGACCATCTATTTAGGGAGGAATGTGAATATAATGAGAAAACAGGAGGGAGATAGAGGAGATGTGAAAAACTTAAAAAATGCTTAAAATATTATATAGGTATAAAGAGGTAGTACTGCTACTAAGGAATTTAAGTCTCAGAGGTTTTGGATTGAGTAATAAATTTGTGGATTAAGTGTGTACACAATGGGGGATAGGGTCTACTAGTTAACTATGGGTTTATCTGAGGATGTGCAGGACAAGAGTTAAGTCACATACAGAAGAACAAAAGAAAGGAAAAGGTGAAAAGGATAAGAAAGGGAGAAAAAAAGATCAGAAGTTCAGTAGAGCTAGACAAAAAACAAAAAGATAATTAAGAAAGAAAGAAAAAGAGAGAGAAGACAAGAAAAGAAAGGAAAACGTACATTCACGTATTCCTAAAATAAAAATTATAAGAGGGAAAAAAAGTTACTGGAAAACAATTATTTTTTCAAAAAAGGCAAAAATTAAAGATTAATAAAAGTTTTAGAAAAGGAAAAAAAAATTTATATATATAAGGTACCAAAAAAAAAAAAAAAAAGAAAAAAGTAAAGAAGAAAAAAAAGTTCTTTGATTTTTTTTTTTTTTTTTTTTGGGAGGGGTGGGAAGAATCCTGTATCTCCCTTTTGTCTGTAACCAGCCTCTTGTTGGAGTCTCTGGTCAGCTTGAGGTCCTGTGGCTTGATTGGTTTCTTGAGTCAGTTTGTTCAAACAGGCAGAAAAATGCTCTGCTTTACCCAAGATTTTGAGATCCCCCTCCCAGGTTAGTTTAATGGGAGGGTGATCTGCTTTGAGAATCACAATAGTGGGGTGATGAGGCTAGGTTCTGGTAGAGTTGCGGCCTTTCAACAAACAGTAGCTTTTCCCTGGGGCTATTTTGTGAAAAATTCACAGAGCCCACCCTGGAGCCATTCTCAGGGTTTCTGTTTTTCAATTGATTGTGGAGGCTGCTAGAGGGAGGGGCAGCCTCTGGCTCTGGTTACCCAGTGAGGAAAGCCACTCCAATGGCTGGTGCCTGAGCTGGGTGACTTTTCCCTGGATGGAGCTGAGTCTGGCAGGTCACTTTGCCGTTAAGTTCTTGTGACCTGTTATATGACTCGTTTTATTCCAAGGCCTGAGTTGGAGCTAGCAGCTCCTCCGAGCTTTGTCGGTATCCAAGATGGAGATCACCGGTGCTGGGGGGGGAGGGGTGGCCTTCCCTCCTCTGCTCCCGGAGAAGGAGTGAGGACGTCGGGCTTCTACTCACGCCGAGTCTTGGATCCTGGGTCGTCTCTGGTCTGCAAAGTGCAGGATGAAGATGTCCGCTCCTTGTCGGTTCTTGCTGGTGTTGAGTAGAATCCTCTCACCCGCTGCGTCTGGCTCCTTCGTCCCGGACTCTCTGTGTGAGCGCTCAGGTATGGCCGTGGCTGCGGTCTCCGCCGCCGCGGCGGCTGCTGGCAGGCGCTCAGATGTGTCTCCTTGTCTTGGCTTCCCCTCTCTTGTCTAACTCTCTGTCCTGTGATGGCACACTTGGTGTGATTCTCTGGCTTAGGACTGTTCACTGGAACTCTAAAACTGCTTTCTATGCGAGAGCTTGTTCAGATTCCAGCTTCTCCTCCGCCATCTTCCTGGAACTCTCCTCTAATGCATTTATAAGATTATTTCTTTGTTGCTTTGTATGTCCCTCGCCTACAGTACAACCCCTGCTTTCACTGTATTTAATTATGATATAGTTTGTGGAGGGGAAGGGGAAAAACAAGTCGTTGAAATAAGGATACAGGCTGACTCTTGCATCAATGAGAAGTACAAGTTGTCTTATCGAAAACGAACTTTACAACTTTGGTGGTGGGGGGAGGGTTGGTTGGGGGGTAGAGGGAAGCTGGGAAGGGGTGGGAAGGGGAAACAAAGGAGGAGGCTACAATGCTTGATAAGATATGTACTCCTTATCTTGCCCATGTAATTGTAACCCCTCTGTACAGTATTTTCACAATAAAAAAAGAAAGAAAGAAAAGAGCTGAAGAAAAAAAAAAAAGAAGTTGGTTGTAGCCGGGTGCTGCCAGTGGCTCACAACTGTCATCCTAGGTACTCAGGAGGCTGATATCTAAGGATCACGGTTCAAAGCCAACTTGGACAGAAAAATCTGTGAGACTTTATCTCCAATGAACCACCAGAAAATTGGATGTGGTGCTGTGGCTCCAGGAGTAGAGCGCACACTTTCATCTGAAGAGCTGAGGGCCTGCTGGCTGGCCCAAAGTTCAAACTCCATAACCTACAGCCAAACAAAAGGTAGCTGAATTTTCTGCATAACAGTGTGTACAGTAGAAATGCCATGATGTGTTGTGAACCATTCCAGACATGTGAGAGGCTCTGAGTTTTGTCTACAGTTGGTCTGATGATGGTAGTGTCGTCATCTCTGGGGTGGAATATTCAGGGTGCTCAGGGACTGTTGAGGCCTTGGGCTACCAGTGTGTGTGTCTGTGTGCTTGTGTGTCTTTTGTCTGTGTGTGTCTGTGTCTGTGTGCTTGGATGTAGAAGACCTGGGCCTTGAACTCAGGGTCTAGGTGAAGTTCCTATGCTTCTGTGCTCAAAGCTAGTGCTCTAACACTTGAGCACCAGCTCCATTTCTGGCTATTTGGTGGTTCATTGGAGATAGGAGCCTCACAGACATTTCTGTGCTGACTGGCTTTGACCTCAGCCTCCTGAGTAGCTGGGATGACAGGTGTGAGACACCAGTGCCATATGTGTGTGTGTGTGTGTGTGTGTGTGTGTGTGTGTGTGTGTGTGTGTGTGTATGTGTTTTCCTCATCTTTCTCTGTCCCCTTCTTGGGTGCCTGTCTGCCTCTTTCTGACCTCGGATGGTGCCCCTCCTCCACACCGACCTTGCCTTTAGCCTCCTATCTGGGTCTACAATGAGTCCTAAATTGCTAGAGACCTGAGTTCAAGCTTTTCTTTGGGGCCCAAGTCCAGCTGTCCAAATCTTTGGCCACCAGCAGGGGATTCTGGGTCAGCCGGGCCAGCTGCAATAAAGTCTTGCCTGTCTCTGGGTGGGGAACTCAGACATGGGCTGTCCTGCCCTTTTCCTCAGCTAGACCTCTGGCTGCATGTCCCTCTCAGCAGGCTGGCTTTGGAGTGGGGGAAGGGGGTTGCCGGTGGCTCTGGCCAACTCCAGCTTGATAGCGGACTGAAGGCCGCCCAAGCAAGAAGGATTCTGGGCTACATTGGAGGTAAGGCCAAGGTGGCTTGGAAGTATCTGTTAGTGTCTAGGAAATGTCAACGTACTTTATCTCAGGCAAGTCTATCTTCCAGCCCCAGCTGGGTTTCTCCAATCATTCTAGAGAATTCTGGATGCCCAGAATACAGAGGCACAGACTTTAGATTCCAGGGTCAGGGAATTTGGGGAGGAGAGACTGGTATGGCCAATACTTCAATGTTCTGGAGCATTAGCCTTGACCTGGGTATGCCCCCATTGTGCACGTCACTTCTTAACCCAGAACTGGCCAGAAACAGGCCACTTGTGGAGGTGCTGTGGAAGTGGCAGGAGTGGAAGTGAGATCTAGTACGATCAAAATCTGGATTTATGGCCTGAGTGAGGGGGGGGGTGTCAAAAGATGTCTTTTAAAAAAAAACTTAGAGCTGAAACTCAGGTCCTAGGCACCGAGCTTCCTTTGCTCAAATCTATCACTCTACCACTTGAACCACAGCTCACATTTCATCTTTTTTAGTAGTTTAGTGGAGATAAGAGTCTCGGGAACTTTCTTGCCTGGGCTGGCTTCAAGCTGCCATCTTAAGAGCTCAGCCTCTTGAGTAGCTAGGATTGCTAGTATGAGCCACTGGCACCTGCTAAGGATGTTTGTGTGTGTGTGTGTGTGTGTGTGTGTGTGTGTGTGTGTGTGTGTGTTTACCAGGGCTTGAACTCAGAGCCTAGTTGTTATCCTTTAGCTTGTTTGCTCAAGGTTGGTGCTGTAGCACTTGCACTCCAGTAGCTCTGCTTCCCAGCTTTTTGGTGATTCATTGGAGATAAGAGTCTGCCCACCCAGGCTATTTGAATCTTGATTGATCCTCATGTGTCAGCCTTGAGTAGCTAGGATTATAAGCATGAGCCACTGGCATCCAGCTGCAAGGATGTCTCTTCATACTGTCTTCTGTTCTAACAGCTGTCTACTTGCCCTGGCCTAGATCTCTGATCTCCACATCAGCTCCCAGCAGCCCTTGACTGAGTGGAGAACATAAAGCTCAAACCTGTCAAGCATCTTATTTCTATGTCCTCAGGTGAGGGTACGTTTCCTCTGAAGCCTGGAGGAATAGTGGGGGGCGGGGGAGGAAGGTTAGCTGTAGATGGGTGCTAGGCTGGGAGAGAGGTACACTGTCTTAGCCAAGAAGGAAAGTGTGGCCAGAAGTTAATAGCTCATGCTCTCATATTCCTAGCTCCTCAGGAGGCTGAGATCTAAGGATTGGCATTCAGAGGAAGCCCAGCTCACTTTTCTTCTTTCTTTCTTTCATTTTTTTTAGTATCAGTAGGATCTATTTTTTTGTGTGTGTGAAAATACTGTACAGAGGAGTTACAATTACATGGGCAAGATAATGAGTACATTTCTTATCACCAGCTCACTTTTCTAAAGTGTGTGAGACTCTCCTTTCCCAATAACCACCTGAAAGCTGGAAGAAAAGCTGTGGCTCAAGTGATAGAGTTGCTAGCCTTGAATGAAAAGTGAGGGACAGAGCCCGGATCCTGAGTTCAACCCCTAGTACCACGATGTGCCCATGCACACACACACACACACACACACACACACACACACACACACACACACACGAAGGTGGTAATGATGAGCTGAGATATAACTGGGGCAGTTCAGAGGCACAGTCATAGTAACCTCTTGCCATGTCAGTTATTTCTCCCCAATTCTTTCTTGGGCTGAGGGGTCTGGTGCATGGAACCTGCACCTCCATCCATGCCTAGGGTAAAGGATCAAGGGAAGAACACGATGGATGCTCGTTTATACTCAGTGCATGATTGCAGACCTTCATCTGCCGCTGAACATTGGTGAGGAAAGCAGGGCTCTGAGCCCTGGGACTCCTGGGATAGCCACTACTACAAGCAGCAGCCAGCCAGCTGTGGATTCCTGAGCCTACAAGTCTTTCATGAGCCCAACTCAACACCCACCCAAGGTGTGCCTTGCCATCTTGCAGCTCTTGCCTCTCCTGGCCCAGAAACCTGGTCTGAAATATTGATTCACTGCTCAGATCCACACTGCACCCATGACAGATGCTATTCTGATGACCTGGCCAATGACCTCTGTGCCCCAAGGCTAGACCCTTCTCTGCTACTTTGGCCCACTCTGTAGGCAAAGGCTCCCAAAGAGGCTGCTTTCAAGAATTGTAGGACACCTAGATCTTGGGAGACCCTTAGGGGCCCACTGGAAATTACTCTGCCTAGAGCCACAGAGTGAGGTTCAAGCAGGCCAGGTGTTGCTCCTGGGGCTTGAACTCTGGGCCTGGGCACTGTTTCTTCAGCTCTTCAGCTTACCACTTGAGCCACAGTAACACTTCCAGTTTTTCTGTGGTTCATTGGAGATCAGAGTCTCCCGGACTTTCCTGCCTGGGCTGGCTTTGAACCATGATCCTCAGATCTCAGCTTCCTGAGGAGCTAGGAGGATAGGCATGAGCCAACCACACCCAACTGATTTGGGCTTTCACCACAGTGGACTAAGAACTCCTGAAAGCTTTTCTTTATTTTTTATGTGCCAATACTGGGGCTTGAACTTAGATTCTGAACTCTAGTCTCTTTAATTTTTGCCTCAAGGCTGACACTCTACCACTTGAGCCACAGCTCCTTTTCTGGATTTTGGTAGTTGATCGGCAAGAAGAGTCTCACTAACTTTCCTCCCCTGAGCTGGCTTTGACCCACGACTTCTGATCTCAGTCTTTTGAGTAGCTAGGATTTGCAGGGGTTGAACCACCACTGGCATTGGGCTAGAAGCTTTTCTTAAGCAAGTGTTCTTCCCTGCATTTGCCCTGACTCCTCCATGCAAAGGAGGTCTGAGGGTCAGGAGCTGTGAAAAATAGGCTTCCAGCCACAAGTAAAGGCTGGGGTCCATGGTTAAAAGCCAAGCTAATCTTCCCCCTGGGCCCCATTCTGGGACCTCCTCCATCTGCCCTCCCTGTGCCTCAAGTATAAACCTTGACCCAGCCTTGAATGTGCTGCTGGACATGTCTGAAGCCACAGAACCTTCATTCCACCCACATCACCATTCTACACCACACCTCAGGAAACTTTGTGCATGTTGTACCTTCTGCCTGAGGCTCTCTATCTTGTTCCACATCTTAGAATGCCTGTGGAATTTTGGCACTGGTTATATCACCTCCAGGAGCAAGTCTTTCCTTCCCTTTCCCCCCTTTTTTTTTAAATATTGAGTTGCTAGAGATGGAACATGTGCAGGCTGACTGGCAAATGCTCTAGCTTGGTGTGTGTGTGTGTGTGTGTGTGTGTGTGTGTGTGTGTGTGTGTGTGTGTGTGTGTGTGTTTGTGCCAGTCCTGAGGTTTGAATTCATGGCCTGGATGCTATTCCTGAGGTTTTGTGGTCAAGGCTAGCACTCTATTCCTTGAACCACAGTTCTACTTCTGACTTTTTGGGTGTTTGATTGGAGAAAAGTGTCTCATATAGACTTTCCTGCTTGCAATTGTGATCCTCAGATCTCAGCCTCCTGAGTAGCTAAGATTACAGAGGTGAGCCACCAGCAACTGTCCTCTACCCTACTTCTTACCTCTAACCTTGGCCCTCCTATGAGTACCAGAAGAATATGTCTCACCAGGCTCACTTTTTTGCCAGTCTTGGGGCTTGAATTCAGAGTCTGGGCATGTTCCTGAGTTTCTTTTGGTCAAGGCTAGCACTCTTATCACTTAAGCCACAGTGCCACTTTTGGCTTTTTCTATTTCTGTGATACTGAGGGCTTCGTGCGTGGTAGGTAAGCACTCTACCACTAAGCCATATTCGCAGCCCGAGGCTCACTTTTGACAGGAACTATGAGGGTAGGATTTATTGGCTTATCCCTTTTGGTGCAGAAATCATTGGCTATTTCATATCTTTGCCAAGATTTGGGACCAGCCTGTTACTCGGCAATGAGGAATGGTGAATGAGGGATAGCCATCAGGCCCAGAGGAGTATGCTCAAATATCCTACAGAGGGATAGAGAATAGGGAGCCAGAACCTTTGACAACTCCTACAGCCTAGGAACTGTGGTCTCCCTGGAGGCAGTGGCTCGCTGCTAGGTGTCCTGATGGGACATCTCAGCCAGAACATAAGGCACTTGTTGCACAGCCCAGGCAAAGCCTGCGGGGCTTCAGTTATTAAATGGCAGAGAAGCATGCTTTGTTCAAGCTGCTGGCTCAGACTTAGGACTCTCTGAGGACTTGCCCATGTTGGGGGGATGGACATGGGCAACCTGCTGAATGCCCATCATCCATACATCATCCATCCATACACAGAGACATTGAACTAGATGCTGCTGGCTCACCCCTAGCTGCTCAGGGGATGAGATCTGACACTGGGCGGTTGAAAACTCAGCCCTGGCAGGAAGTCTGTGAGACTCTGAGCTGTGGCTGAAAGTGGTAGAGCTCTAGCCTTGAGGAAGAGATCTTAGGATAGTACCCACAACCTATGAGTACAACCCCTGAGTCTGATGACCCTCCCTCTCCCCTATCCCCTGACTAACGATCCATCTAAACCATTAGATGTGAACTTATGTGGTTCGTGACATGTTTCTGAAGGAATGGTGATACTGATGAAAGCATCCTAATTCTAATGAGAGCTTGTGGGATACAGCTATATGAAGAGTCCTTCATGGGGTGCTGGGTGCTGAGTCCTTCATGGGGTGCTAGGTCCTTCATGGGGTGCTGTGTGCTGAGTCCTTCACAGGATGCTATGTGCTGAGTCCTTCACGGGGTGTATTCTTTCATCTGATACTTGTTAGAGCTCCACAAGTAAGATGATTGTGCAGATGAGAAACTTGAGGCACAGATATTTCCCAAGGCAGGGCCAAATTTATGTATGTACTGAACTCTATTGAGTTGTCTCCTGCAGACAATTGTTTTGGTTTAGTTTTGTCCATCATGAACCTTGAACTCAGAGCCTAGACTCTGATTTTCCTCTTATGCTCATGGCTAGCACTCTACCACACGGAGCCAAGGACCCCCTCGCAGCAAAGTGTCACGGGTTAGGTGTCTTTAGCTGAGGTCTATCATCCTGCCTGCTCAGGAAGCTGAGGATCTGGGTTCAAAACTATCCCACACACAACAGGTCCCATGACACTATCATCTCCTATTCACCACTTAGAAACTTTAAGTGGAAGCTGGGTGCCGGTGACTCATGCCTGTCATCCTAGCTACTTACTCAGCAGGCTGAGAGCTCAGGATCACGGTCCAAAGCCAGCCTGAGCAGGAGATTCCTTGAGATGGTTATCTGCAATGAACCACCAGAAAACCTGAATGGGTCTGTAGCTCAAGTGGTAGAGCTCTCCACTTGAGCTGAAGACCTGAGTGACAGCACCCAGGCCCAGACTTCAACTCTTCCAACTTAAGAGAAAAGAAAGAAAGAAGCCTGAAGTGCAGTGCTGGAAGTGGGTCTTAGGGGTAGAGTTCTTTGCATGTTTGAATCCCTGGCTTTGAATCCTCAGTGGCATATCATTAGAAAAAAGCCTGAAGTGGCTCTGTGGCTGAAGTGGTAGAGTGCTATCCTTGTACAGGTGAAACTCATGTACAGTGCTCAGGTCCTGAGTTCAAGCTCCAGGACTTGTATATGCACACAAATTACCCCCCCCCCCGTTCCACCCTCCTCGATACCAGAAGTAAAACTGTGACATCAATGGGTAAAGCACTGGGAAATAGGCCCTTAGAGGAGACTTGAGCTGGTACAGCTTCTTTCCAGGCCTTGCCTTTGTTTTAGGGATTTTAGAAAAAAAAACTTTAAACAAGGGTTAACTAGACCTTGGCTCCAAGCAGCCCTGTTCCTGGAATGGAAAGAATGTCTCTAGGTCCCCCTCTCCTTAACAACCTAACTCACCTTGATTGTTGAGTTAAAGACTGACCCATAAAACAGATGGTTGTAATCTGGCTCCAACTACCGGACACCACCTGCTTATGGGGTAAACCCTGCCTTTCACACATGCTTACAGTAAACTCTGCCTATTGGTCACCTGTGTGTGGTCTGGTATGACCATGCAATCCTTCTGTTTGGTATGATCCCATTGGTCACCTGTGCATGACCAGGCTCGACCTCATGGATTTTGCCTTTACAAACCAAAGAATGGGGGCTGCTCAGGGTGGCAGTATCAGCTCCTGAGCCTGTGCTGTGGCCCTGGCTGGTCAGTGCAGGAACCTTCTCAATAAAGTTGCTTCTTTGTTAACAAATTTGTTGGGGTGGGCTGTGTCACTCCAGACGACTAGGCGGGTTTGCCTGCCTGAGTAAGGGTCTTCCTATTTCACACTGAGCTTTGTTCTGAGCTCATGGTCAGTACTCAGGCCCTGTGTTCAACCCAGAAACCTAGCCACCCAAGGCCCAACTAGGAGAGGTCAAAGGTTTCCAAACTTGATGAGCTCCACCAGCCTTACATAACAGGGAACACTATGATTTTCCACATGTGCTTAGATGTAGCAAGCTTCCGAAAACCTAGGGAGGCACCTTTGCCAGTAATGAATCATTGCATTAGGTTCAGCTCCCTAGTTGTTTTCTGCTGAAGGACTCTTGAATTAATTGTAGCAGTTTGTTTCAACACTGGAACATAGTCTAACAAAGACAGGATAAGTGCAGGGAAATTGGCCTGCCCCGGGAGGTGGCACATATGAAGGTTTCCTGTCAAAACAGAGCACTGGAGAGAGAGATATCTTGGGGTACAAAGAGGCCTTTTTCTCCTGGTCTTCAGAGCCTGCCCACACTCATCATCACTCGTTGGCCCGGATAGAGTTGTTACAGAGCTGTACAGGAGTGAGGCCTTTTGTCTGCCTGTTCCAACAATGAGGCAGACTTCCTCCAGCAACCTGGGGTGTGGAGAAACCCTCAGGCTACACTGGGAACAGGGAGGGGAACCCTGGAACATGCACTGTCTTGAAAGCACCCTCTGTGCTATGAAATCATTCTATTCAAAGAAAATTTCCTAGCTGGGTGCCTTTCTTCATAGAGACTCTGGATGTTCACTGATAGAAATACATTCACACATACACAGACACATGGAGTTACTGGCTCTATTTTTTTTTTTTTTTGGTACAGGTCCTGAGGCTTGAACTGTGAGCTTAGACATTGTCCCTGAGCTCCTTTTTCACAAGGAAGCACTTTATTGTGCCCTAAACCATCATACGTCATTAAATGAAGGCATAATTTAATACCTAATAATTATTAGTAATATATTACATGTAATTTAATGATATATAGACATCTCACATTCTATAAATAGATTTATATATTTACATATACACTGGAATATACATATACATCTCTCTCTCCCTCTCTCACTCTTTATGCATATATATGTATTTGCAGCAATTTATGCATCTATCTATTTATATATTGGCCACTCCTGGAGGTTAAACTTAGGTCCTGGGAACTCCCTGGCAGTGAATTTGTTTGAGGCTGCTGTGCTTACATTGATCCCTTGATGAATTGGCATTCTAGGCCCTGAGTTCAAATCCTAGCAGTGCTAAAGACAATAGGTGGAGTAAGAAACCAATGTTGACCTGTTCTGCTGTCTGTGAAAATATTGTTTCCTAGGTACAATATGTAATACCTATGCAAATACATATATATGATGTACATTATAAATGTATATAAATATTATTTTGCCAGTCCTGGGGCTAGAATTCATGCCCAAGAAAATGCTCTTGACTTTCTTTTATTCAAGGAGGGTGAGCTTCCACTTCACCCACAGCAAAATAGAATTACCCAGGTCCTGATTTCAAATTCCAGGTATGGCAGATAAAATCTACCAAATTCCAAGTCAGGACCTTAACTTTTTGGCGGGAGCAGGCACGGAGCTTGAACTCAGGTCGTCACAACTCTGCCTCACAATTGATTACCCTAGGCTGTGGTGCAGCTTTTACACCCACAGATGATCCAGGGATCCTAGGACCCAATTTCAACTCCCAGCACTGGCCAAAAAACAAACAAACAAATCAAAATGGAAGAGGAAAATCCAGAAAGTTTTACAGAACAGTTTTATCTTTGTTTCTTTTGCACAGTGACTATCCTGCATCTCACTGACTTGGCTTGAAAATTGTACATGACTTTGCATGGCTGAGGCTGGTGGGCTGTCAGTGCAGCCTGAGGTTAACCCTGACACCGGGGCCCTGAGTTCGATCCTGGAACTCCCACATACACATAGCTGAAGATCCTAGGAAACTGGTTCCTATCTCTAGGAACACTAATAGAATGATTGAAATGTACTAATTGAATTGCTAATTAACTAGTCTTTCTAATGTAAGATTGTATGCATTAAATATAGGACATTGATTAATTTAATTAATACTTTATTAAGTCTTCTACTGTGATTAATTAATGGAGGAATAATTTTAGACCAAATAATTAGTAGTAATAGAATATATAAAAGTAAGATATAGACATCACTCTTTATATAGAGTTATACACTAGAATCTATATAAATGTCTATCTGTCTCTCTCTGTATATGTTTATAGATGCATATACATATGTAAATACACAAACACTGCATTTTACACATCTATGTGTTTATATATTTGCATCAGACTGGTGTGCTAATATTGACCCACTCCCCATTCATGAAGTGGGCTTTCTAGGCCCTGAGTTCAAATCACAGAACTGCCAAAAACTTAATCCTGGTGGAAGAAGCCAAATGTCCCATTTGTCTTCCTTATCGGTGAAAGTCCTGGGTCTCAGGAATGAGGTATAGTACATTGGCAAATCTATGTCCTATGTAATAAGATGTAAAAAAGGTTATGCGTGTAATCATACTCACTAAAATACATAAGAAATAAATAAAACACAAAATAAAATGAATAACCACACTAACTGCAATATGCAGCAAACATGTGTATGTAAATATGAATCCATTATTTAAAATGCATACGAATATTATTTTTGCAAGAGCTAGGACTTGAATTCAGGCCCTGGGAACAGGCCTGACTTTCTTGTCTACCAGTACAGTGAGCTTCCCGTTCTCCCACAGTGCTGTAGATATACCTAGGCCCTGAGTTCAAATCCCAGGACTGGAAAAAAGTGGCATGAATTCAAGCCAAGCAGCCTCATAAGTTTTTAAAATATTTTTAATGTGTTTATTTATTTATTTATTTATTTATTTTATTTTGTCAAGCACAGACCTTGAACTCAAGCCATGGCAACTCTGCCTCAGCTTCGATCACTCCAGGCTGGGGTGCAGCCACTGGACCCACAGCCAAACCTGGATTCCTGGGGCCCAAATGCTGACAGGAATAATAAATAAATAAAACAACACAGAAACAAAGAAGAAAAACCTGAAACTTGCAGATGGCTGCCGTTTTACATTTGTTTTCTTTGCAAGGTGACCTTCCTGGGTCTGAATGACATGGCTGAAAAGTGTTGGAAACCTGGCATTGCTGAAGGCTGGAGGGCTACCAAGGAAGCCATAGGCCAACAACCCAACATAGGTCCTAGGTTCAAAGCCTGGTCCTGACCACTACAAATGGCGGGAGATCCTAATAGTCTCGTTCCTATTCATAGGAATACTGATGGAAGGTTATGAATGTCAAGGTTGAATTAGTTGTTCCTGAATGATACTACTATAAAATTAGAGTGATTTTAGGAGGCCAATGGATTTTAATGAATATTTTTGACACATTAAAAGAATACTATTAATTACATAGACGTAGTAGTTTCGGGACGGTGGTTGATTTAATTAATAATTCATTAAGGATGAAAACAATAATATAAATTACATGGAGGCATTAAAAATACCCAAATATTGGTAGGAATGTAGCCTATTTAACTGAATAATGTATAGACATCTCTGGCACTCTATAAAGATCTATATTTATTTGTGTACTACCATCTGCATGTCAATCTGTTCTTATTTTGTCAACCCCTGGGGCTCGATCTCAGGTGCTGGAAACTGCTTGTCAGCTCAATATGCCCCAGGCTGGCATACTGACACTCACCCTTCATGAATTGGGCCTTGTAGGTTGTGAGTTCAGATGCCAGCACTCACAAAAATTGACTCATGGAGTAAGAAGCCCATGGTGACACAGGTTTTCCTTTGCTGTGAAAGTCCTGGATGTCAGGTGTGAAATTTCATACATAGACAAATCTATCCTATGTAATAAATGTAATAAATAGTCCATGTGTAAGAACAGTCAATAAAATAAATGGTACATAAATGAATAAACAAAAAAAATGAATAGGTACACTAAGCAAAATATGGAGTCAATATATGGGGCTCAATCTCAGAGCCTGGGAAAAACCTGGCAGCTGAATTGGCTAGAGGCTGCTGTGCTGGCAGCCACACATAAATGAATTGAACCTTCTAGGCCCTGAGTTTAGATCCCAGCACTGCCAAAAAGGTAATTGTGGAGTGGGAAGCCAAGCGTGACACATGATTTTCTTTTCTTTGAAAGTGCTCAGTGTCAAGTAGGATGTATAATTCAGATGCAAATCAATATGCTATGTAAATAAGATGTCACAAAGGTAAAAAAAAGTCATAGGTGGAAGAATTGTCACTACAATAAATGATAAGCAGACTGAATTAGTAATGAATCATTCTAGGATAAAATTACAGTAATTATAGGACGTGGATTAAGTTTAATTAATATTTTATTAAGTATTAACAGAATAAAAATTGCATGGAGACATAAATACCTAATAATTGGTAGTAGCACATGATGCATAATTTAATAAGATATAGACACCTGTCTCATTCTGTAAAATATTTAATTATATGTATGGATGTATGTACATATATGATAAACAATAACAGGATATTGAGTATTAATAAATGCTTTATTAAATGTTAGCTGGGACACATCATTGAATGGAGATATAATTTAATACCTAATAATTGGTAATAATATTATCTATAATGTAATTATGTAGACATCTTTCTTTTGTCTATATAATATTTATATACAACAATCTATCTATTTATACCTCCTTTATTCCTGGGGCTCAGTGATTGAGTGTTCCCCTAATAAGCACGAAACCCTGGGTTCGATTCCTCAGTGCCACATAAGCAGAAAACCTGGAAGTTCTGCTGTCTTTCAATCAATTGAGTGCTAGCCTTGAGCACAAATGCTTAGGAACAGTGTCTAAGCCCTTACTCAATTCCCAGCACTGCCACCAACAAAAGGTAGAATGTTCTAACTGCAATTATAGAAGGACAGGACTTCAAATACCACATCACAGAACAAGCTAGGAGTCTGGCACTGACAGTTGCCACCTAACCTGATTTAGACATATTTAAACAGCTGCAACCCAGCTCCACAGAACCAGATGCTGCTGTCTTACCCCCATCATCCTGGCTGCTTGGGAGCTTTAAAACCAAGCCTTGGTAGGAAGTATATGAGACCCTTGGAGATGTGGCTCTAAGTAGCAGAGCCTTAGCCTTGAGCAAATATTATTAGAACAGTATCCCCATGCAATGAGTTCAAGCCCTATGGGAAGCCTGCCCCCCAAAAAACACCCCACTAAACCATTAGA
The DNA here is from genome assembly GCF_019054845.1 of Dipodomys spectabilis. Lineage (NCBI taxonomy): Eukaryota > Metazoa > Chordata > Mammalia > Rodentia > Heteromyidae > Dipodomys > Dipodomys spectabilis. The sequence goes on from NW_024871137.1 coordinate 902,862, forward strand.
TGTGAACTTGTGTGATTTGTGAAATGTTCCACAAAGAATGGTGATACTGATGAAAGCAACCTAATTCTAATGACAGCTTGTGGAATAGAGCTATGTGCTGAGTCCTTCATAGGGTGCTATGCGCTGTCTGGCACAGGGTGCTGTGTACTGAGTCCTTCATAGGGTGCAGTGTGCTGAGTCTTGCATTGGGTGCTGGGTGCTGAGTCTTCCCAGGATGCTCTGTGCTGAGTCCTTCAAAGAGTGCCATCTGCTGTGTCCTTCACAGAGTGCATTCTTTCATATGGTCCTTGTAAGAGCTACACAACTGAAATGATTCCCCAGACAAGAATATTGAGATGCAGATATGTCCCCATGGCAGGGACAAAATTATGTATTACTGAAGAGTGGGTGAGTTGTCTACTGCAGCCAATTGTTTTGTTTTGATTTTTCTCAGTCATGAACCTTGAACTCGCGGCATAGGCACTGACCCTTACCTCTTGGGCACATGGCTAGCACTCCACCATGTGGAGCCAAGGACCCCCTTGCAGAAGAGTGCCACAGCCTAGGGGTCTATAGCTGAGGTCTGTCAGCCTGCCTTCTCAGGAAGCTGAGATCTGAGGATCTGGCTTCCAAACTGCCAGACACAAAAGGTCCCATGAGACTACTATCTCCAATTCACCACTAAGAAACCTGAAGTGGAAGCTGGATGCTTGTCACTCATGCTTGTCATCCTAGCTCCTCAGGAGGATGAGATCTGAGGATCATGGTTCAAAGCTAGCCTAGGCAGAAAAGTCCTCGAGACATTTAGCTCCAATGAACCATGAGCAAACCTGAAATGGTGCTTTGGCTCAAGTGGTAGAGCACAAGACTTGAGGGACAGCACCCAGGCCCAGACTTCAACTCCTACAAGCAACAACAAAAAAAAAGAAACAAAATAACAAACCTGAAGTAGAGGGCTGGGTATGTGCCTTAGGGGTGGGGTGCTTTGCATCTATGAAACCCTGGACTTGATTTCTCAGGAACACATCACTAGAAAAAATCCTCAAGTGGTTCTGTGGCTCAAGTGGGAGAGGGGTATTCTTGTACAAGAGAAATAAGGTACAGTGTTCAGGTCCTGAGTTCAAGCTCCAGGACTGGTGTATGTGTGCACGCTAGCACACAGCCACACCCACACACAGACCAGAAGTAAAAGCTGTGACAAAAAATTGTAAAGCACTGGGCTCCGGCACTGAGCTCATGGTCAGCACCCAGGCCCTGTGTTCAACCCCAAAACTTTGCCACCAAGGGCTCAACTAGGAGAGGTCAAAGGTTTCAAAACCTAATGTGCTTCAGCAGTCCTAGATGACAGGAAGCATGGTGAGATCAGACATATACGTGGATTTCTAAAGCTTATAGAAACCTAGCAGAGGCATCATAGGCCCATCATCGCCCTCAATGAAACATTTCTTGAGGTTTAGTGCCCTAGTTGTCTGCCAGAAGGACTCCTGAATTATATTGAGCACTGTATCTGAACACCAGAATATAGTCTCACAAAGGCAGGATTAGTGCTGGGAACTTGGCCTGCCAAAGGAGATGGCACAAATGAAGGCTTCCTGTTAAAATGGAGCACTGGGGAGAGAGATAGCTTGGGGTACAAAGAGGCCTTTCTGTCCTGACCTTCAGAGCCCATCCACACTCATCCTCACTAATTGGCCCAGATGGAGTTGTTTGTTCCACAGCTGTACAGGACTGAGGCCTTTTGTCTGCCTGTCCAGACAATGAGAGAGCCTTCTTCCAGCAGGCCTGGGAGGCAAAGAAACCCTCAGGCTGCATTGGCAACTGTGAAGGGAGCCCAGAAACATGAACTGAAATGGAAGCAGTCTCTGTGTTATGAAATCATTGTATTGAAAACAAATTTTCTAGCTTGATGCCTTTCATCATAGCTACTCTGGAGCTTCACCTATGGGAATACATCCACACATGCACAAAGACATGGAAGCAGGTCCTGGGGTTGAACTATGAGCATAATCATTGTCCCTGAGTTACTTTTGCTCAAGTGTAGTGCATTAACCTGGAGCCACAGCCCCACTTCTGGGTTTTCTGTATCTCTTAGAAATAACAGTGTCATGGACTTTCCTATGCTGGCTGGATTCAAACTCAGATTCTCTACATCTCAGCCTCCTGAGGAGCTGGGATTACAGTCAGCAGCCACTGGCACTTGCCTTTCTTTTCTTCTTCATTTTTTAATCTGGACAATTTAACTACTTAGAAGCATCATTCCAATGCTTTGAATTTATAAGTAAACTACTCAATGTTCTTTATAGGTGCTTTCTCTGAGAAGTATTTTCTTTCCTTATCTTCTCCTCTGTACACAGGTTTGAAGCCAAAAGTGAGAAATGAGTATCACATGACTTTGGCAGCAAATGTCCACAGGACATGCCAGTTCAGTCACTTAGCATTGAGCTGCAGTGAATTTACTGTCTCAGCACAAGAGGACCAAAAGCTGGAGCGATCCTCATACTATCTGCCTATAAAATTATCTAATAATTTTGAATGTTTTGTGTCTCCAACCTGAAGTATCTGGAACATACTAGAAGCATCTTCATGTTTCCTTTTTTCTCTAGTAGCTCTCGAGATTTAGACTAAGGGTTTCTGTGGAGCAGGTCCTCCGCGAATCCCTGAGAAAAGCCACTTGAAGTCTCCTCAGGAGATCTCTGTTCAAAGCCAGCCTGAGCAGGAAAGTGTGTGAGACTCTTATTTTCAATAAACCACCAGAAAACCAGAAATGTATCAGTGACACAGAGGGAAGAGCTCCAGCTTTGAGAAAGAAAGCCGAGCAGGAGATACAAGCCAGACCAGGCAGGAAAGCCTGGCAGGTGCTTATGTCCAAGTAACCCAGATGGCTAGAAGTGGAGCTGTGGAAGTGGTAGAGTCTCAGCCTTGAGCAAAACAGCTGAGGAACACATAGGGCCCTGAGTTTAAGCCCTGATATGGCCACCAAAAAAATTCAAAAAGAGAAGGCCAAGTTTATGTATGAGGGTCCTACCTACTTATGTGTGTATATTACCTCCCTGAGTGCAAACAGATTGTATGCAATGCTTCTCCTTTTATGTACAGATTTATTTTTCAGATAGGCTTGTTGCGCATACTGCATCATTCTCTTCTTTTCAGGCCCATGGCTTTTCTCTTCCAGAGTTCCAGGCCTGTGTCCTTATATGATGCACACTTAAGATCTCAGCAGCCTTTATTTACATTTTATTATGAGGCCAAGGCAGGAACAGTCACAAATCAGGCAGGGGAAGAGAAGATCAGGGTTTTTGAAATAACCCGTATTCAGAAAATTATACTTGGGGGATGTAAAATGGTAGCATACTTATGTAGAAACTACCATTAAGAAAAAGATGAGAGGGCTTGGAATGTGGATTAGTGAGAGAGTGCTTTTCGCTGCCATGCGAGAAGCCCTACAGAGAGTTTGATCCCTCTGTAGCACATGCACAGAAAAAGCCAGAATTGGTGCTGTGGCTCAAGTAGTAGAGTGCTAGAGACAGTGCCCAGGCCTTGAGTTCAACTCAAGTACTAGTGACTTCTCATCACCAAGGGAAACCCAGGAAGTTCTTGAACAGCTGCCCTTTCAGAAGTGGATGTCAGAGTGTCATAGACTTTCCTGCCCTGGCTGGATTCACCCTGTGATCCTCAGACCTCAGCCTCCTGAGCAAGGGCGATGGGCCTTAGCTACTGGTGCTCTGCTAGGTCAGAAGTGTAATGACATTGACAATACAAGTCAACTGCTTATCACAAAGGGCTTGGGGAGCATATTAAGCCTTTCAACAATGGACCTTTCAGAACCCTGTAGGACACAAGGTTATAATGCTAGAGTCTGAGAGGCTGAGTATATGGATCTGCTAAACTCGAACCTTGAGCTCTGACTCCAATTCTGGTGTACATCAGTGTCAGCATTCATTTTCCAGAGAATGTTCTCCTAATTAGCAAATAGGAAAAGTACTTTGATTAACCCTCACTTTTTTCCCATTGTGTGTCTCGAACTCAAGCCTAGGCAGTGTCCCTGAGCCGTTCATCTCAAGGCGAACACTCTACCACTTGAGCCACAGCACCACATGAGGTCTTTTGGTGGTTCATTGGTGATAAGAGTCTAACAAGCTTTCCTTGCCTAGGCTGTCTTTGAACTGTGGTCTTCGGATCTCAGCCTCCTGAGAAAATAGGGTTCCAGGTGTGAGCCACTGGCATCTGGCCTATTGTTTTTGCCAGTGCTGGGGCTTGAACTTAGGGCCTGGGTACTGTCTCCATGTTCCTTTTTCTCAAGGCTCGTGCTCTACCACTTGAGCACTCCCCAGCTTCTGGCTTTTTCTGAGTATGTGGCACTGAGGATTCAAACCCTGGCATTCATGCATGTTGAGCAAGCTCTCTACCACTAAGCCACATTCCCGGTCCCACCCTTACAATATTATCAACTTGCCTATCCTCAAGGAAAGGCTTCTGAATATAAATCATCTAAAGAAATTCCTATAAGAAGGTGTTAAAGACAAACAAGACGAAGCTCATATTTGGGAGAGACTCTAAACATGTGAAGACTGTGACAAATGCCTCCATTTAATTATGTATCATGTTTCAACACTTAATAAAGTATTAATGACAAATGAGTCAATGTCCTAAATTATTGTGTATAATTTTATAATAGATTGCAAAATGTAATAAATATTATGTGTATAATAATACTAATACAATAAACAATAAGTAAATGACTAAAATATAGAAATACAGAAATACAAAATCAATAATAAGAAATCATAGTTTGTATGAAACATACACATGTAATACATAACATATATTACATATGTACATAAATATTATTTTCCATTATAGGGACTTAATTCAGGACCTGGGAACTCTACCCTGAATTTCTTTTCCTCAAGGACAGTGAGCTTCCCCTTCACCTATGATGCAAAAGAGTTACCCGGATGGTGAGATCAAATCCCAACAGTGGCAGAAATACTAGCCCCAGTTCCAAGACAGTGACTTAATTATTTTTAATGGAAGCAGTTATGTTTATTCAGTTCCATAAAGAACATTTTAAAAACAGCAGTGTATAATTTTGTATATCTATTCAGACATCCTTCCTTTACCTGCAAAGTGCTTCTCCAAGCTCTAAATTATTTCCGTTTTTGTGCATTTTTTTGTTGTAAAAATGTTGTATAGAGGGGTACAGTTACGTGAGCAAAGTAATGAGTACATTTACTGTTGAGCATTGTTGCCTCCTCCTTTGTTTTCCCCTTGCCATCCCTTCCCTCCCACCTCCACAGCTATCCCACCATCCCCCAGCTGAGGTCAGTGACTTAAGTTTTTCTTTTTGGCTTGGCACAAGATTTGAACTCAAGTAGTAGAAACTCTGCACCTTCCCTCACATTGCTACAGATTTACCAAGATCCTGAGTTCAAATCCCAGGCTGGGAGGAAAACTGGCAGAAATTCCAAACCAGGGGAATTTTTTTCTATTTAGTTAAATAAATTATTTATTTATTTATTCTTTTTTTTTTTTGCCAAACATGGAGATTGAACTCAGGTCGTGGCAACTCTACCTCAGCTTCGATTGCCTTAGACTGGGTTGCAGCCTCTCACCCATAGTCGATCCTGGGATCCTAGGCCCAGAGGGCTTGCAGGAAGAAAAAAAAAAGTGGGACAGCACAAAAAGTGGCGAGCTGCAGAGGACTGGGGGTTTTACATTATTTTTTTCTTTGCAGGGTGACCATCCTGAGTCTGAATGACACGGCTGCAAAGTGGAGCTGAACTGCTATACTGCTATTCCTGAAGGCTGGTGGGCCACCAGGGAAGCCATAGGCCAACCTGTCAACATAGGCCCTGGGTTAAAAATGTAAGTCCTGATACCTACCAATGGCAGGATATCACAAGAGACTCGTTCCTATGCATAGGAATACTGATTGAAAGAGTAGTTTGTGCATCAGTCGAGTCTAAAAGTGGATGTAATAATCCTAGGATGCTGATTGGTTTTAATTGATAGTTTATTAAGGAAGGAAAGAATAATATTACTTCAAAGCCAGTATAATAAATACCTAAGTTTTGGTAGGAATGTAGTAGCCGTCATTCAGTCAGATAGATGGCTTTGGCACTCTTTACCAATATGTATTAATTGTTTACCACCATCTGCCAATCCATGTATCACTATTTTGGCCAAACCTGGGGCTCCATCTCAGTGCCTGGGAACCACCTCACAGCTTCATTGGCTAGAGGCTGCCATGTTCATGAATTGGGCCTGCTAGGCCCGAGTTCCAATCCCAGCACTGCCAAAAATTTAATCTTTGAGTAAGAAGCCGAGTGTGACACATGTTTTCCTTTTCTGAGAGAGTCCTGGGTGTCAGGCATGATAGTGAACACATCTACAAATCTAGATGCTATGTGATAGGAAGTAAACAAAGGAATAAACGGTATAGATGTCATCAGAGTCAATAAAATAAATGGTTAATAAATGAATAAAACAAGAAATTAAATGAATAACCATATCAAACATGATATTGCCTGACTATATGGAAGTATAAATCTTGTCTTTAAAATGTAAATAAAATGTATTTAAGGAGTATGTTTTCCAGGACTGAGGCTTGAATTCAGGCCTAGGGAACAGGACTGACTTTCTTGGCTTCAAATATGGTGTGATTTCCCCTAGCCCAACAGTGCTGCTATTTACCCAGACCTTGAGTTCAAATCCCAGGCCCGGCAGAAAAAATGACACGAATTGCAAAACAGGGAGATAAATAATTGTCTTTTTAATTTTTTAAATAGTTTTAATTGTTTTAATATTTTTAATTTAATTTTTTTGTTTGTTTTTGGCCGTGCACGTGGCTTGAACTCAGATCGTGACAGCTTTGTCTCAGCTTCCATCACACTAGCCTGGGGTGCAGCCTCCAGAACCAAAGCCGATCCTGGAATCCTAAGACCCGATGTCTAACAGGAAAACAAAATGAAAATGACACTAAAACAAGCCATGAGCCGCACATGGTAGGCGGTTTCTTGGCTTTGGTTCCTTGCACGGTGACCATCCTAGGTCTGAATGACATGGATGCCACGCACAGGTGACCTGTCATTGCTAAAGGCTTGTGGACTGTCAGGAAAGCCATAACCCATCCCCGCAACACAGTCCCTGATCTCCTATGGCAGGAGATCCCAAGAGACTCCTGCCTGTGCATAGAAATTCCGATGGAATGGTATTCAACTCATGATTGAATAGTTCGTGCAGCGATCTAGACTCAAATTAGACGCAATAATCTTGGGATGCTGATTGAACTTAATGAATGGTTAATTAGGCATGAAAAGAAAAATATTCCTTCAGTGGACCATAATAACTACCTAAGACTTGGTAGGAACGTAGCATATGTCATTGAATACTAGATACGCAGCTCTGGCACTCTGTACTAATATGTATTTATTGGTGTACTACCACCTGCCTATCCATGTATGGTTATTTTGGCCACCCCTGGGGCTCGATCTCAGAGCAAGCAAAAAATTTCATCCTGGAATAAGAAGCCAAGTGTGACACCTGTTTTCCTTTTCTGTGAGTGTGCGGTGTGTCAGGCATGATGGAGAACATGTCTACAAATCTAAATGCTATGTGATAGTGTGTAAACAATGTAATACATGGTTAGGTGTCATCACAGTCAATAAAATAAACGGTAAATAAATGAATAAAACAAAAAGTACAAAGAATAACCACACCAAACATGATATAGACTGAACACCTGTCTGGAAATTTAATCCTATCTTTAAAATACATGTAAAGACTACGTTTTCCTGGGTTGGGGCCTGAATTCAGGCCTAGGGAAGAGGCCTGACTTTCTGATCTTCAAGCATAGAGACCTTCCCCTTCAGCCAGAGTGCAAGAGTTACCCAGACCCCGAGTTGAAATCCCAGGCCTTGCAGACAAAAAATAGCACACATTCCAAGCCAGGGAGCTTCATTAGCTTTTTTCATATTTTTTAAAATTCACTTGGCCTTTATTTGATACATTTTGATTTTATAACATGAGAGATTTTCAAAAAGGGGTTTAGATGCTTATATTTCAGCATAGCACATTGGTGTTTCCATTTTGACCCTCTGCCATTAAGAGTGAGAATGAATATCAGTACATCATTCCTCCCTAGATGGACAGTTAATGTTATTTCTATTTAGAGTTATTTCTATAACTATAAACTCTCTGCAATTGTATCATGTGAGTTTTCCTCAGTGTCTACCACAAAATATACTAGGGAAGTCCTCATACCACAAAAGGTTGGGTTTCTGAATAAAAACTCACTTCTCTGAGGACAGCAAATGCTTGTAAGCATTTTGGGAATAAAGTGAATTGTAAAATGAAAAACAAAAACATTGGGACTGGGATGTAGCTCAGTAGTGGAGTACTTGCCTAAAGAGCATAAGACCCTGGAAGAAAAGGAAGGCAAGTTTCCTAAAGCTCAGAAGGTTAGAATTTTATGATCTATATGAACAAACTTCTTTCTTTCTTTCTTTCTTTTTGTCAGTGGTGGGGCTTGAACTCTGGACTTGGCTGCCTGCCTTCAGCTCTTCAACTCATGGCAAGTGCTCTACCGCTTGAGCCACAGTGCTGTTTCCAGTTTATTGGAGATAAGCCAGAGTGCCATTTCTGGTTTATTGGAGATAAGGGTCTCATGGGCTTTCCTGCCCAGGCTGGCTTTGAACCACCATCCTCAGATCTCAGCCTCCTGAGTAGCTAAGATTATAGGCGGGAGCCACCGACGCCCGGTGCATGAACAAACTTCTTAAAGATTGATTCTGAGGAAAGAAACTTGGAATACACTTTTAATATAAATAATTTATAATGCCATGGTTAAACAACTAATTCAGAAGTATTTATTCATTGGCTGGTTTCTTAGTTTATTTAAAGATATATATATATGTATATATACATTTTTAATATATATACGTATATATTATTAAAACATAGCTTTTAAGTGTACCTAAAAGCATATGTGCTCATGTAAAGTTATACAACTTCACAAGCTTGATTTTATTTTCAGTTTGTTGGTACCATAAATTAGGTGGGATGTGTGTACTATTGTTTTGTTCTCTGTTTTTGGAGGAGTTCTCTCTGCTTTCTTCCCCTCCCCCCTCTCTCCGCACTTGAATTCAGCTTGCTCTTTCTTGGCTTGATTGTTCATAGCTGATTTTCTACCACTTCAGCCATACCTGTAGCCTGGCTTTTTGCCAGTTAATTGGAGATGTCATCTCTCAGGCTTTTCTGCCTGGATTGGCTTTGAAACTTCATCTTCCATTTCTCACCTCATGAGTAGCTGGAATTACACATGTGAGCCACTGAGGTGCCTAGGGATGAATTCGATTTTGGTTGGTGGATTCTTTCTGTTTTTCTAAGCATGGGATCATCTACTATAGAATTTCTGTGAATGTCCTGGGTCTGAAGTAAGATATATAATACATATGCTATCTGTATAGTTCTCATAAGATGTAATCCACTTAATACATGCTATAAGTGTAATAATAGTCAATATAAATAATGAATGAATGAATAGTGCAAAAAATAAAATAAATACACAGTAAAATAATATGCGGTAAACATAAGTATGTAGCTATTATTCATTATTTCAAATGTGGGTGAATATTACTTTAACAGGGCTGGGGATTGAATTCAGGCCTAGGGAACAGGCCTGAATTGCTTGTCTTCAAAGAAGGTGAGTTTCCCCATCCCACACAGTGCATTAGAGTTACCCAGACTCTGAGTTCAAATCCCAGGCCTGAAAGGAAAAAAAAAGCCATGAATGCCAAGCTGGGGAGCTTCATTAGTATTTTTACAATTTTTTTTTCGTGGGGCTTGAGCTCTGGCCTTGGGCACTGTCCCTGCGCTCTTCAACTGAAGGTGAGCACACTACCGCTTGAGCCACAGCACCACTTCTGGTTTTCTAGTGCTTTATTGGAGATAAGAGTCTCATGGGCTTTCCAGCCTGGGTTGGATTGAACCACAATCCTCAACCTCTTGAGTAGCTAGGATTACATGTGTGAGCCACCGGCGCCTGGTTATTTTTAATATTTTAAATTTTTTTTGATTGATTGATTGCCAATCACGGGGCTTGAACTGAGTTCGTGGCAACACTGCCTCAGCTTCCATCACCCTAGGCTGGGATAGTGCAGCCTCTGGATCCTTAGCTGATCATGGGATGGTATGCCTTGGAGGCTGACAGGAAAACAAAATGAAAACAGCACCAAAAAAACTGCGCTGTGTGAATGGTCGGCGGTTTCTTGGTTTTCCTTCCTTGCATGGTGACCATCCTGGGTCCAAATGACACGGCTGCAACCTGTAGGTCACCTGGCACTGCTGAAGGCTGGCAGGGTGGCAGTGAAGCCATAGGCCAACCTGAACATCTAGGTCCTTAGTTTGAATCCCAGTCATGCCACTTACAAAGGGCTTGGGAGCCAAAGAAACTATTTCATGTGCATAGGAGCACCAGAGGAATGTGAACGTCATGGTTGGATGAGTAATTCATCAATCCATCTAGCAGAAAATTAGACCCAATAATCACAGGACACTGACTAATTTTAATTCATAGTTTATTATGCACTAAAAGAATACTATTGCTTAAATGGAGTCCTCACTAAAGACCTGAGAATCCGTAGGAGCATAGTATGTGTCATTGAATATTAAATAGACATTTCTGGCAGTATGTAAATCTCTAAATTAATATTTATTTGTATGCCATTATCTGGATAGAACATTTTTGCTATTTTGGCCAAACCTGGTATTTGTTCCCAGGTCTTGGGATCCATTTGGCACCTGCATGGGCTAGATGCTGCTGTGCTGACACTCACCACTTCATGAATTGGGCCTCCTAGTCCCTCAGTCAAGTTCCTATCATTACCAAAAGCTTCTTCCTGGTGTAAGATTCCATGTGTGACACCTGTTTTCCTTTTCTGGGCAAGTGTTGGGTGTCAGGTATGATGTACATATTATGTCTGCAAAGCTACATGCTATGGAATAGATTGGAACAAATGTAATAAATGTTATAGGTGTACTCACAGTCCATAAAATAAATGCTAAATCAATCAATCAATCAATAATAATAAAATATAATGAATCACTCCAACAAACATGATTTAAAATGAATATAGAGATATAAGTCAAATATTTAAAATGCCTATAAATGTTATGTTTTTCAGTACTGGTGCTTGAATTCAGGCCTAGGGAAGAGTTGAGAAGTTCATGCATGATTCACATAGGAAATGATCTTAATTAAGACTGCATGAAGTGTGACAATAATAATTACATTCAGGAAATCCAGGCATTGGGAAAGATCCAAGAATCGGTAGTCACATGGAAGATAGGATTCCAACACAGCTCACCACATTTCTAACTCTATACTAACAGGCCATTATTAACATATTAATTACAGCTCATGAATGGGTGACTATGGTGTTCCACCCCCATCCCGGGGCTAGATCTCAGGTCCTGGGTATGGCCTAGCTCCTTAGTGGCTCACAAGCTGTTGTGCTCACGTGGACCCATTTGGCAGTTGGTTCTGCTAGGCCCTGAGTTCAACTTCCAGCACTGCCAAAAGGTTCATCCTGATGTGAGATGCCAAACTTTGCAGATGTTTTCCTATCATGTGCAAGTCCTGGGTCACAGCTAGGATCTAGAAAGCATAGGCAACTCTATACCCATGGGAATAGGTTGTCATCCATATGAGCACAGTTATATATGTCATCCTATACTCAGTAAAATACACAATACATAGATGAATAAAACACAAAATAAAAAGTTTAACTGCACTGAAAACAAGGTGCATACCACACCTGTATGTAAATAGAGATCCTATGTTTAAAAGAGGTGGGCTTGTCCAGTGCTGGGGCTTCAAATCAGGCCCAGTACCAGGTCTGACCTTTTAGTGTTCAAGGACGGTGAGCTTCACCTTCCCGCACAGTGCAACAGAGTTACACAAACCTGAGTTCAAATCCCAGCTCTCGCAGTAAAATGGCACAAATTCTGAGCTAGGGTTCTTCATTCATATTTTTTTAATTTTTTTTTCATCAGATCCAGGGCTTGAACTCAAGTTGTGGCAACTCTGCCTCAGCTCTGATCATCCTAGGCTGCAGCCTCTGGACCCACAGCCAGTCCTCGAACCCTCAGACTCTGGGGTTTGCTGGAAAAAAAAAAAAAAAAAAACCTTCGAGGGGAAAAAAAGCAGAGGAAATTCCACCTGGCTCTTTTATGTTTATTTTCCTTTGCATGGTGACCATTCTGGGTCGGAACATGGCTGCCTGCAGAGTGAAGGTGACCTGGCATGGCTGAAGGCCTGCTGATTTTCGGGGAAGCCACAAGCTAACCAGTGAAGGCCCTGAGGACAAATCCCAGTCAGCCCTGTTACGATGAGGGAATGGCTGGAGATCCTGGGACACTCGTTTCCAGACCTAGGAAGAGTCGTGGAATGCAATCAATCTCATCCTTGAATAAGTAGTTCCTGCTCGATGCGAGTAGGAAATGATAGGCAAGACTCATGGGGTATCGATTATGTTTAATGAAGAGTTGATGAAACATGACCATAATCATCACAGTCATGAAATTGAGGCATTGGGGAAGATCCAAGAATCGTTAGTCACAAGGTAGATTGGATTCCATCACTGGTCGCCATCACTGTGGGGCTCAATCTCAGGTCTTGGGAATGGCCTAGCTCCTTAGTGACTCAAAGGCTGGTGTGTTTACCTGGACCCATTCGCCTATTGGCCTGCTAGTCCCCAAGGTCAGATCCCAGCACTGCCAAAAGATGAATCCTGATGTGAGAAGCCAATCGTTGCACCTGTTTTCCTGTCCTGTGAAAGTCCTGGGTCTCAGCTAGGATGCAGTATGCTATATAGGCAACTCTATATTCATGGGAATCAGTTGCCATCCATGTCAGCACAGTTATAGCTGTCATCATATGTAATAAAATACAAAATGCATCCATGACTAAGACACACAATAAAAAGAATAACTACACTGAATGCATGGTGCATTCCACATGTCTATGTAAAGAGAAATCTTATGTGTAAAGCAGGTGAGCATAGGATTTTTGCCAGTGCTGGGGCTTTAGTTCAGGCCCTAGGACTAGGCCTTACCTTGTAGTCTTCAAGGAGGGTGAACTTCACCTTCCCCCACAGTGCAACGAAGTTCCTGAACCAAGGTGTGTTATTATTATTATTATTATTGCCAAGCATGGGATTTGAACTCAGTTCATGACAACTCTGCCTCAGCTTCGATAACCTTAGGCTGGTGGGCTCCCATGGGCCCGTAGCCAATCCTGAGATCCTAGGCTCTGAAGTTTGCAGGAACAAATGACAGAAAAAATGTCGCAGGATGGATTTTTTTATATTTTCTTCTTTTGCATTGTGACCATCCTGGGTCTGAATCACACGGCTGCAAAGGGTACTTCACATTGCATTGGTGAAGGTTAATGGGCTATCAGGGAAGAAATAGGCCTATGTGGCAACATAGGCCCTGAGCTTGAATCCTGATCCCGACACCTACCAGTGCGGGGAGATCCCAAGATACTTGTTCCTATGCATGGGAATAACAATGAAATGTTAGCAAACTCATGATTGAATGAGAAGTTTCTGCATGTATTGGTCTAGTCCAAAATTAGATGCAATGATCCTAGGATGATGATTCATCTTAATGAATGGTTTATTAAGCATGAAAAGAATACTATTCCTTCAATGGTGGCATAATAAATACCTAAGAGGTAGTAGGAATGTAGTTGATGTCATTGAATCCTAGGTAGATGTCTCTGGCACTCTGTACAAATATATATTTATTGGTGTTCTACCACCTGTCTATCCATGTATGGCTATTTTGTCCACCCCTGCAGCTCAATCTCAGGGTCTGGAAATGCCCTGGCAGCTTCATTGGCTAGAGGTTGCCATGTTGACAGCCCCATTCAGGGTCTGAATTGGGTCTGCCAGGCCATGTGTTCAGATCCCAGCACTGCCAACAAATGGATCATGGAGTAAGAAGCTGAGTGTGATACCTGTTTTCCTTTTTTCTGAGAGTCCTGGGTGTCAGACATGATGGAGAACCCATCTACAAATCTAGATACTATGTGATGTGTTGTCATCAATATCATAAATGGAATGTGTGTCATCAGTCAATAAAAAATCTCATATCTGGGGCTGGGAATATGGCTCAGTGGTAGAGTGCTTGCCTTGCATGCATGAGGCCCTGGGTTCGATTCCTCAGCACCACATAAGCAAAAAGAAAAAAGTCAGAAGTGGCGCTGTGGCTCAAGTGGTAGAGCGCTAGCTTGAGCTGAAGAGCTGAGGGACAGTGCCTAGGCCCAGAGTTCAGGCCCCACGACCGGACCCCCTCCCCCCCAAAAAATCTCACATGTAAAATATACTTGGTACTCAAAAAATTAAATCCCCAACAACAAATCCTCAAAGAAACAACTGCCCAATAAATAAGTGGTCTAAAGACTTAAAGAGAAACTTCTCTGAAGAGGTAAGAAGCATGGCCAATAGACACATGAAGAAATGCTCAACCTCCCTAGCCATAAAAGAAATGCAAATCAAAACAACATTGAGATACCACTTCACCCCAATTGGAATGGCTATAATCAAGAACTCTAGTAACAACAGATGCTGGACGGGATGTGGACAGAAGGGAACCTTACTGCATTGTTGGTGGGATTGTAAACTTGTTCAGCCACTTTGGATAGTAGTATGGAGGGTCCTCAAAAGAGTCCACATAGATCTCCCTTATGACCCAGCAATCCCACTTTTGGGCATTTACCCAAATGTTTACAAACAAGACCACACTAAAGCTACCAGCATGACTATTTATTGCAGCACTATTTACTATAACTAAGATATGGAAACAACCCAGATGCCCCTCAGTAGATGAACGGATCAAGAAAATGTGGTATATATACACAATAGAATTCTATGCCTCCATCAGAAAGAATGACATTGCCCCATTTATTAGGAAATGGAAAGGCTTGGAAAAAATTATATTAAGTGAAGTAAGCCAGGTCCAAAGAAACATAGGTCCCATGGTTTCCCTTATTTGCAATATCTAGTATATGTCTGAGTCAAGCAGAAAAGTTCAGATAAGGTGATGTTAGGGAAATGAAACCTAAGATATGTACTCAAATGTTTTTTTTTTCCTTTCTTGAGATTGTTTCTAACACATTTATAAGATTATTTCTTTGTTGCTTTGTATGTTCCTCCCCCACAGTATAACCCCTGCTTTCACATATTTGATGTAGGTATAATTTGTGGAGGGGAAGGGGAAAAACAAATCATTTAAATAGGGATAGAGGTGGACCCATTGCAACAATGAGATGTACAATTCCTTATGTTGAAAATGAACTTCATAACTTTGGTGCAGAGGGGGCAGGAGGGGGGCGGGGTAGGGAGGATTGTGGGGGGGGCTAGGAGGAGGATGAGAAGGGGTGGGAAGGGGAAAAAAAGGAGGAGGCTACAATGCTTGGTAAGAAATGTACTCATTATCTTGCCCATGTAATTGTAACCCCTCTGTACAGTATTTTCAAAATAAAAAAATGGAAAATAAATGAATAAAACAAAAATACAATAAATAACCACAACAAACAGGATATGGACTGACCATCTATATGTAAGTACATATCCTACCTTTATAATATATATAAATAGAATGTTTCCTGGGTGGATACTTGAATTCAGGCCTAGGGACCAGGCCTTACTTTCTTGAGCAGTGAGAAGGAGGAGCTCGCCAGCATCCTGGACTCAGAGCAGCAGATGAACAAACATCTGTGGGAACAGTTGGAGTGCTCAGAGGAGAAGACAGACAAATGGGTGGTGGTGGCTGAGAGAGAGAGCCAAGCGGCTCAGGAGCAGCAGGAGCAGTCCCTAGGACAGTGCAGGAGTTCAGAGCCTCCTGTGAATGGCACATCGCCTCCAATGAGCATCGCTGCTCTGAGAAGGAGGCCCTGCAGCAGCACTTAGAGAGGCAGACCCAGCTGCTGGAGCAGCTGAAGCAAGTGAAGGGCGCAACAAACTGGAGAGACCAGGTGGTGTCCCCGAAGTGGCAGGACACTCTCAAGTGCCTGGAAGCCATCAGATCACAGGAGGAGTGCCTGCAGGCCCAGCTGAGCTTCCTGGCTTTCCCTGTGCAAGGGGAAGGCATGAGCCCTGGAGAAACAAAAGATAAGGATGCGATTCTCTGCTCCCCGCCCCCATCGCGATGTGACCATCACAGAGGATGGAGATGTTCCCCAGACCAAGAGTGACATGGCTCTGAGAGTGCTCTTGGAGGATGAGATCCACAGGGGGAAACTCCTGACACAAGAATGGTGGGCCAGCTGCAGCGCCCCCTGGCCAACCCAGCAGCTCAGTGCCAGACTGAGCTGGAGCCACAGGGCCTCAGCCCCATGAACTGCCACCACAGCAGGCATGGGGATGGGAAGCGGGACCCATGGGCATCTGAAAAGAAAATATGCTTCGTCCACGACCTGCCTGATGAGGTGGACTTCCAGAGTCCAGCAGGTGAGCTCCCCCATTGATGCAGCGAGCTGTCAGCACACATCTGAACAATCGAGGAGTCCCTCATGGTGTGTAAAGAGCAGATGTTGGTCCTGAATGAGCTGTGTTGGGAGAAAGCCCAGTGCATGCACTTGCTGTTCTAGGAGATGCTGGAGAAGAGGAGAGTGCTGCGGGAGCTGCTGTCCCTCCTCGCAAGGGAAGGCAGCAGTCTTCAGATGCCAGCACAGGCTGAGCGCCCCCCCCCCAACACTGCTTCAGATGCCTCAGGGCCTGTGGTGGGGGAAATGAGGGAGGAGCAGAAAGATTATGAAGAATTGCAACTTGAAGACAGCATGGAAACTGCCAGAGGAGAGGTAAGGGTTCCCGACCCCATAGTGGACTCCCCCAAGGAGCATGTCCTGCCCCAGATGCCCCACATCTAGATCAGCCCACAGCTCCCAGGCTCAGGGGAGGAGTGCTCCCTCACTTTCTCCTGTAGACTGATGCGGATGATGACTCTCTATGTGACATACTGACTCTCAAAAGCCTTGGCAGCTACCAGAAGTAAGTGGCCAAGTGGCTTTCTTTCAGGCCTCCATCTGCCGGGCAACAGTAAGGATAAACTGGGGGTAGGGTAGGGCAGAGGCTGCAGGGAGTTCGCCCAAACTCAAGGGACATGTAATGGCCCATTGGTTGCCCGGTAAGAGGCCCATGTTATGCTTATCACAAAGAATAAATTGTTTTCAAAGCCAAAATAGGCCTAAAAACAAAGATTTGTTCTTCCAGCCTTGGGGCTTGAACTCAGGGCCTGGCCACTGTCCCTGAGCTCTTTTTGATCAGGGCTGGTCCCACCTCCCCTTCCACTTTTTCTGTGTGGAATAGAACCCAAGGCTTCAGGCATGCTAGGTGAACACTCTACCACTAAGCCACATTCTCAGCTAGGATGATTCTCCCCCCTCCCAAACCCATATGGCCATTCCTCAGATAAATAGGAAGTAAGGGCTAGGATGAATATGAACCACAAGTCTGGTTCACACCAAAATATTCCCCTGACCCCTCTTCCCACACCCTTAGTTGAAGTTTCTCTTCTACCATTGAGGGATGAGAGAGGGAGAGGGGAGTCCCAAGAGAGTATCAACAACTGGCCCCCTGAGTCCCACATCCTCCCCCACACAAGTGGTCCTCCAGATTCGGATCTTACCTGACTCAATGTGAAGTCTACACTGTCTCCCCACCACTGCAAGGCTCATGATGAAATAAAGGTCAACCATGGCCTCAGCCCACACCCAAGGTGGAAGCTTCTAGTCCCAGACCTACTTCCACCTCTGACTGCCCCTAGTTAGGCCAGACCCACCACTCACCACTATGTTGGTGGTGATGACCTCATGGATGGATTCCAGGAAGAAGGTCTATGGCAAAGAGCATAAGCAGCAGGGTGAGCAGGGAAGAAGGAGGTGGGGAGATTGCTCTAGGATCTTCCTTGGAGCCCTCCCGTCCAGCCAGACCCATGCTGACCCAAAGCACGGACAAGGCCAGGGGGTGAGACGAGATGGAGTAGCACAGGACTAAAGGAGGTACTGCTTTATCTTGGAGGACTTGATTAATTCCAATTATAATTAATTCCAATTATATTTGGCCATGCCAATCCCAAAGACAATATGCAATGCCTCTCCTTGTTGTTGTTGGCTGTGAGTGCTGTCCCTGAGCAATTTTTCTCAAGGCTGGCACTCTACCACTTGAGCCACAATGCCACTTTTGTTTTCTGATGGTTCATTGATAAGGGTCTCATACACTGTCCTGCCCAGACTGGCTTGGTACCGTGATCCACCAGATCTCAAATTCCTGAGTAGCTAGGAAGACAGGCATGAGCCACCAGTGCCCAGTATGTGATGCCTTTTGAAGGAATCTTGGCGAGTTTGTAAAGGATCCCCAAAGGGCCTGAATAGACCATGACCCAATCAAGGAGCTAGGATGGGGGAAGGTTGACCTTCTAGCCATTCTGTTCCCCCAACATTGAAGATGCCAGGTGATGTTGTGTGCACCAAACACCTAGGCCAGCAGTCACCAGGCTTATTGGGGAAAAAGTAGAGAATACCCAAAGACTGAAGTGTAGAAATCTCTGATTTTGCATGCATGTGGTGTGTGTGTGTGTGTGTGTGTGTGTGTGTGTTTGCGTGTGTGTGTGAACTCAGGGCCTAGGCTCTATCCCAAAGTTTTCTTACTGAAGGCTAGTGCTGTGCCACTTGAGCCACAGCCCCACTTGCTTTTGGATGGTTAATTGTAGGTAAGAGTCTCAAGGACTTTCCAGTCCAGGGTGGCTGTGAATCATAATGGGGCCCCCAGGGAAGCAAGAGTAAACACCACTGGCAAGTACTATCCCTATGGTGGGCTACTCCTGCTCCCTGGTGGCCACAGGCGGAACATGCGGCCCCTGCCATTATCCTCTAGAGTTCAATTTGGGGAAGTGACCAGGGCCAAGTTGACTTTTGCTCACCCTGATTGTTGATGCCAGAGCAGGTCTGTTCCACCCTAGGCCAAGAGAGCTCCAGGAAGCCCGGCTTTCCAGGTACACAAGGAAGGGAGAGGTCAGCTCCAGGTTGAGCTAAGATCCTTTGCCCACAAATACCCCAACTTGTCCTTACTTATCACCATAAGACCTGTGAAAGAACAACCCAAAAAAACAAAATTGGATCTGTGCCTCCACATGGTAGACCTCTAGCATTGAACCAAAGAGCTCAGAGACAGGGCCCCCAAGCTTTGAGTTCAAG
Source organism: Dipodomys spectabilis (assembly GCF_019054845.1). Lineage (NCBI taxonomy): Eukaryota > Metazoa > Chordata > Mammalia > Rodentia > Heteromyidae > Dipodomys > Dipodomys spectabilis. Next base: position 922,102 of record NW_024871137.1, read on the forward strand.
ACCCACAGCTTACCTTCCCCCATAAAACACAGGTTGTCTAACTGTGAACTAGTAGGATTTATGCAGTGTTTCTGAGGAATGGTGATGCTGAAGAAAGCAACCTAATTCTAATGACAGCTGAACTTGTGGCATACAGCTATGTACTGAGTCCTTCACAGGGCACTATTTGCTGGGTCCTTCCCACATGGGGGTTTTGTGCTGAGTCCTCAAAACGGTGCTGTTTGCTGAGTCATCCCAAAGGGTGCTATGTGCTGGGTCCCTGAGAAGAGTGGGCTGTCCTGGGTTTTTCAAAGGGTGCTGTATGCTGAGTCCATTACACAACGTACTGTATGCTGAGTCCTTCAAAAGGTGTGGTGTGCTAATGCATCCCAAAGGATCCTGCTATCTGCTGAGCCCTTGAGAAGAGAGGGATGAGGTGTTTTTTGAGTGCTGTGTGCCGAGTCCTTTACACAGGGTACTCTGTACTGTCCTTCAAATGGTGCTGTGTACTGAGTGCTTCCACAGTGTGGTATGTGCTGAGTCCTTCAAAATTGTTCTGTGTGCTGAGTTTTTTGAAGGATGCTGTGTACTTGGTGTTTTACACAGCCTGCTTCAACACAGGGTGTGATGAGTCCCTGGGAAAGAGTGCTATGTGCTGAGTTTTTCAAAACATGCCATGCACTGAGTCCTTTAAACTGGGGACTATGGACTCCTTCCTTCAAAGGGTGTTGTGTGCTAAGTACTCTACCCAGCGTACTACATTTTGCGTCCTTCAAAGGGAGCTGTGTGCTGAATCATTTACACAAGGTGCTTTGTGCTGATTTTGGAAGAGTGCTGTGTGCTGTCATCCCAAAGGGTGCTATGTTCTGAGTCCTTGAGAGGTAGTTATCCCCAACACACATACACACACACAAAGACACACACACACACACACACACACAAGTGTCACCATGCACCTGTTTGGTGTGTGGATTGGAGGAGGATGGAGGAGAGTCTCCTCCAGGGGTGGGGCTGAGGGTAGATTCGATCCCCTAGGCTGGTACTGGGGGTGGTGGGTAGTACAGAGCTGAGGTAAGGCTGCAATTGCCATGGTCTAGAAGCCTCAGGGCCCAGTCAGTGCTGCAATTGTGGCCAGGGGTGGGGGGGCGGGGCCCAGGGAGGAGGGGGCAGGGCCCAGGAGTGCACTTTGGTGGCAGCAATGGCCGGGAGCCCAATGGGGCAGGGGTGTGTGGGCAGCAGGGGCAGGGTGGCCCAGGAGAGGAGTGTGGGGCCCAGAGAGAGCTGGGAGAAGAGCAAGCATGAGCACAAGCACCAGTGGAAATGGCTTCAGTGGCTAGAGGCTGCTCCGATCATAGCATGGGTCCTGGCCGGGAGGGCAGAGCATGCGGAGCCTGCATGGCAGGCACATTGCCACACACAGCCCCTTGGAGGCGCCCAGCCATGGTGGCCCTGAGTCTGAGGTCCCGGTACGGGGAGCACGGCAGAGGCAGTGGCTGCTGAGGCAGTGGCGGCCACAGGTTAGGAGGCTGCTGAGGCTGCGGTGCTGGCTGAGGAGGAGCAGAGGCTGCACACAGCCCCATCATGAGCCTGAGCTGCATTTCAAACATGGCGCTGCTGGGTCGGACCCTCGGAGCCTCTAGCAGTCACCTGGAAGAGCTGGTGCACCCCTGGCCTGCTTGTGGCCCTGATTTGGTTCCGGCCCTCGGTCCTCAGACTCCTGGCCCGCACCCAGCCTACAGCTTCTCCCAGCAGCTCATGTGAGTGGCCGACCTGCCCTCCAGTACTCCATGACCCCTCTTCCCTTAAACCCCGTCCACCACTCTACTCTTCCTCCCCACCCTCGCGGACCATACCCTTGCCTCTCCCCTCCCAGTCCAGTCCTGCCTCCGCCTCCCCCAGGCCCCACAGTCTGTCCTGGCTCTGCCACAAATGCACCCCAGGTTTGGGGTTTGGAGGTGGGTGTCCACCCGGGGATCCCACCCTCATCCCTAGTGGCCAGTGTCCCAGGAAAAGGGGAGCTGCAGGGATGGGAAGAAGGGGGCACCACAGAGCCCCTGGCCTGGAGCAGTGGGAGCCACACATTCTTGCATCTGCATCCTTTCTCTCGCTGGTGGTAACCTGTTGCCTTTAGTCAGAGGTGGGGAGCAGCACCCCACACCTGCCTTCTTAGGTCTTTTCCTTTTTGCTGGGGAGGGAGGTGTTGGATACAGAAGATAGGCCCCCCTTGCTGTGTGAGCCCTTGTCTTCTGTGCTCAGTCACCCTTTCACCTGAGGATATTCCCAGAAGAGCCCACTAGAGAGGTGAGGGTACTGGGGTCAGATAGAAGGTGGGTATTTGGGAGAAAAACACACCCCCTCTGACACACATACAACCGGCCTATACCCCCAACCCCAGCATTCAACAGTTCTGACTGGGTGATCACATTTCCCAGTTCTGTCAACTTCTGCTAGTGCTCCCAGTCCATCTGGTCTTCTTGTCCTCCCCAAGAATCTGCCAAGTCGCCCAGAAGTATGTGGGCTGGAAGTAGGGAGTTCATCCATGTATAGAGCCTTTAGGACCTCATCAAAGTCCCCAACAACGCCCCCACCCCAGGTCAGACACCTCGCTGGAGGCACCATGACCCCCTGCTTTGTTTTCTGTCCAGGCTCTGAGGAGCCACGTGTCTCTGGACTCCTTCACCCAGTGTCCTGGCCTAGGGTTTTGGTGAATGGGGAGTCAAGGCTGGTTGTTCTCAAGGGGAAGGGTCTGGCCCTGGAGAAAGGGGGAGGCAGGGTGGTTCTGCATTATTAGAGCATTGTTCCCCTTGGGTGGTTGCCCCTGGTTCTGACAAGGGAACTCCAGTGCTTGAGCTGGTACATTGCCTAGATGAGAAACCAACAAATTCAGGAGAGGCACTGCTCTGAGTCTGTGTGTTTAGGTGTGTATGAGAGAGAGAGAAAGAGAGAGAGAGAGAGAGAGAGAGAGAGAGAGAGAGAGAGAGAGAGAGATCATCTTTCTCATTGTACAGTCAGCATATCTAAAAAGAGCAAAACCATTTTTTTTTTGGGGGGGTGGCTCCGGTTGTGAGGTCTGAACTCTGGGCCTGTGCACTTTCTCTCAGCTCTTGAGCTCAAGCTAGCACTCTACCACTTAAGCCACAGCGCCACTTCTGACTTTTTTCTTTTTGCTTACATAGTGCTGAGGAATGGAACCCAGGGCCTTGTGCATGCAAGTAAAGCACTCTACCACTGAGCCACCTTCCTAGCCCGAGCAAAAGCATTTTATTTGTGTACATGTGTGTATTTTTTGTTCTTTTTCATTAATGCCCCGTATGAGCCCAGCCACAATTTTTGTTTTCTCTTTCACAGTGTCATGGCTCCTTTAGAGAAGATTTCATTAGATGTTACTTCCCACGACTTTCTTCCCCTTTCCTGCAGCCCACAGTAACTGCTGGGTCTGTGTGGGTCTCCCCTAGGAGGCCTGTGTGAACCGCCGCCCAGCGTGGATATCTGCCCTGTTTGTAGCCAGAAGGCTCATGAGGCTACTGTGACCACAGCCGCACTCTTCCAGCCAGACAGTCTGCTCTCATGTGTATAGTTGGAGCTAATTCAAAGTTGGGAATGTGTCTGCCAAACATAATTAGGGAACGACATAGGGGGTGTAGGGCAGGGGCTGTGAAGCTAGGAGGGTCTGGGAATTGATGAACGGTGTGACATGGCAGATGGTTCACCATGAGAGGGGAATCTTACCCAGGGCATAGACGGTGTCCATGGGCATCTGAGCAGGGGGCTCCGGGACACCAATGGTGGCATGGATTTTCTCCCAGGGCAGTGCACTGGTGGGCAGTCCTCCCTGGAGTCCTGCAGACTCCAATCTGTGTCCCTCCTGAGCTGGGCAATGGTAGGCAAGTGTGTTCTCCCTGCTGGAGCCTGCTTGGGATCAGGACATGGCAGTTAGCTAAGGCTCTCTGAATGCCATTTTCTGTAACCTGCTGTAGGCTGTCTGGAAGGAAAAGGGGACTACTGATTTTGGAAACCATTAAGTATGATTGGGACAAGTGAAATGCCAGCTTTTCCAGGGTTCTTTCTTCAAGCTCAAAATTTCCAGTAACATCTGGGATTCTGTGTCAAATTAGATGGACCATTTCAGCTACCAAACAATGAAGTTCAAAGCGGCACAGGCAGAGTTCCCAAGCCAGATGGTTTCCTGCTACGAATGTCGTGCCTTGACTGCCTTTCTCTGGCAGCTGCTGATTCTCCTCCGGCTCTCTCTAGGGTGACCACCACAGTTGAGGATGTCTTGGGGAGCAGAGATTGTGACCTCGCCATCCGCATCCTGCCAGCTGTAAGCAGAGACAATTCCCAGCACCTGCACTGGAATCTGGGAGATTCAGAGACCTGGGATGTCTGAAGGATCCCTTCTCTGCAACATGAAACTTGGGGGCTGGATATAGTGGACCATCCTGTCTGTCCCAGGGAGTGGAGGTCCCTTGAGCCTGGCGTTCACCTCACAGCAACCTTGTTCACACTTGAGTGGGGAATGGAGTGCCACAGAGCTGGTCAGTGGCTGGACAGAGATCTTTGAGAAGATAGGCATCCCAGAGGACCTGGAATCCAGTGAGGACATCATGGCTCATGTCCTTGGAACCAAAACAGTTAAGTGCGGTGGCACCAGGAGGGTGGGAAGAGGGAGGAGGGAGAACTGTGGGAGAGCTACATCAGGCTTTGCCCCCACCCAGGATGTTTACTTGAATTAGATGGGACTTTTCTGTAGTATTGTCATAGACAGATGCTGATTTATTTATCCAACAAACCGTTACAGTGTGTGCCAAGCCCGGGGGGGGGGGGGGGGGGAGTGGGGCGGGTTATACACGATGAAAGGTTCCAGTACTGGTTCCACAGCACATGAAGAAATCTTGGTTTGAGCTGGATACCATTGCCTCATTCCTGTCATCCTAGATACTTAGGAGGCTGAGATGGGAGGATTGAGGCTTAAGGCCCATGCAGGAAAGCCTATAAGACTCTTATCTCCAGCAAACTACCAAAAAGAAAATGCCAGAAGTGGATGAGTGGCTCAAGCCATAGACTGTTGGCCTTGAGTAAAAAGGCTCAGAGACACCACCCAGGCTCTGATTTTAAGGCCCAGGAGTGACACAAAGAGAGGACAGAGAAAGAGAGGAGGAAAGGATGGAGGGAAAAAAGGAGGAAAGTAAGGAAGAAGGGATCATGTAGGCCTTGGTTTGGAGTTCCTGGATCAAGGGAGCCAACCATTCACAATCTCTGTGGGGATAGTTTCAGAGCCTAAAGCCAGTATGTAGGACCAAGCAACTGTCCCCTCAGCAACTTCATGACATTCAGGATCTGCGTGGTTTGCTTACTGCAGAGGGAAACAGCCTGGGGTAGACTCTAGGGCTCCGGGTGTGTCACCGAGTTTCAATCTCCGCTGGCTCACCGAGTTTATTTTCTGGTCAGATAAGAAGAAAGTCCAAAGGCTAGGGAGGATAGGGTGAGGGAGTGTCCAGAGAGGGGTGGCAAGGGATAAGCAGGAAGATGAAGAGGGAGGATGATCCCAGATCAGGTGTGTCAGGCCATTGAAGCCATGACCTCACCTGACAACCTAGACCATCAGTGATAGAGCCTTGGACCCAGCCACATGGCTATTAAAAGTCCTGGCACTCTGGGTTCACCGTTGACGACCTTGCTGTCGTCCACTGCAGGATGCCTGTGCAGTACACCCTTGGGGACTGGAACTTTTGCTGGCTCAATCTGAAGATGACACCCCCAGTGTTCATTCCTGGACCAGAGACAGAGGTAACCAGGCCACCGGCACAGGACAGCCAGGGAATGAGGGCAGGAGTCAGACCAGTGTTGCTCTGAGACTTCCTCTAGGGGACTTTGGGCCCCGTGACTGCCTTTCTCAGAGGTAGAGGTGGGTCTCCTTGCTGGCTCAGCTTTTAGTCTAGATGGCAGATGTGGACTTTAGAGAGGGTGGACTGAAGGTCGAGGCTGGTGAGAAAACCAGAGGCACTGGGCTCAGAGCAGTGTTGTTTCTTTGAGGATACTCAAACCTAGGAATATTACTGAGATGGATCAGCCCTTTTCTCCTTCCCAAGAGAGAGGGACCTAGATCCCTCCAGTCTGCATCCCTTGGCTGAGAAATTCATTCATTCCCATATCCTTTGGTTGGATAACTAGATCTCACCTGACTGCCCAGTGTCAAGGCAGGACAGTGAGAGATCTTGAGTCCTTGATGAGGTCATGGGATCCTCAGTATGAGATTGTACTTGAATGTCCTGACTTGGTGCATGGTCAGTCCCATCTAAGACTGCCATGATCTAGGACATAGAATCTAGAGACTCAGAGCAGGATGGGGTCTATTCTGTGAGTCTTGAGTATTATGTGTGAGCTTTGAGCTCCCCTGTGCTCACCTGCTTCCCTTTTTTGGGCGGGTCTATGCTAGAAAAAGCTTAAAAATAAGGTCTGGGTTCCATCCCTTTTTCATACTCAAAGCTAGCACTCTACCATTTGAACCATAGCTCCACTTGCAATGTTTTTGGGTGTTTAATTGGAGATAAGAGTTCTCAATGACTTTGCTGCCAAGAGTGACATTCAATTGCAGTCGTCAGATCTCAGTCTCCTGAGGGGATAGGATGACAGGCATGGAAAAGCATCTTTGGCCGGGTGCCAGTGGCTCATGGCTGTCATCCTAAGTACTCCGGAGCTGAATCTTAGGATCACGGTTCAAAGCCAGCTTGGGCAGGAAAGACCCTCAGACTCTTCTCTCCAAGAAAGCACCAGAAAACCGGAAGTGGTGCTGTGGCTCAAGTAGTAGAGTGCTGAACTTGAGCTGAAGAGCTCAGGGATAGAACCCAGGCCCAGAAGTCAAGCCCCACAACCAACAAAAAGAAAGAAAGTAAAACATCTTTGCCTGCAAAGGACGGTGAAGGTGTGTTTGAGTGTATGTGTGTGTGTGAGGTGGTGGTGGTGGTGGTAGACTTTTAGCGCCCCACTCAGTCATCGTTTTAGATGGATTGTCCCAAACTCTTAGTTCACGGCAGCCGATTCTTGACCACAGGTGAAGCTCTGGATTGGATGTTGACCATCGGACTTCAGTCTCCTCATGGGACAGTTGTGAGGAAATAAGGGACTAATACAGAGGGATCTCTGGAGCAGTGCCAGGCACAGAGGGAGCAGGTGTCAGATATGGTTCTCAACAATTCTGTGATTATATGACAGGAAGTTACCAGAAAGGGCTCAGATGGGGTCTGTTTTTAATAGTGCAACAGGTGTGGGAATATGAAACAAAACATGTCTGTCTTTTATCATTACCCTATCCCCATGAGGAAGGGGATCCTTCACTGTATTCAGTCTTGCAGCCGGGGAAAAAGAGTCATGGTGAAGCCAGGTGAACTACTCATGACCCCCAGCTGACAGGAAGCTAGGCCTGATTTCTCTGCCATGCTTCCTAGGACAGTGGGTGTTATTCAGTCCACTTCTTGTCATTTGTGGGGATTGAATTCTGGATCTGGATGCTGTCCCTGGAGCTCCTCAGATCAAGGCTAGCGCTTTACCACATGAGCCACGGCATCACTTCCAGTTTTCTGTTGGTTCTTTGAGGACAAGAGTCTCACAGATCTTCCTGCCAGGGCCAGCTATGAGCCATGATCTTCACATCTCAGCCTCCTGTGTAGGTAGGATTATAGGCCTGAGCCACTGGCACCTGGCTTAAGTGTAATTCTGGTCCTCTCTCTCTCTCCATCTCTCTTCCCCTCCCCCCTCTCTCTCCCTCTCCCTCTCCTTCTCTCTCTCTCTCTCTCCCTCTCTCTTTCTCTCTCTCAGGAACTGGTTGAATGGGTGCTGGAGGAGGTAGCCCAGCATCCTCATGTGGCTGGAACCCACAGGGACCCTCTCATTCTGGAGGTGGGCTGTGATTCAGGAGCTGTTTTGCTCAGCCTGTTGAACCAGCTTCATGAGGTAATCCCCTCCATGCCCCGGCTAGACCATGATGGTTATTCATTGTCCAACCCATGAGTCCTTCCCCACATACCTCTGCTTCACCATTGAAGGAAAGTGCAAGAGAAGGTGTCGCCTTTTCCCCTTGCCCAGCACAATCTCGTGCCTCTGACCTATACCCCCACCTATCTGACAAGACCCTGGCTATAAGACTATAAAAACACTCTGTGTACTACCCTTTGCTGGAGAGTGTCATTTTGGTTAGGGGGGCGGGGTTCAGAGGAAAGACCCCAGACCTGACACCTTCCAGGGGACAATTGTTCTTGTGACAGAGCCAAGTCATTGCTGTGGATAAGGAAGAAGCCTCCATCAGACTGACCCAGAACAATGCTCAAAGATAGGTAGGCTGTTGAAGTATCAAACCCACTCATGTCTGCTTCCTACTCCCAACAAGGAAGTGTAGTGTGGGTGACCCGGCCCTGGGCCTAAGGGATTATAAATGGATGGTGGCAGTCAGGAGCTCATGGCTCCCACCTATCATCCTGGCTCTTTGGGAGGCTGAGGTCTGATGGTTGTAACTCAGAGCAGCCTGGGCAGGAAAGTCCAGGAGATTCTTATCTCCCATAAACCACCTCCCTCTCCAAACCCACACATAAGCCAGATGTGCTGTGGCTCAAGTGGTAGAGCCTCAGCCTTGAACAAAAGAAGCTCAGGGATAACACCCAGACCTTGAATCCAAGTCCTAGGACTAACACAATCATAAAATAAATGAACAGTGTGCACCTTTTATCTGACTACCAAGAAAGATGGATACAGTCTTCTGCTTGTACTTGTAGCCAAAGGTAAGGGGCTCCCCTTGATGTTCCCCTAAACCCCTCCTTCTCTCCTTTATCTGTCCAGGCTTAGGCTGCAGGACAGAATTCAGATCATCCCCCTGGATGTGACCTTAATTACCCCCCCACCTTCCTTGGGGTCAGGATCCTGGATGCACTCCCTGCTGGGAGGATGAGGCACCGCAGAGATGAGGGTAGGTATCCCAGACACTTTTACACACACACACACACACACACACACACACACACACACACACACACATACGAACACACAAACACCCCTAAGCCAACTCAGATTAGCCTTTTCCAAAGACACTTTGTCTCCTTGGATTAACTGACCTAGGAGAGAATTTTGATCCCTTGTAACTGATTATTTTAAATTGGACTTGCTAGTTGACAGGAGATAAACAGGAGCCAAAAAAAAAAAAAAAGCCATTGGTGCCCATCATCTGAGGCTGAGGATCATGCCTGTTATCCTGGCTACTCTGGAGGCTGAGATCTGAGAATCACAGCTTGAAGCCAGCCATAAGCTGGAAAGCCCCTGAGACTCTACTCTCCATGGAACCACCAAAAAGCTAGAAGTGGAGCTGTGGCTCAAGTGGTAGAGCACCAGCCTTGAACAATAAAACTCAGAGAGACAGCTCCCAGATCCTCAGTTCAAACCCACACAAAGAAATGGCCCCATCTTGTTGCCCACAGATTGCCTGGGCCTCGAGTCCCCTCTCATGGAGTGTGATACAAAACCTGTCCTTGGTGCCTGGGCCTCGAGTCCCCTCTCATGGAATGTGATACAAAACCTTTCCCTGGGTAGTGTATCAGGATTCCAGTGGTGGAATCCAGGCCTTTCCCTTTGTGCACTGTCAACCCACATTGGCTGGAAGGCAGAACCTTACAAGGCTGGCAGCCTGCAGAGTGGAGAGGCTCCAGCTATGCCAAGGTGATTGGAATGATCTTCTTGGAGGCAGCACTTGAAAAGGGGGTCTTGCTTAAGTAGGAGGATCTGACAGGAAGCCCAGAGAGCAAAGGTGCTGAATATGATGGACAACACAGCAGAGCATGTTCATTTCCAGCCAGGGCTGCTGGTGAGAGACTCGGTATAGATGTGCGACTTGGTATAGATGTGCGAGACTGTCCCTATACAGGTCTGAGGGATCATAGAAGAACAGCTATCCAGGGCTGGAATTGTGTCTTAGAGGTAAAGGGCTCATCAAGCTCGCAGGAAAGCACAGGTTGGATTCCTAGGTCCTGCATACACAGAAAAAGCTGAAAATGGCACTGTGGCTCAGGTGAAAGAGCCCTCTTCTGGAGACAAATAAAGTCGGGACAGCACCAGGGTCCCGATGTCAGGCCCCAGGGCTGTCACCATAAAACAGTTCTCCCAGGGACCTTTGTGACAGGTTGATGGCTATGCCCTGAAGCTCTCCGTAGATCCATCCGTGCTTTGTGTCTCCTTTGACAGAGGGGAGCTGGATACTCCTTTTGCCCTGGGCACCCCTGGATCCAGTTATCAGCAACCCTCCCAACGTCTTCCACCGGGACATGGAGCAGCTGGCCCCAGAAATCCTCAGGTACCAGTTGGGTGGGCAGGAGGATATAGGGCAGGTCCCAGAACTCCTTGTGGGTCTGATCTGCCCTGGAAGACCAGGCAATCAGGAGGAGGCAGATGGTTGCTTAGAGAGGGCTAGTGATGTGGAGCGGGCCCTTTAATCCTCATGGCCCCACCCAAATTCTGAGCCTCCCTTTGCTGTCCCTGAGGGGTGTCTAGGTGGTAGCTTATAGAGGAGGAGTAGGTGGAAATTCTGAAGGACTAGACACCTTAAGCCAGTCACTCACCCCTCTCATCCCACACCTGTCATCCTGGCCACTCAGGAGGCTGAGATCCAGAGCATCTCATTTCCCAGCCCAGGCAGGAAAGTGTCATGAGAGGCTCATCTCCAATCCAACTGGAAGTGGCATTGTGGCTCAAGTGGTAGAGCACTGACCTTGAAGAAAAATCGACATCAGGGACAGTACCCAAGCGCTGAGTTCAAGCCCCTCAACCAAAGAAGTAGAAAAATAAAAGAAAAAAGGAAAACATAAACAGGAAAAAAAGAAAGGCATCCCTTCCTTGCTTGCAAGAGATGTTGAAGCAGTGGGGTTGCTATGGTTGGGAGACCAGATGCTGGCCTCCCTGGGTTTGCCCCAGTATGAAGCCATAACAGGGTGGGTGGTGCCAAGAACTCCAGAGGTTCTGGCCTGTGGTAGGCAGGGAGTGGGTGAATGGGAGCAGGGGTGGGATGGCAGTGTCAATTATATGCTCTCCATTCATGGAAGAATGGTTTTGGATGCTGGTGACAAAGTCTGAAGTGTAGGGTTACATGTGGTTTGTGTCTTGATGAGCTGGGTTTTCCCTTGGTATTAGAAGGTGGCTGAAGCTGGTCGTTGCCGGTGGCTCACAACTGTCATCCTAGCTACTCAGGAGGCTGAGATCTGAGGATTGTGGTTCAAAGCCAGCTTGGGCAGGAAAATGTGTGAGACTTTATCTCCAGTGAACCACTAGAAAGCCAGAATTGGTACTGTGGCTTCAGTGGTAGAGCGCCCACCTTCAGCTCAAGAGCTAAGGGATTGTGTGCAGGCCCAGAGTTCAAACCCCATGACTGACAACCAAAAATAAAGTAGCTGAGTTTCCTGCATAGTGGTATGTACATTTAGGAAATGCCAAGATGTGTTATGAGCCATTCCAGATGTGTGAGATGTCCTGAGTTTTGTCTACACTTGGTCTGAGGATGGTAGTGCCATCTTCTTGGGTGTGGGATGTTCAGGGTGCTCAGGGACTGCTGAGGCCTTGGGCTAACTCTCTCTGTGTGTGTGTGTGTGTGTGTGTGTATTTTTCCTTTGTCTCTCTCTGTCTCCTTCCTGGGTGCCTGTCTGCCTCTTTCTGACCTCTGATGGTGCCCCTTCTCCACACTGACCTTGCCCTTTAGCCCCCTATCAGGGTCTACAATGAGTCCTAAATTGCCAGAGGCCTGCATTCCAGTTTTTCTTTGGGGCCTAATTCTGGCCTGTCCAAATCTTTGGGCACCTCCAGGGGATTCTGGATTCTGGGTCAGCATGGCCAGCTAGCATAGGGTCTCCCCTGCCTCTGGGAGGCCTCAGTCATGCGATGTCCTGCCTTTTCCTCAGCTGGGTCTCTGGCTGCACGTCCCTCCCTGCACGCTGGCAGTGGAGTGGGGAATGGAAGTTTTCCGGTGGCTCTGGCCAACTCGAGCTTGATAGCTGACTGAAGGCCACACAAGCAAGGAGGATCTGGGGCTACATGTGAGGTGAGGCCAAGGTGGCTTGGAAGTATCCGTCAGTGTCTAGGAAATGTCAACATACCTTGTCACAGGAAAGTCTATTTCCCCCTCTCCCCCCCCCCCTCCAGCTTGGCTGCTCAGGTCCTTCTAGACAATTCTGGATGCCCAGAATACAGATGCACACACTTTAGATTCTAGGTCCAGGGAACTGGGGCATGAGAGACTAGTATGGCCAATACCTCAATGTTCTGGGGCATTAGCCTTGACCTGGCTATGTCCCCCTTGTTGTACGTTCACTTCTTAATCCAGTGCTGGACCCACACTGGCCATTTGTGGCAGTGCTGTGAAAGTGGCAGGAGTGGAAGTGAGATCCAGAGTGACCAAAATCTGGATTTATGGCCTGATTGGGGGTGAGGTGGGGGCAAAGGTTGTCTTAAAAAAGTCTTAGAGCTGGAACTCAGGGCCTAGGCACTGTCCCTGAGCTTCCATTGCTCAAAGCTAACACTGTACTACTTGAACCACAGCTCACCTTTTATCTTTTTTAGTAGTTTAATGGAGGGAAGAGTCTCATGGACTTTCCCGCCTGGGCTGGCTTCAAGCTGCCATCCTAAGAGCTCAGCTTCTTACGTAGCTAGGATTGCTGGTATAAGACATTGGAACCTACTAAGGATGTTTTTGTGTGTGCTTTGTGTGTGTGTGTGTGTGTGTGTGTGTGTGTGTGTATGTGTGTGTGTGTGTGTGTGTATGTGTGTGTTTGTGAATTTACCGGGGCTTGAACTCAGAGCCTAGGTGGTATCCTTTAGCTTTTTTACATAAGATTGGTGCTCTACCACTTGAACTACAGTACATTTCAGCTCCCAGAAGCCCCTGACTATGTGGAGAACATAAAGCTCAAACCTGATCATATTTCTTTGACCTCAGGGAAGGGTATGATTCCTCTGCAGTCTGGAGGAGTAGGGGTGGAGTACGAAGGGTAACTGTAGATGGGTGCCAGGCTGGTAGAGAGGTACTCTGTCTTTAGCCAAGAAGGATAGTGATAGCTCAAGCTCTCATTTTCCTAGCTACTCAGGAGGCTGAGATCTGGGCCAGGAGGGGCAGAAGCTGCAAGATGGCACGGCAGGTAATTCTCGCTCATGCAGGGATCACAAGAGTACAAATCTGTCAGGCACACCTTGGGGGAGGGGGTGTTGAGTTGGGCTCATGAAAGACTTGTGTGCTCATAAATCCACAGCCAGCTGGCTGCTACTTCTAGCAGCAGCCTGGAGTCCCAGGGCTCAGAGCCCTTCTTTCCTCACCAGTGCTTGGGGGCAAATGAAGGTCTGCAATCATGGGCCAACTACAAAGGAGCATCTGTAGTGTTCTTTCCCTTGGTCCTGTGGCCCCATGCATGGATGGAGGGGCGGGTTCTCTGGAACTTTCTGCCTTGGCCCAGACCCTTCAGCCCAAGAAGGACTTAGGGAGAAACCACATGATCTGGCTTGAGAGTTCTGGCTCAGCTCATCATTACCACCTTCCTGTGTGTGTGGGTGCATCTTGGTACTAGGGCTTGAACTCAGGTCCTGGGCTCTGTCCCTCAGTTTTTTTCATTCAAGGCTAGCACTCTACCACTTGAGTCCCAAAAGACTATGTCTCACCAGGCTCACCAGGCTCACTTTTTTTTTTTTTTTGCGGGTCATCGGGCTTGAACTCAGGGTCTGGGCATGCTCCTGAGCTTCTTTTGCTCAAGTCTAGCCACAGTGCCACTTTTGGCTTTCTCTGTTTCTGTGGTACTGAGAAATCGAACCCAGAGCTTTGTGCGTGCTAGGTAAGCACACTACCGCTAAGCCACATTCGCAGCCCAAGGCTGAATTGTAACAGGAGTTATGAGGGTGGGATTTATTGGCTTACCCCATTTGGCATAGAAATCGCTGACTATTTCATATCTTTGCCGAGATTTGGGACCAGTCTGTGACTTGGCAATGAGGAATGATGAATGAATGAGAGCCACCAGGCTCCAGAGGTCTAGGCTCACATACTACAGAGAGATAGAGAATATGGATCCAGAACCTTCGACCACTCCTACAGCCTAGGAACTCTGAGGACTTGTCCCAGCTTGCCCAAGTTGGGTGGGCTGAGTATGGACAACCTGCTGAATGCCCATCATTCATATATCATCCATCCATACACAGAGACATGGAGTTACTGCTGCCTTTTTTTTGGAGGGGGGGGCAGGTCTGGGGTCGAACTATGAACCTAGGCCCTGTCCCTGAGTTCCATTTGCTCAAGGGCAGTACTCTGCAACTTGAGTCACGATCCCACTCATGGTTTTTTTTTGTTTGTTTGTTTTCCTGTAATCTCTTAGAAATAAGTGTCGCCTACTTTCCTGCCCTGGCTGAATTCAAGTTGGCATTCTCTACATCTCAGCCTCCTGAGGAGCTAGGATTACAGTCAGGAGCTGGTGACACCTACCTTTCTTGTTCTTTTTTAAACCATGACAATTTGAAATCTTCACCGTGTCATTCCAATGGTTTGCATTCAAAGTAAACTATCCTGGAGTTCAATTGCTAGGATTGCCACCCAGAAATGGAAGGAGATCCTGACAAACTCATTCCTATTCATGTGAATGCTAATGAAATATTATAAAAGTAATAATTAAATTTGCAGTTAATTCATGATTCTATTTTAGAATGCCACACAAATATTGGATTTATATCTTCCATTCTAGCACCATAGTATGATTCCCCTAATTGAAGGATTTTGACTAATTTTTAATTAATGCTTGTATAAGTATTCAACCATGATACTTAATTAAATGGTGGCATAATGTAATAACTAATAATTGCTAATTATATATATATAATTTAATATCATCACATTCCCTCTCTCAGTATATATCTCTATATATACATATATTTATATATACATATACACACACATATATACATATACATATCTATTAGTGTATATATTGGGCAATACTGTGGCTTGATCAAAGGTCTTCAGAACTTCCTGGCAGCTCTGCTTTCTGGAGGCTGGTGTGCTAAGACTGTGACCCTATTTATGGATTGGGCATTGTAGGCCATGAGTTGAAATCCCAGCAAGGCCAAAAATTTATTCGTGGAGTAAGAAGCCAACTTTGACACATTTTTTTTCCTTCTGTGTGAAAGTCCTGGGTCTCAGTATAATGTATAATCCATATGCAAATATAATCTAGGTGATATGATGTAATAAATGAAGTGTTATATGTGTAACAATACTAAATAAATAAGGGTAGTAAACGCCATATGCAGTAAACCCATGTATGTAAATAGATCTCATATATGAAAATTATTTTTTCCAGTGCTGAGGCTTGAATTCAAGCCCTGGGACCTGATCTGAATTTCTTATCTTCAAGGACAATGTCACAGAGTTACCCAGACCCTGAGTTCAAATCCCAGGCCTGCCAGAAAAATGGTGCAAATTCCAAGCCAGAGCCTTATTATTTATTTTATTTTATTTTATTTTGGCCAAGCACTTAGGTCTTGGCACCTCTGCCACAGCTGACCCTGGGATCCTAGGACCCGAGTTCAAATCTTGGGGCTGGCAAAAAAAAAATAAGGAGAAGGATAAAACTGAGAAGTTCAAGGAAGTAGTTTTACTAATTTTTTTCCTTTGTGTTGTGACCATCCTGGGTCTAAATGACAAGGACCAGAAAGTGCACATGACCTTGCATTGCTGATGTTTGGCAGGCTATTAGGGAAGCCATAGCTAAAACTGGCAACCTAGGCCTGGAGGTCAAATCCCAGGACTGCCACTAATGAAAGAAATACATTCCGATGATACATCCGTACAAATGGAATGTTATAAAAGTAACAATTAAATTAGAAGTTAGTGTATGATTTTCTTATTATAAGATTATGCACAATTATACTACATTAACTAATTTTCAATTACTACTTTATTATGTATTCATTCATGACACTTAAAAAAGGAAGGAATAATTTAGCTGCCAATAGAAGTAATATCGTATATGCAATTTCATAATATCCAGACATCTCTCTTGTTTTATACATATACATCTATCTATCTATCTATCTATCTACCAATCTACACATTTATTTGTTTATACACTTGTCACTCCTGGGGCTCAGTGGTAGAGTGCTCCCTAGTACATACAAAGCCCTGGTTTCTATTCCTCACTATCACATGCACAGAAAAAATCAGAAGTCGTGCTGTCGCTCAAGCAGTCGAGCACTAGCTTTGAGCATAAAAGCTTAGGGACTGTGCCTAGACACTTACTCAAGACCCAAGACTGGCACCAAAAAAAAGAATGTTCTGAGCACAATGATATAAGGATAGGACTGCAAATACCTCATCACAGAGCAAGCTGGGAGTCTGGTGCTGACAGCTGCCATCTAACCTGACTTAGCCAGTTGCAGTAAACCACTGCAACCCAGATCCATGGAATCAGATGCTGCTGACTCACCCCTGTCATCTAAGATACCCGGGGGCTGAGATCTGACACTGGTGGGTTTAAAACCCAGCCCTGGCAGGAAGTCTGAGAAACTCTGAGTTGTGGCTCAAAGTGTTAGAGCTCTAGCCTTGAGCTAAAGATCTTAGGACAGTAGCCCCAACTTTGAGTGCAATCCCCATGGCTAACTCTCCCCCCACAAAAACTCCCACCCCTTTAAACTATTAGATGTGAACTTTGTGCAGTTTGTGACGTGTTTCTGAAAGAATGGTGATACTGATGAAAACACCCTAATTCTAATGACAGCTTGTGGGATACAGCTATGTGATGAGACCTTCATGAGGTGTTTTGTGCTGAGTCCTTCACAAGGTGCATTCTTTCATCTGGTCCTTGTAAGAGCTCCACAAGTAAGATGATTGTGCACATGAGAAAGTTGAGGCTCAAATATGTCCCCATGTCAGGGCCAAAATTATATATGTATTGAACTCTAATGAGTTGTCTCCTGGATTATTTTTCTGGGTTGTTAATGTTGAACTCAGGGCCGAGGCACTGACCCTTCCCTGTTGGGCTCATGGCTAGTGCCCTATCACGTAGAGCCAAGGACCCTAGGTATCTGTAGCTGAGGTCTGTCATCCTGCCTACTCAGGAAGCTGAGATCTGAGGATCTGGGTTCAAAACTATCCTGGACACAAAAGGTCCCATGAGACTATTATCTCCTACTCACCACTTAGCAACTTGAAGTGGAAGCCAGCGCTGCTGACTCGTGCCTGTCATCCTAGCTACTCAGGAGGCAGAGAGCTGATTATCACATTCCAAACCAGCCTGGGCAGGAAATTCCTTGAGATGGTTATCTCCAGTGAACCACCAGAAAGCCTGAAGGAGTGCTGTAGCTCAAGTGGTAGAGCTTGAGCTGAAGAGCTCAGAGACATCACCCAGGCCTGCCATGGGAGATGGCACTTATGAAGGATTCCTGTCAAAACACAGCACTGGGGAGAGAAAGACCTTGGGGTACAAAGAGGCCTTTTTCTCCTGGACTTCAGAGCCCACCCACATTCATCCTCACCAATTGCCCCCAGATGAATTGTTACAAAGCTGTACAGGAGTGAGGCTTTTTATCTGCCTGTTCCAGCAATGAGGCAGACTTCCTCCAGCAGCCTAGGGTGCACAGAAAAACTCAGGCTACACTGGGAACAGTGAGGGGGAGCCCCGGCACCTGCACTGTTTTGAAAGCACTCTCAGTGCTATGAAATCATTCTATTCAAAGCAAATTTCCTAGCTGGGTGCTTTTCTTCATAGAGAATCTGGATGTTCACCAATAGAAATACATGCATTCATACATAGACACATGGAGTTACTGGCTCTTTTTTTGTGTGGCAGGTCCTGAGGCTTGAACTGTGAACCTAGACATTTTCCCTGAGCTCTTTTTGCTCAAGGAAGCATTTTATTGTGCCTTAAACCATGATTACTCTAGGCTGGGGTGCAGCTTTTACACCCACAGATGATCCAGGGATCCTAGGACCTGAGTTCAACTCCCAGCATTGGCAAAAAAAAAAAAATCAAACCAACACAAATTGAGGAGGAAAAAACCAGGAAGTTTTACATAACTGTTTTACCTTTGTTTCCTTTGCACTGTGACCATCCTGGGTCTCAATGACTTGGCTGGAAAATTGAACGTGACCTTGCATGGCTGAAGGCTGGTGGGCTGTTAGTGAAGCTCAACTCACACACCTAGGCCCTGAGTTAGATTCTGGGACTGGCACCTACACACTGCTGAAGATCCTAGGAAACTTGTTCCTATGTATAGGAACACTAATAGGATGTTTGAAATGTACTAATTGAATTACTGATTAGCTAGTCATTCTATAAGTTTGTATGCAATAAATACAGGTCATTGATTAATTTAATATTTATTAAGTCTTGTACTGTGATTAATTAATGGAGGCATAATTTTAGACCAAATAATTGGTTGTATTAGAATATATAAAAGTAAGATATAGACATCACTTTATATAGAGTTATACACTACAATCTACATAAATGTCTATCTGTCTCTGTATACATTTATGGATGCATATACATACGTAAATACACACACACACTGAAATCTACACATCTATGTGTTTATATAGTGACCACCCCTAGGGCTTGATCTCAGTTGCCCGACAACTTCACTTGCATCAGACTGGTGTGCTAACATTGACCCATTCATGAAGTGGGCCTTCTAGGCCCGGAGCTCAAATCACAGAACTGCCAAAAACTTAATCCTGAAGGAAGAAGCCAATTGTCCCACTTGTTTTCCTAATTGGTGAAAATCCAGGTTCTCAGGAATGATGTCTAATACACAGGCAAATCTATGTCCTGTGTAATAGGATGTAAAAAATGTTATATGTGTAATCATACTCACTAAAATATATAATAAATAAATAAAACAAAATAAAATGAATAACTACACTAACTGCAATATGCAGTAAACATGTGTATGTAAATATAAATCATGAATTTAAAATGTATATGAGTGCTAGGACTTGAATTCAGGCCCTGGAGACAGGCGTGACTTTCTTGTCTTCCAGCGTGATGAGCTTCCCCTTCCTCCACAATGCTGCAGATTTACCCAGACCCTGAGTTCAAATCCCAGGCCTGGCAGAAAAAAATGGCATGAATTCCAAGCCAAGGAGCCTCAAAAAATATGTTAGATACTTTTAATGTATGTATGTATGTATGCATATATGTATATATGTATGTATGTATGTATGTATGTATGTATGTATGCATGCATTTTTATTTTGTCAAGCACAGGGCTTGAACTCAGGTCGCAGCAACTCTGCCTCAGCTTCAATCACTCTAGGCTAGGGCGTAGCCACTGAACCCACAGCCAAACCTAGGTTTCTGGGCCCCAAAGGCTGACAGGAAAAAAAAATAACACTAGAAAAAAACAAACAAACCTCGGCAACACCATAGGTCTACTACAGTCTACTTTTTGTTTCATTTGGCTTCTGCTCCGAGCTTGAGACCTCAGCTCCTGCTCTGTGTGTGTGTGTGTGTGTGTGTGTGTGTGTGTGTGTTTGGCCGGAGTTAAGCATGTTGGTGTTAGGGCTTGAAATTAAGGCCTGGTGACTCTTTCTGAGATTTTTACTATTATTGAGATTAGGTGATTACCTAAATTTCTCTTATTTCAGAATATTGTGGAATAGTGATATTTAGTTGAAGTCACAAACATATTTTAACCTTCACAATGCAAATTGTCATTATTATGGTCGATAAAGTTTGTGAATTCTATAAGCTTTGAAAATACAATTCTATAAGCTTTGACAATATAATTATTTCTTCCAGGTGATATATACATTTCTTTCCTTTTGCTTATTGTAAGACGTTCTATCTTTCACTCTCATTCCTCTCCTCTCTTTCTGAGGTTTTATTGATTTACTTAGTTAACTGAAGGTTAGATGTCTCTACTACTTGAGCCACAGCTAAACTTCTGCCTTTTTTAAGTGATTAATATGAGGCAAGAATTCCATGGGTAGTCCAGGGCAGTACAGAGAGGCTTGAAATCTGAGGATCAGAGTTCAAAGTCAGCCTGGGCAGGAAAGTCAATGAGACTCTTATCTCCAGTCAACATAATAGGTGGAAGATAGTAGAGCTGTAGCCTTGAGCAAAACACTTCAATTTTAAGTCCCTCGACTGAACACACTGAAGCAAGTTTCATGGACTTTCCTGTCCAGTATGGCTTTGTACCATGACCTACAGATTTCCGTTTCCTTAGCATTCAGGATTATAAGTGTGAGTCAACATTTACAAATCTTTAATTACCTCTTCTTTCACCTTTTCAGTTATTATTTCTTTCTTTCTTTTTGGCATTTGTTATTAGGCGCTAGCTCTTATGCTGTTTTTTGGTTTCCCTTGAAACTACCATGCCCTAAAACTTTGACCTCAGGTAAACTTCAGGCTGTTTTTCTTTTTTGCAGCTCTTTTTCTAGGGCTTAAACTCAGGTCACAGTGACTGAGGTTCTATTTTTTTTTAATTGAGTGGTGGTTCTTAGGTCTTGAAATTAAGTCATGATGACTTTCTTTGAGGTTTATTTATTTTTACCTTAATAGTAGCTGGTTTCACTACTTGAGCCACAGCTCAACTTTTGCATTTTTTGTGGTTAATAGGAGATTAGAATATCAAAAGAAAGTCAAGAGCATTACAGAAAGGACCGAAATCTGAGAATCATGGTTCAATGCCAGTCTTGGGCAAGAAAGTCAATGAGACAATTATCTCTAATAACCACCAAGATGTTGGAAGAAGTAGAACTGTAGCCATGAACAAAACAGCAAGTTCAAGCCCCCATACTGAACACAGTAAAATATGTCTTCTGTACTTTCCTGCCTGGGCTGGCTTTGAACCACAGTCCTCAGTTTTCAGTAATCTGAGCAGGTAGAATTACAGTTTTGATTTAGAAAGCCTTAATATGCTCCTTTTCCACCTTTTCATTTATTTGATTGTCCCTTCCCCTTTTTCAAAGTTCATGTTCTTTATTATTAGGGCCTACTCATTTATGCTCAGTATTTAATTAATTAATTTATTGATATTGTCAGTTGTGGGGCTTGAACTAAATGCCTAGGAACTGTCCGTCAGGGACACAGCAGGCACACTACTATTTTCAGACACAGTGCCACTTCTACTTAGTTGGAAAAAACAGTCACCAGGGGACTTTTTAGCCGAGGCTGGCTTCCAAATGTGATTCTCAGATCTATGTTTCCTGAGTAGCAAGGATTACAGGCATGAGCCAGAGGCACCTGGCTTGTTTTTTTTTTAGATCAAAACTAGCAGGCTCTACATTTAGGCCATACTACTTCACTGTCCATGAGATTTTTGGCCTTTTGTTTTTTGCTCAAAGCTAGCAGGAACAAAAACTCAACTCCTGAGGTCTTTTTTTTGGGGTGGGGGGAGGCTTGAATTCAAGGCCTAGTGACTCTCGCTGAGGGTTGTTTTGTTTTGTTTTGGGTATTTTGTTTTTCATTTCAAAGCTAGCAGGCTCTACTACTTGAGCCTCAGCTCAACTTCCGCCTCTATTTTTCTTTTAGTGGTTAATAGTAGATAAGAGTCCCATGGGAACCAAGGCACTACACAGTATCCTAAAATCTAAGGATTACAGTTTAAAGCCAGCCTGGGCTAGAAAGTCCATCAGTCTCATCTCCAATTAACCACATGAGACAGGAAGTAGTATTTTTAAACTTGAGTAAAAACCCTCAAGTTCAAGCCCATGTCTAGCACACTCAAAAAGAAGTTAGTTGGACTTTCCTGCCCAGGCTGGATTCGAACTGTGATCTTTACATTTCAGCTTGGATTAAAGATATGAGTCTATATTATAAAAAACTAATTTGCTCTTTTCTTCTTCACATACATTTATTTATTTGTTGGTTCTCTGTGTTGTTTTTAGGGCCTCACCAATCTTGCTGAAGGATAGAATGCTCTAAAACTTTAGTAACAGTTGCAATTTGGTTCATTTTTTGGTTTTGATGGTTAGTAGGAGGTAAGTATAGACACTCCCACAAGGTCCTGACTTATACTGATTGCGGTTCATTGTCAGGGGACAAGGAAAGTTCATGAGACTCATCTCAAATTAACCTCCAAAAGATTGGAAATGGTCAAGCAAAAACTTGTAGATCATATCCCAGAAAGGAACACACACACCCTCATACACACACACACACACACACACACACACACAATGGGCTTTTTACACACACACACACACACACACACACACACACACAATGGGCTTTCCTGTCCTGGCTGGCTTGGAATAGTAATGCTCGATTTCAGTGTTTTGAGTAGCTAGAATTTCAAGTGTGAGCCACCAGTTTCTTGTTAATTTTTATCATTTTTAAGACTCTTTGTGCTCTCTTGCACTTTTTTTAAAAAATTTATTTTGTGTCTGTCTTAGTGCCAGATCTGTTTTTCACTTACCTTTTTTAAAACTTTTTTTCTTAGCTTTTTTTATGCACAAGGTTGCTGCTCTACCACTTCAGCCACAGTTCCACTTCTTTTTGCTGATTAGTTGGGAATAGGAGGCTCATTGACTTTCCTGCCCAGGCTGGCTGTGAACCACAGTCCTCAGATTTGAGGATACTGTGTAGTTCCCTTGGCTTCCTGTGGAACATTTCTGTCCTATTTACCACCAAATGATAAAGAGAGTGGGGCAGAAGTTGATCTGTGGTTCAAATAAGAGAGCCTGCTAGCTTTGAATTAAAAAAAAATTCTTGGAAGTCTAATTCTGGTACTAATTGTACACTATTCAAACAAAACAAAACCAAAAAACAAAAACAACTTATGCGCAGTGACCAGGTAATAAGGATTCCTAACTGATAACCTGAACTCATTTCCCAAAGCCTTTTTTAGATATATATGGTCATTTGTGTCAGCTGAGGAGAGATTAAAGAACAAGGCTTTACAGGCCAGTTACTCAGGACTTGGAAATCAGGATCCATTGGCAAAGCTTTTCAGAAAATGACGAAAAACTCACTCTTCACAATTCCAAATGGTTATTCCCTCTGTGCAAGGGAAAGAGGGATGAGAAGGAAGAAATATGGGAACTAAGAAACCTCAAACAAGGTAAGTTATGTTAACTTTATTAGATAAAGTAAAACATAGGTGTATGGTGTGCAATCCAGGAAAGGACATGTCACCTCTGTGTGGATCCCAGTTAATTTAGTTAATCGATGGTAAGGAGTAAAACCTACTATTGTATTTATAGAAAGGAGGTACATGGCAGGCAAGTCAGTTCACTAACCTCAAGGATTTTGAACATAAAGGAGTGAAAGTGTTTGACTCTGTTTGGGCAACAGGAAGGAACAGAGCTGAGGAGGACTGAGATGTGCAGACATTCCCCAAGAAAGATCTCACTGACATCAAGTCTTCAGATGCATGCTGGCTGCCAGTGGCTTATGCCTGTAATCCTACTCAGAAGGCTTAGATCTGAGGATTGTGGTTTGAAGCCATCTGGGATAAGAAAGTTTGTAAGTCTTTTATGTTTTACAACGCAAGAATATTCATATTTGTTGCTAATTGCAACCCAAGGCAGTGCAATCGGATACCAAGCTGAAGAAAATTAGAAAATACACAGGTATAGAGAAAAAGAAAAAAAAAAATCAATGAGGACCCAGGGTCCCAAGGATTACTGACACCTGGGCCCCAGGTCACACAAGCAATCATATTTATTTGAATTCACACTGGGAAGGTTACCATGGATACATGCAAAAAGGAAGCTTCTATATGGCAATCAGAGCCACCACAGTGAGTGAGAAGCACTGGTTCCCTTTTTGTTTTGAGAAAGAAGAATGCAACCCAGAGAAAATCCAGACATTTGGTCTATTTTATCTAGCTTCCTAGGTTAAGTTGTCAATTCTTTTACCTCCCAGGCTTCAAGGCCTTTAAAGCACTATGGAAGGGGGCAATAGCTTAACCCTCTCCAGAGCTGTGCTTTTTTTTTAAATTGTGAAAATACCATACAGAGGAGTTACAATTACATTGGCAAGATAGTGAGTACATTTCTTATCAAGTATTGTTGATTCCTCCTTTGTTTTCCCTTTCCATCCCTTCCCCTCTCAACCCCCCTTCCCTCCCCTCACCCCCCACTGAAGTTGTAAAGTTCGTTTTTCAACATAACATCTTATACATTTCATTGTTGTAATGGGGTCACCTGTAACCCTATTTATATATTTATTTATTTTTTGATTTTTTTTATTGTGAAAATACCATACAGAGGAGTTACAATTGCATGGGCAAGATAATGAGTACATTTTTTTTTTTTTTTCTTTTGGGTCCGGTTGTGGGGCCTGAACTCTAGGCCTGGGTGCTGTCCCTCAGCTCTTCAGCTCACGGCTAGCACTCTACCATTTGAGTCACAGCGCCACTTCCAGCTTTTTTCTTTTTGCTTATGTGGTGCTGAGGAATTGAACCCAGGGCCTCAGGCATGCAAGGCAAGCACTCTACCACTGAGCCACCTTCCCAGCCCCAATGAGTACATTTCTTATCAAGCATTGTTGCCTCCTCCTTTGTTTTCTTTTCCTATTCCTTCCCATCTCCCATCCCTCCCCCGTCCCTCCCCCGCCCCTCCTTCCCGCTCTTCCTACTCCCTCCAAAGTTGTAAAGTTCGTTTTTCAACATAACGTGTTGTACATCTCATTGTTGCAATGGGTCCACCAGTATCCCTATTTAAACAATTTGTTTTTTTTCCCTTCCTTTCCACAAATTATACCAACATCAAATACAGTGAAAGCAGGGCTAATACCATGGGGGAGGTACATACAAAGCAACAAAGAAATCATTTTATAAATATGTTGGAAACATTCTCAAGAAAGAAAAAAAAAAAACATTTGAATCCTTATCTTGGGGTTCATTTCACCTAACATCAATTTGTCTGACAGTTTCTGTTTGTCTCAGACATATACTAGTTATTTCAAATAAGGGAAACCATGGGACCTATATTTCCTTGGGCCTGGCTTACTTCACAGAGCTGTGTTTTAACCTTTGCATGGTCAGCTCTCAGCTTTCTGAGTACTATTGAGGTGGTGTTCCAACCTCTCAAACCTTTTCCAGGTTCAACAGCTCAGCTTGAGTCTCCTACACCTATTAATATTAATAGTATGGATTACAAACAGTAAAAAGAGAAAAATAACATTATACATTTAAACAGAAATAATTGACTACATTCATTTATTCAGGACAAAAACTTTAGCACTGCTGTTTAAGTCACTAATAACACTTTTTTAAGATATACTTTCATGGCTTTCATAAAACTTCCTATATAGTCCTTAGAGTGTCTTTTTACCTCCCATTTTTATTTATTGCATTTGCATAGTAGTATATCATCCTTAAAATCATATCACCTCATAATTAAAGTTTATCTTGTAAGTAAATACTTGTGAGACTCCAATAAAATATCAAAAAAGCTGAAAGTAGAGCTGTGGCTTAAGAGCTATAGTATAATCCTTGAGCAAAAGAGGCTCAGGGGCACTGTCCAGGCCCAAAGTTGAATCCCTAGTGACCACACATACACCCCCTCCCCACCCTAGATCCCACACACAATCAGATGATAATGTCTATGAAGTTCTTCCTTTGGATGATCTTGGTGATGTCAGCAACTGTGTCAAGTTTCTATCTCTCTTCCATGCATTTGTGGTAGTAGACAGCAGAGTCGCTGTAGTATAACACGTGTCTAAGACCTGGCATTAGCAAAGGCTATCATGTAACATATCCAACATAATGTCCAGCTCTCTTGATGGTAGATCTGCACATGGGACCCATGTACTCTTCACCTCGCTTTCCCATCCTCTGTGCCATCTGCTGCAATGATTCACTAGCCACACCAAATAGGCTTTCATAACCTTTCCTTAATTATCTGAATACTGGATGCCAGAGATGTCAAGGAGACACTCTGTGGCTATTCCCCTCCCTGAAAGTCCATTTTACCTCCTATACTCTCCTCACAGATGTGGGCAATGGTCTCTGAGAGACTTCATGCCTGATCTTGGAGAGATTTAGTTTCATTGTATCCATAAGCTTTGGGAAATCATGCAGTGAAGGGTCCAGGTTAGGAACATAGCTCCTCCTTCTGGAGGTTTTCCTGTATGTTCTCTTGGCCATTGAACAGAAGTGGGGTCTCTGAAAGGGAACTTATATGGTGTTCTCTGTCTGTCTTGGTCCATATAACATAGAACCACTTTCCCATCCCTTTAATGATTTAGACATGCTCCATGTGATTTGTGCTGCACTGCTCTCAATGTAGTAACAATGTACCTCTACAACTGGATGTTGTGTGGATAGCTGTCCATACTTTGGCATGAGTTCCCTTCCAGGCAGGGCCCATAACTCCATGCTGGGAAAGTGAGAGGAAGATTAGCTGGCTTATATCTGTGTAGTCTGAATGACCCTCTTCATGTCCATGGCCCCTCAGCATATTGATAAAGAATGACACACCATTCCCAATAATCACCAAAATGCTCACCTGGTCCTGGGCATTATCACCACTGTCTCACCCACTTCTAGCAAATTGCCTTTTTCAAGGCATTGCCAATCCTCCTCCTTGCATTCTCAGTTAAAATACTGCTGTCCATGAGTAAAGAGCAGAAGACAAGGAAGCAGGTACCCTAGGGAAAGTAAATACTGGACCTCTTCCATGGTGAGAAGATAATGCAACCTGCAACTATAGAATAGCGAAGGAGTTAAGATGGTTGTGCACACAGTTTGTGCAGAAAAAAAAAATGCCAGACCTAGTATGCCCTGTTCAGAGTTTCAGTCCATAATCGTCTCTAACAAAGACATCTCAGATACAGATAAACCAAGTTCATAGTGTCTTCCCTTCTTTTATTCTGTGCCTTTCTGGGGCTTGCACTCAGGAAATGGATACTATCCCTGTAGTTTATGTTTTTTCCCTCAAGGCTACTGCTTTACCACTGGAGCCACAACTCTACTTCTAGATTTTTTTGTACATAATTGGAGATAAAAGTATAGGCTTTCCTACCCAAGTTGGCTTCAATCACTGATCCTCAGCCTCATTAATAGCTAAGATTACAGGCTTGGCCACTGAGCCTGGCAGCAATACTCTTCCTTTTTTATTTCCTTTTCTTTATTTTTTTTGTCAGTCATGGGCCTGAATTCTGGGCTTGGGCACTGTCCCTCATCTCTTCAGATCAAGGCTAGTGCTTTACCACTTGAGCCACAGCGTGCCTTCCAGCTTTCTTTCTGCTTATATGGTACCAAGGAATTGAATTCAAGGCCTCATGAATGCAAGGCAAGCACTCTACCATTGAGCCACCTTCCCAGCCTCATCTTTCCTTTTCTTAAAAAAATATTATTAGGAATATGATGTTCAGAGGGGTAACAGTTAAGTCAGTTAAATTAAACAGTTGTCAGGTAATGAATACATTTTTGGGGGGACAATTACACCCCTTCCCTTGCTCTCAGTTTATCTCTCCCACTGTGGCTTTTTTCTGGTTAACTGGAGATAAGACTTTGCTGCCCAGGGTGACTTTGAACCACAATCCTCAGACATCAGTCTGCTGATGAGCTAGGATTAGAGGCTTGAGCTTTAAAGTCAGGATGACTGTCCTGAAGGTTGTTCTATATTGCCTATGGGCTGTGAGCCTGAATGGACTTAGGCAGTGAATGCCAGGCAGGTCTGTTATCCAGAAGCATGTGTCCTACTTAAGCCTGACTGGCTCTCAGAACAGATAGGTGATGCTTTCAGAGCAAGAACCAGTGTGTACTAGCTCAACAGAAGTCCTCACTGTATTTATCTCATTCAACAACTACTGGATTGCTTGTATTATCAACACTTTTTCTTTCTTAAGAACATTTGTATTGTAAGATTGCAGTAACTACAGATTTGTAATGGCCTAGGAATATACATAACTGCTCCAAATCATGTTTTATTTATCTTAAAGTAGTTCTTGAATAATACTCTTTATTAGTAATGATATTATTAATATAGGTATTAAAGTTCTTCGAACATGTTTCTCTTATTAGATGAATCTTTACAGTGACATTGAAAGCATCTTCTGGAGCAGCAATGGAAAAGATACTTGGTGAATACTAAAAATGAGGGATGAGAAGTGTGAAAAACAGAACTAAGAGACTTACAAGTGTGACTGGGAAACATCTTCCACAGAGCAGAATCCCAGACGTTTGAAGGTATGTCAGTGTGAGAATAGGTCTTCAACCAGTTCACGTGACCACATGGGTGAGTCTCAATGTTGCCACATAGATATTATTTTGGTTCCTATATGAAAGACTCATGTCCGATGGGCTTTCACAATGCCAGATTTATGAAAGTTTCCTGTCTTCTTTCCTTCAATATTACTTCACACTTTACTATTGAGTGCATTTTTTCTTTTAAAACATGAAAACTCAACACCATCTTTTGGACTGAGGTGTTTCTTGTCTCCCTAAAAATAGCTCTGTTATTTAAGAGGCTTCCTGACAGGTTCCAGTGCCTCACTTCTTTAATACTAGCTACTCATGAGGCTGGGATTTGAAGATCACAGTTGAAGCCTGCCATCGTAAGGAAGTCCATCAGAATTTCATCTCCAATCAATTACCAAAAAAGTCAGAAGTGGAGCTGTGGATGAAGTGGTAGAGCCGCAAAAAAAGGCATAAGGGCAGGCTGCACTCAGCCTCAGCCTGAGCCCCAGCCCAGCCTTCAGGCACACAAACACACAAACACACACACACACACACACACACACACACACACATACATACACGTGTCTTCCTGCCAGGCTTGTCCATGGGGTCCCATGAAATTGTTGGAGACCTCTCTTCAAATGGACTCACCCTTGTATTCATGCCATTAATGTGGAAATTGACTCTCAGTCACCTATAGATCTATTGGTTCAGATTGTGCATTCTGCATCCCATTTCCTCTGCTTGTTTTCTGAGGTGAGTCTTGTAGTTCAATACAGCTGTTCATATACTTCAAGAGGCTGCTTATGGTCTCAGGGCCTTCATTCACACTCCAAATGGAAAAATAACATATAACCTGAGACCCTCTGCTTACTTTGAGAATCATCTATTCAGGCAAGGGCAGCTCCCTATGAATGGCATACTGGAAGCCAAGCTCAGGGTTTTCAAAACAGACAGAAGTGAGGTGTGGAGGGCTTGAGTTGTTCTGAGGAAAAGCAGAGAATGGAGGAAGACAGAGAAACTGGGAAAAGACAATCTACCTTCCCATGTTTCCTTGCAGTTCCTGATCCACAGTATAAACTTTGCTAATTGTTCTGCTGTGTGTGTGTGTGTGTGTGTGTGTGTGTGTGTGTGTGTGTGTGTGTGTGTGTATGTCTCCGTGAATGTTTGCATGTGCACAGTAGTTCTGGGCCTTGAATTCAAGGGCTGGGCACTGGGAAGTCAGGATGAATGTGAGCAAGTATATCATATGCGTGTGTGGAAGTAACTCCATCAAAACTCTCAGTGTGTGCAACTAGTATATACTAATGAAAGTGAAAAAATGATTAAGCAATGCTTAAACTCCTTCCTAAGCTATTTAGCGATAACTTCAAAAAGTATGAGAAAGCATTGTTGGTAGGGGATACGAAAACAACAGTAGTTAATACTATGGGATTATTCAAGCCAGGTGCTGGTGGCTCATACTTGTACTCCTAGATACTCAGGAAGCTGAGAACTAAGGATCATTATTTGAAACCTGCCTAGGCTGGAAAGTTATGACACTTTATATAAGATATACTACTCGAAGTGGTGCTTTGGGGCTTAAGCCGTAGAGTGCCCTAAGTTCAAATCACAGGACTGCCAGAAAAAAAAAAGAAATAGTCCAAACTTAAGATGTCTAGGGAGTTTTAGACTAAATGTCTTATAAAAACAAATCACTATATCTTGGGGTTCATTTGTTGTTGTTGTTTTAGGTTTATTATGTAAGTGTTTGGTTTCATTTGTATATTCTTCCCTCTGTAGTATATCCCCTTTTGTCACTGTACTTGATTTTGATACCCTGCATCTTGTATATACATTTTTCTAATTTGGGGAGGGGAAGGGAAATAACAAAATGCTAAAACAAGGACACAGGATGACCTGTTGCAACAATGATATCCATAAGACCGTATGTTGGAAATGAACTTTACAGTTTCGGGTGGGGAGAGGAGGAGTGTGGGAGGTGGGGGAGGTAAGGGATAGTGGAAGAAAAACAAGGGAAGGGGTAACAATGCTTGACCAGAAATGTACTCATTGCCTTATTTGTGTATCTCTAACCCCTCTATAGACTCTTTACAATAAAATAAAATTTAAAAAATGAAAAATAACTAGTTACAGCTAAAGTAGGAAAGGAAAAAAAAAACTTTTACCCACTGGCTTGTGGGAACAGTAACTAGAAATACACAGTCAATACAAATAAATTGCAATCCCTCTACCGATTCATGCTCATGGCTACTTCACCTTCTTTGTCCCCAGGGGAAAGTCAGGAGAAATCAATACAAGCTTCCTATCCTATGACAGTCTACTCAATACCTGTACCAAGGTTGTCATCTGTAGGACATCAGATGGAAAAAGTCAACATTACTTCCAAAAGGGTCTCAAATGAGCCTTATAAACCATAGCCTCCTACAGTCCTGAATTAAATCTTATTTCCCTTCTCAAGCTACAAATACATATAAACTTGTGGAGGGCTCTAGAGAGATGGACAAAGACTTATAAAACATATACTATGTTTCACACCAGTAGAAAACTAAAACTAGATCCTTATATA
Source organism: Dipodomys spectabilis (assembly GCF_019054845.1). NCBI lineage: Eukaryota > Metazoa > Chordata > Mammalia > Rodentia > Heteromyidae > Dipodomys > Dipodomys spectabilis. Next base: position 952,787 of record NW_024871137.1, read on the forward strand.
GCACCCTGCAACAGAATCAACTCCAAATGGATCAAAGACCTTGGAATCAAAGCAGATACCCTGAAAACATTACAGGAAGGAAGAGGAGAACCTCTAGGTCTCCTTGGCACATGCTGAAAGTTTCTTAATAAAGACCCAGAAACACATCAAATCATAGAAAGGTTGGACAAATGGGATTGCATGAAACTGCAGAGCTTCTACATGGCAAAGGACATAGCTAGCAAGATCAATAGAAAGCCCAAGTATTGGGAGAAGATCTTCACTAGCCATACAATGGACAAGGGTCTCATATCTAAAATATATTTAGAACTCAAAAAATTAAATTCCCCAAAAACAAATCCTCAAAGAAACAACTGCCCCATAAATAAGTAGGCTAAAGACTTAAAGAGAAAGGTCTCTGAAGAGGAAATAGGAATGACCAATAGACACATGAAGAAACCCTCAACTTCTCTAGCCATAAAAGAAATGAAAATCAAGACAATGTTGAGATTCCACCTCACCCGTTAGAATGGCTATAATCAAGAACTCTAATAATAACAGATGATGGAGGGGATGTGGTCAAAAAGGAACCTTACTGCATTGTTGGTGGGAGTTCATCCACTTTGGAAAGCAGTATGGATATTCTTCAAAAGACTCCACATAGAGCTTCCCTATGACCCAGCAATCCCACTTTTGAGCATTTACCCAAATGATCACAAACAAGGTTATATTAAAGCTACCAGCACAACTGTTTATTGCAGCATTATTTACCATAGCTAGGATATGGAACCAACCCAAATGTCCCTCAGTAGATAAATGGATCAAGAAAATGTGACATATATATGTATATATACATATACATGTATACACACACACACATATACACAATGGAATTCTATGCCTCCATTAGAATTACATCACCCTACTTGTTAGGAAATAGAAAGACTTGGAAAAAATTATATTAAGTGAAGTAGGCCAGGCCCCCCCAAAACGTAGGTCTTATAGTTTCCCTTTTTTTCAATAACTAGTATATGTCTAGGACAAGAAGAAAAAATCAAAAGCTATGTACATATGACCATATGGATGATGTTAAGTGAAATAAACCTCAAGACAGTAACTCAAGTGCTTTTTTCTTCCTTGCTATTGTTTTTAACATATTTATAATGTACTATGTGATTTTTTTTGTTTCTCTGGTATGTTCTTCCTCCAGGGTATTACTCTGTTTTCACTGTATTTGTTTCTGGTGACCTGCATCTTATATGTACATAACAAGATGCTTAAATAAGGATACAGTTTAACCCACTATAACAATGAGATGTACAAAACACTATGTTGAAAACAAACTTTACAACATTTGTGGGGGATGGGAGGTGTTGGGAAGGTGGGGAGGGAAGGGATGTTTGGGGAAAAAGAAAGGAGGAGGTGACAATGCTCGCTAGGAAATGTGCCCACTACTTTACTCATGTAACTGTACAATATTTTTACACTAAAAATATTTTAATAACAGCTTAAAGAATATATACTATGTTTCAATAAATTGAATGAGGATTCATAAAAGGCATGTTTTGAATTTTATTTTTAAAATAAAATGAGGACTGGGAAGGTTGCTTAGGGGTAGAGTGATTGTCTTGCATGCATAAGGCCCTGAGTTCCATTACTCATCACCACATAAGTCGGAAAAAGCCAGAAGTGGTGCTGTGGCTCAAATGGTAAAGCACTATCCTTCATCTAAAGAGCTGAGGGACAGTGACCAGGCCCAGATTTCAGAGTTCAGGCCCCATGACTGACAAAATGAAAGAGAGAAAGAAAGGAAGGAAGGAAGGAAGGAAGGAAGGAAGGAAGGAAGGAAGGAAGGAAGGAAGGAAGGAAGGAAGAAAGGAAGGAGGGAGGGAAGGAAGGAAGGAAGGAAGGAAGGAAGGAAGGAAGGAGGGAAGGAAGGAAGGAAGGAAGGAAGGAAGGAGGGAAGGAAGGAAGGAAGGAAGGAAGGAAGAAAGTTGAGATAGTGTCCAGGGCCAAAGTTCAAGCCCTGAAAAAGTACCCCCTCACCAAACACAAAATTATACACAGGGCTGGGATTCAGCTTAGCAGCTTACCATGCATGAGTTTTGATCCCTAAAACAAGGAGAGGGAGGGATTGGGTGAGGGAAGAGAGAGGGAGGGAGAAAAGGATAGGGAGAAATAACAGCATATAGAAAAGAGGGTAGCTCTGCATAATGATATTCACTAGGGTACATGGTCAGGCAAACATTTTCTGTAAAGGAACAGAGTAAGTACATCCAGGCCTTGGGAGTCACATGATATGCCGTAACTATTCCATTCTTCTGTGGCAGTGTGACAGGGGACACAGATAAAATGAATGCATTAAAACTTTACTAACATTCACTGAAACTTGAATTCTATTTTTATTTGAAATATGGCTAGTGTAACTGTGTGTCTGAATTTTTAATTTTATGTAATTTTGCTTACTGTAAGTATTGTCGCTTACAGCATTGTGGCTAGCTACTCAACTGAGTAGAACAAGTCTGGCCTCTGATGAAGTCTTAGAGCACCTCCAAAGTAATCCAGGAATACAAGCCACAGAAGTCACTCAGCTTTTTGGTAGTCACAGTAAGAAACAGTAAAATAAGAAAATAAATAAAACCTTCAATTAAAAACACCAAAGGAGCTTTAATAAATATTCAGCAAAATTTATCTAGTATTTAAAGCTTAATCCTCAGATTTCAGCATTCTGAGTAGCTAGGATTACAAATGTGAACTACTCTCACGTGTTTGTTAGTTTTTTTAAATACCAAGTCAGCCTTGTTACTTACCTGGCAAGGGAGATACTATGATCACGAAGGTGGTTTTCCCAGGGCCAGGCTTATCTATTGCACTCCAGATGTGCTGACCCCTGAGATTTCCCCAAATGTGGGAAATTCGACTGCATAATTTGTGGTAGTGGGGGACTGTGTTAGTTCTCTCCACTGGATAGATAGATAGATAGATAGATAGATAGATAGATAGATAGATAGATAGATAGATAGATAGATAGATAGATAGATAGATAGATAGATAGATAGATAGATAGATAGATAGATAGATAGATAGATAGATAGATAGATAGATAGATAACATTGTATTTTATATTGGCCTCATCTGCTTTCCTGCACTCAGCAGTCACTTGGTCCTAAGGACTACTGTAAAGGATGAGGTATCTCTAGGCCTACTTTGTAGTTGCTAGGAACTACAAGGAGTAGAAAAATCAGCTTGAACTCACCATGAGAAAATAAATGAGGAAGTTGGGAGCAGGTGGCTTACACATGTAATCCTAACTACTCAAGAGGCTGAGATCTGAGGATTGCAGTTCAAAGCCAGCCCATGTAGGAAAGCTCATGAGATTCTTATCCTCAATTAACCACCAGAAAACTAGAAGTGGGCTCTGGCTCAAGTGGTAGAGCATTTCACTTGAGCTGAAGAGCTCAGGGACAGCAACCAGAGTTCAAGTCCCATGACATACAAATAAAAAGAAAGAAAACAGATAAGTGACCAGAGCCAATGGCTCATACCTGTAATTCTAGCTAGTTAGAAGGCTGAGATCTGAGGATCAAGATTCAACACCAGCCTAGGAAGGAAAATCTATGAGATTCTTATTTCCAATTAACCACTGAAAACCGTAAGTGACAATGTAACTCAAAGCGGTAGAGCACTATCCTTGAGCACAAAAGATCAGGGACAGGATCCAGGACCTGAGTTCAAGCCCCACAACCGACCAAAAAAAAAAAAAGAAAAAAGGAATGAGAAGCCACCACAATATACAGAATAACTCCTCCCTTCCTTCTTTTCTTGCTTCTATTCCTTCACATCCTTTCCCCCTTTCTATCCTAGAACTTAAACTCAGGGCCTCATGCATTTTAGGTAGGTACTTTACCAGATGAGCCATACACCTGCTTTTTTTGGCTTTAGTTATTTTTCTTTCTTTCTTTTTTTGGGGGGGGAGGGTCCAGTCGTGGGGCCTGAACTCTGGGTCTGGGCGCTGTCCCTCAGCTCTTCACTTGAGCCACAGCGCCACTTCTGGCTTTTTTCTTTTTGCTTATGTGGTGCTGAGGAATCGAACCCAGGGCCTCAGGCATGCAAGGCAAGCGCTGTACCACTGACCACCTTCCCAGCCCTCATTTTTCTTTTGTTGGTTATGTTACTTGAACTCTGTGCCTGGGTGTTGTCCCTGAGTTCTTCAGCTCAAGGTGAGGGCTCTACTGTTTGAGCCACAGTACCACTTCTGGTTTTCTAGTGGTTTATTGGAGATATGAGTCTCACTGGGCTGCCTGGGCTGGCTTTGATCTGTGATTTTCAGATTTCAGCCTCCTGCATAGCTAAGATTACAGGCATGAGCCACCTGAGCCCAGCTCGGCATTAGCTATTTTTGTGGTAGGGTTTTATGTCTATGACCAGGCCAGCATGGACCATAATCCTTCTTTTTACCCTTTCTGAATAGATGAAATAAGAAGCACAATGCATAGGGTTCAATATTGATTGAGATCCAATATTTTGAATGTTTTTCCTGGGCTAACATCAAATCATAATCCTCTCTGTATCTGTCAAGACCTAGCAGCTAGCATTACAAGTGTGAGCTCCCATCCCTGGCTCAAATTTCTGATGACTAAAACATCTGAACAAAGTTTTAATAATTTTAAATGTTGAATTTGGGGGCAATGGGTGCTCTTACTTGCCTAGTTGCAAATTGCACCAAAAATCCCAAATATTAACTTTTGATTTCCTAGAGTACATTAAATAAGCAGATAAACTTTAAAAAGCAATTAACTAAAGAAAAAAGCTAAACAGAATACATTGTAACTTTGGACTAACACCTTCTCAATCATTGCTTACATCATAGTTGTTTGTCTGGGCAGTATATTCCATACACGGATCATGCCACCCCCAAGGTTGTGGGCTAAACATCCTATATCCACAGGAGTGAAAACAAGGCTCTAGGCAAACACACCAAAGGAAGGCAGGGTCCAGCAGCATTGTACATGGCAATGTCCCAACATATGACCAGAAGTTTTAGGGCAGCTTAAATAAAGCTTTTTCCTTAGGAATAATACTCTATTAAGGCATACCTCTTCTTCTGGGTTTATCACTGCTTAATTGGAGACAAGTCTCATGGACTTTCTGCTTGGGCTGGCCTGAAATCATGTTCCTCAGGTCTCAGCCTCCTAAGCAGCAAAGATTATAGGCATGAGCTACCAATGTCTAAATTGATTATTCCTTTAATAAAAATCAAAATGGCTACAGTATGGTTTAACAGAGAGCTTGAATCCTTTTCTGAGCCTTATAAATTTTCTGACTAGAAGCAGAATGACAAACTGACATGTGGGAAACAATCTACCATATTAAACCATTTTCAGAAGAGTATCTGGCTCATCAGTTTGGCTCTTGTCCTCCTATTCTAATGGTGACTTTTCTGCCCGGGCTGGATTCAAAACACAATCCTTACATCTCAGCCTCTTGAGTAAGATTATAAGCATAAGCCACCTGTCCCTGGCACCATCCACATTTCTGTACAAGTGAATAAAGCTCAGTGATATAGTGTCTACTCTTTAACCAAAAACAGCTAAGAAACCAAAATTGAATTTGAAATTCAGTTGAATATGAGTTTATATTCTTAACAACTGGATTGTAAATTATTTGGTCTTTGCACAAGTCTCTTAGTAGATATAGCGCACATGTCATTATTTTTCTATTTCAAATGGTCCATGAGAGATAGCTGGGCATGGTATGGTAAGCCTGTAATTCCATCACTTGGGAGGTTGAAGCAGAAGCAAAATAAGTTCAAGCCCATCTTGGCTATGTAGTGAGATGCCATTTCAGAAGGGCAGGAAGTAAATGGCTCCTGACTATATATGCCTTGGCAATTACTTTCCCATCTTCTATGTCTACAAAGAGAAGCCTAAGACCCCAAGGCCAAACAGAAAACATGACCCAAATACTAACACAAAACAACTGGATAACAGGTTCCTCAAAAGACTTCACATAGAACTCCCCTATGACCCAGCAATCCCACTTTTGGGCATTTACCCAAATGTTTACAAACAAGACCACACTAAAGCTACCAGCACAACTATGTTTATTGCAGCATTATTTACCATAGCTAAGATATGGAACCAACCCAGATGCCCCTCAGTAGATGAATGGATCAAGAAAATGTGGTATATATACACAATGGAATTCTATGCCTCCATCAGAAAGAATGACATTTCCCCATTTGTTAGGAAATGGAAAGGCTTGGAAAAATTTATATTAAGTGAAGTAAGCCAGGCCCAAAGAAACATAGGTCCCATGGTTTCCCTTATTTGCAATATCTAGTATATGTATGAGTCAAGCAGAAAAGGTCAGATAATGTGATGTTAGGAAAAATATGTATTTTAATGTTTTTGTTTCTTTCATGCATGTGTTTTTAACACATTTATAAGATTATTTCTTTGTTGCTTTGTATGTCCCTCCCCCACAGTGTAACCCCCGCTTTCACTATATTTGATGTCAGTATAACTTGTGGAGGAGATGGGGACAAACAAGTCGTTTAAGGATCCAGGTGGACCTGTTGCAACAATGAGAAGTACAAAATGTCATGTCAAAAACGAGCTTTACAATGTCGGTGTGGGGAGGGAGGGGGGGAAGGATTGGGTGGGGGGAGGGGGGAGGCTGGGAAGGGAGGTGAAGGGTAAACAAAGGAGGACGCTGCAATGCTTGGTAAGAAATGTATGCATTATCCTGCCTATGTAATTGTAACCCCTCTGTACAGTATGTTCTCAAATAAAATAAAATAAAATTGAAAAAGAAAAACAACAACTGGATAACAGCTGTGTCGACTCATTCTTGGGCCAATAGAGTGTCACCCAAAGGCACTCTTGAACAGTTAGGTCTATGTCCCCTCCTCTTCTCTTCAGAAAGGGTCATTTCAAAATCATCATTCTTAGAAATTAAAAGACATCAGTGATATTAGGATTTCCATTCCAGCATATTTACAAGTCAGTGGACACTTAAGACATTGGCAACTATAAAATTAAGTGACTAGCAAGTGGAATATGGTACCTGAAGACACTAATAGTTCATAGTATATGTTCTGTGAATTAGAACTTATTAAATTTGCTACCATAGTTGCAGCAGGTGCAGTAACAGTTGGGGGAGGGCAGCAGCAAACTTGGCTCCAGCCCCTTGACCTCCGGAGTGCATCATGGAACCTAGCAGCCCTTCACAAAGGCTGGGAGAGAAGGGAGCTGCCATGGAATGCTAGGATCATGCCTCTGGTGTGGCATGCGACCATCACCTCACTTCTGCTTCCTGGCTAGATAAGTAGGGGCCGCATGCCTGTGTCACCTGACTCCTGCTTCTGGTCTGGATGGGTAGGAGCCGTGTGCCTGCACCACCTCACTCTGTCTTCCGGTCTGGGTGAGTGTGGGCTGCATGCCTGTTTCACCTCACTCCTGCTTCCACTCTAGGTGAGTGGGGGCTGCGTGCCTGTGTGGCCTCACTCCTGCTTCTGGTCTGCATGACTGGGGGAGTAAGGGCCATGGTGCCTGTGTCACCTCACCACTGCCTCCGGTCTGGGTGGGTAGGGGCCATGTCCCTGCATCACCTCACTACTGCTTCCTGGCTGGATAAGTCTGGGCTTGGTGCCCTTGTCACCTCACTCTGTCTTCCGGTCTGGGTGAGTGGAGGCTGCTTGCCTGTGTCACCTCACTCCTGATTAGTCTGGGTGAATAGGGGAGTAGGGACCATGTGGCTGCACCACCTCAATCCTGCTTCTGGTCTGGGTTGGTCTGACTGGCTGTGAGCTAATTACTATATCCAGATACTGTTTACCAGCCCACGCCAGAGGTTAGACTTTTTCAGTTTTCATAACAAAGCATGACATTAATGGATTAGGATGGCACCTTGCTAGGTTTGAGAACCATGTTATTAAATTGTGTGTGTTTGAATGTACACTGGTCTTGGGCCTTGAACTCAGGGTCTGAGGTCTATCCCTGAGGTATTTGATCAAGGTAGAGCTCTACTTCTTGAGCCACAACTCAACATATGGCATTTTTTTTTTGTGGTTAATTGGGACTAAAAGTCTCCCAGATTTTCCTGTCTGGGCTGGCCTTGAACCACTATCCTCATATCTCAGACTTTTCAGTAGCTAGGATTTACAGGTGTGAGCTACTGGTGCCTCTGTATTTCCTTGATTACCATCCAGAGAGAACTGTGCTTGGCAAGTGTTCTGGAGGAAAAAAAATTGAACTCTTCCAATGAGCAATGGTGAAAATACTCAGGTTCTAGCCCGGCATTGGTGGATCAGGCCTCTAATTCTACCAATTCAGGAATGTGAAATCTGAGAATTGCAGTTAGAAATCAGTGTGTGGAGGACAGAGTCCTTGAGACTCTTCATCTCCAACAAACTACCACAAACCCGGAAGTAGCACTGTATCTAAGTGGTAGAGCACCAACCTTGAGGGAAAATGCACACGGACAGCACTCAGGCCATGAGTTCAAGTCCAAAGACCACAAAAACAAAACAAAACAAGAAAAAAATTGGGTTCTTCAGTAGAAGTTTATCATTATAAATATCTCTTTCCCATTGTATTTAGATCTGTCATAGATGTATGAATCTTAGGGGAATAAGAAACTTGGCTAAAAAATATAGGAAGCATTGTTTGCGCGTGTGTGTGTGTGTGTGTGTGTGTGTGTGTGTGTGTGTGTGTGTGTGTGTGTGTGTGTGTGTGCCAGTCCTGAAGCTTGAACCTAGGACATTAATCTCTTGATTGGCTTCCTTCCATCAAGGCTGGTACTCTGCGACTTGGTCCACAGTTCTACTCCCAGATTTTTTAATTGTTAATTGGAGATAACAGTTTTACACACTTTTCTGCCTGTGGGGGCCAATTCTGGAATGTGATTATTTTGAATCATGCTGTAAAAAATGTGTGTGCAGATACCTCTACTATAAGGCTGACTTACATTTTTTCAGGTGTATATGTAGGATTTCTTGTGTGGAACTTCCATACTGATTTCTGTTGGGGCTGCAATGATTCACTTAATTGCTATCATTGTGTAGGGTATCTTTCCCCACCTCCTTGCAAGTATTTCTGTTTTCTTTTTTAATAAGCATTCTGATTAGGCAGACATGAACTTCAACATAGATTTGATTTGCATTTCCTTGATTACTAAAGGTGTTGAATATTTTCATGTATTCTTTAGACACCTACATCAGTTTTGGGGAACTATCTAGTCAATTCACTTGCCTATTTATTGATTAGATTATTTGTTCTTAGGGTGTTTCATTTTTTGACTATATATTCTAGATATTAGGATTTCTTCTGTTACTCAAAAGGCAGGAGTTTAGGCTTATTTTACTTAATCTTAACAAAAGATACCTTGTGAGCTTCAAATTATTTAAATGATGATTGATTTAAAAATGAGAATGATGTGGCTCACAGAATAGAGTGTCTGTCAACAAGTACAAGTTCTGAACTCAGAGTACAGTGTCTACAAAAAAGGAGATAGATTCTATTATTTTAGAACAATAAAAGCTAATAAGCTACATTTTCTCAAAATATGTAATTCTAAATATTTCACTATTCTTCATGGTAAAACTATTGCAAATTTTAGCACAAACTAACAATTTTAGGTTCTATTTTTTCCTTGGTAATCATTCAAGCCAGCAAAACTGAAGAAAATACAAGTTTGGCTAGGTGCTGGTGGCTCATGTCTGTATTCCTATCTACTCAGGAGGCTGGGACCTGAAGATTGCAGTTCAAAGCCAGCCTGGGCAGGAAATCACATGAAGCTTATCTACAAATAACCACCAGAAAACTAGAAGTAGTGCTGTGGCTTGAGTGCTAGAGTGCTTTCCTTGAGCTGAATAGCTAAGGGACTGCCCCTCGGCCCAGAGTTCAAGCCCCACGACTGACAAAAAAAAAACAACTTTGTATAAAGAGTAAGAATCTCCAAGTTTTTATTCAAGTTTTTTAATTCTTGTGGCAAATGTTTTCATTGAGTAAAAAATGGACAGATTATATGTCATTGTGATAAAAACTTGCTACTATGTGGTTGCTTTTCTCCCATTTATAATTTCATCCATCTAACATTGTTGAAGATGAAAAATCCATCAAGGACAAGACATACTATTTGGAAAAACTGGTAAGTTGAAATGATTATTACTTTCTAGTTTGGCAAAGAAGATGTGATTTTCCTTCCCTCCCCAGGATTTGAACAATGAAAAAAAATTGTCTTGATTTTTCCAAAAAGTGAGGAATACAGCTCATATCAAATAATTAGAAGATAATGAAATGAATGTTTAGGATACATAATATGTTTAATTTTGAACCTTCCTCTCAAGAAACTTCCAAGAAACTTAGCACACATTAGTTGTAGATATTGATATCAAAGAGCCCACTGCAGGAGCTTCATACCTATAATTGGCTACTCAGAAGGATGAGATCTGAGATTGAGATTGGTGCCAGTCTGGAAAAGCAATGGTTGCATGGATGAAGTCCCCTGCTGTTAGATCATATGTCTCTTCCTCCCATCCTCAATGTGAAGCTGTCTCCCCAGATCACCATCCTTCTGATTCATTATCATTGGGATTTCTGGTTTTCTCCTTCAGCATGAAATTTGCATGGAGAAGGCCATTCATAGCTGTATTCACATGTTTCTCCAGTTGCCTACAGCAGTGCCTGGTCCTTAGTGCTTAGTAGCCTTATGTAGAGATGAGCCTTAGTGCTTAGTAGCCTTGTGTAGAGGTGAGCCTGCTCTGCTCATGTGATCTCAGAATTCAGTCAGGAAAACTCATCAAGCTGTGGTCTTGAAGTTAATAGTCATTTCTTCTAATTATTTTTTTCCTCCTTGTGTATCTAAGTCCACATAAGGGTGAGATCAGTGGCTGACACCTATCCGTTGTGATGGAAAAAGAGATTGTGACATCATAGAAGTTTATTGTGAAGCTGCAGGATGACCCCACCACCAAAGCACCCAAAATGGCAGGCTCCCACATTCACGAATACATTAAACACACCGTCATTCACTCTCTGCTGGGTTTAGAGTCAGTGTTTCCCTTTCCTATTTAAATTAAAGAAAAATTCAAGACATGCCTTTTTTGATTTGTCATTGAATTATTGATATGTCCCTCCAAACAAAAAAAAATAAGAATGCCATTTAATGGAATGTAAAGATAAGGCATGGAATAAAACAACATAAAAGTTCCTAGGGAAAACATAGAAAGTGGCAGCTGCTACAAAAATTGGTTCTTAAAACCAACTGGTGTCTCACACCAGTAATCCTAGTATAATATAAGCTAATGAAAGTTTTCTTTTTGTGCCAGTCCAAAGGTTTGAACTTGAGACCTGGGCTCTGAGTTTTTTGCTCAAGTCTAGCAATTTACTACTTCAGTCATATCTTCACTTCTAGTACATTTGGTAGTGTAGTTGACATAAGAATTTCCAAGATTTTTCTGCCTGTGCTGGCTTCAAACTGTGATCCTCGATGTCAGCCTCCTGAGTAAGATAACAGGCATGAGCCACCAGGACCTAGCTAAAAGTTACTTTTGTGAGATACAAAAATTTACTTATGTAAGATATAAAAAGCAACATAAACAAATGAAACATTAGAACAAAACTGAAACAAGTTATATAGAAGACGTAAAAAGACAAACACCAAAGCCCCAAGTTAAAGCCTAAGGACCACCACAAAAGAAATAAAGAAGTGTAGAAGAAAAGTAATAGCCAGTGACAGAGTTTTAAATTAATCAATCACTGGTGGCTTACACATGTTATATTAACTACATAGGGGACTAAAGTCAGAAAATACCACTTAAAAGGCAAGCCCAAGCAGGGAAATCCATTGGTCATTTTTCTGTGTGTGCCAGTCATGGGAGTTGAATTTGTTCTACTTTACTCAAGGCTGGAGATCTATCAATCTCAGCTTTTTGGTGGGATCACTACCAGCTAACTGGAGATAAAGAGAATCATGGAATTTCCTTTGCAGGCTGGCTTCAAAACTGTGATCCTCAGATTTCAGCTTCCTGAGGTATTCAATGCTTTGCATGAGACTCATCTCCAATGAACCACCAAAAAAATAAAGAAAAGAAAAGAAAAAAAACAGCTGGAGCTTGAGCTGTGGCTCCAATGGCAGAAATGAGACTGATTTCTGGGACAGCACCCATATCTTGAGATCAAGCTTTGGGACCAATACAAACAAGAATAAAATAAATAAACGAAAAGAAAGGTAGAAGAAGAAAAGGGAAAGCCAATTTCAGAGGATAAAATAAAAACTGAGGTAGCTTACACTTGTTATTAAAGTTACTCAAAGGTCACACATCTGAGACTCAGTGTTCAAGGCCAACCAAGGCAGGTGAGTCCATGGACTCATCTCTAATTAGCCAACTACAGTTTTAAAAAAAATCCACAAATTGTGCTGTGGCTCACGTATTAGCGTGCTAGTATTAAAAATGTACTGAGACGGCGCTGGGAAGTTGGCTCAGTGGTAGAGTGCTGCCTTGCATGCATGAGGCCCTGGGTTCAATTCCTCAGCAAAAAATAAGAAAAAAAAGCCAGAAGTGGAACTGTGGAACAAGTGGTAGGGCTCTAGCCTCAAGCTGAAGAGTTGAGAGACAGTGCCCAAGCCCAGAGTTCAGGCCCCATGACCAGCAAAAATAAAAAGTACTGGGACAATACCCAGGCTCTGATTTATAGCCCAAAGCCCAGCATACATATGGAAATAAAAAATAGAAATTAAAAAATGTATTGGAAAGTCCAATTAAATTTTCCAAATGAGCCATGAGTTTTTGTTTCATGTGTGTAATTCTAGAAACTAAGATAGATGAAATCTGAGGATTGTGGTGTCTCATCATCAAATCACCAGCAAAACAAACAAACAACAAAACAGAAGTGAAGCTGTGATTGGAATTGTAAAGTATCAGCCTTGAGTGAGAAAGCTACAAAACAGTGCCCTGAGTGCCTCAGAGATCCAGCCTCTGGATCACAAAAAAAAAAAAAAAAATGATAAGAAAAATAGAACCCAGAGCTGGTGACTCATGCCTGTAATTCTAGAACCTCAGGAGGCAGAAATATGGGGATCCAGTGTAAAGGCCAAACTTAGCAAGAAAACCCAGAAGACAGTTCTTTGTGGCGTGTCCTGGGCCTGGAACTGTACTACTCCCAGAGTTCTGGCAGTTAATTGGAGGTAAGGATCTTAGACTTTCTGCTCAGGGTGGCTTTGAACCATGATGGTCAGACTTCAGCTTCCTGAAACAGGCGAGGCCTTGCATGAGTTCTAGCTCTAGGACCATCACACACAAAACAATGAAATGAATAAATGTAAAGAAGGGTAGAAAAAGAACCAATAACCGAGGCTTCAATGAGCCAATCAACCAATCATTGGTGGCTCATAACTGTAATTCTAGTTACTCAGGAGGCTAAAATGTGAGGATAATATTTAAAGACCAGACCAATTAGGAAAGTCCATAAGATACGTGTGTGTGTGTGTGTGTGTCTGTATGTCTGTGTGAGAGTCCTGTTGCTTGAACTTGTCCTGTTTTTCTCAAGGCGCTACTATTCTCAGCTTTTTAGTGGTTATAATTGGAGGTATCATGGACTTTCCTGCCCAGGCTGGTAAAAACTTTGATCCTCAGATTTCAGCCTCATGAATCTGGACTGGCTCTACTCATTTCTAATTAACCACCAAAACAGAAAAACAAAACAAAACAAAAAAAACCCTGGAATTGAGCTGTGATCAACTGGCAGAACTGGGAAATAGTATTTGGTACAGCACCCAGACCCTGAGTTCAAGCTGCAGGACAAACACAGAAGAAATAAAAGAAAAGGAGGATAGAAGTACAAAACCTCTATCAGTGATAGAGGTTGAAATGAATCAAACATTGGTTGCTCACACATGTTATACGAGGTACTCAGGAGGATGAAATCTAAGGATCACAGTTCATGACCAGACAAGGCATGAGAGTCCATGAGACTCAGCTATCTAATTTGCCACCAAAAATAAGCTACAAGCTGTACTTTGGCTCATGCAGTTGAGTGGTAGTCTTAAACGGTAAGCTTGGAACAGCACCTAAGCACTAAGTTGAAATCCTAGACACACATTTCAAAAAACCAAAAAAACACAAATTAAAAATGATGGGAAAAGAGAAAGCCAGTTTCAAAATGAGCATTGGTTTTGGTTTATATGTGTATTCCTAGCTATTCAAGGTTCAAAGCAAGACTGGGCAAGAAAGTACATGAGACTCTTTTTTTTTTTTTTTAAATTTTATTTTATTTTATTTGAGAACATACTGTACAGAGGGGGTAACAATTACATGGGCAGGATAATGCATACATTTCTTACCAAACATTGCAGCCTCCTCCTTTGTTTACCCTTCACCTCCCTTCCCAGCCTCCCCCCTCCCCCCCACCCAATCATACCTTCCCACCCCCCCCACACCGACATTGTAAAGCTGGTTTTGACATGACATTTTGTACATCTCATTGTTGCAACAGGTCCACCTGAATCCTTAAACGACTTGTTTGTCCCCATCTCCTCCACAAGTTATACTGACATCAAATATAGTGAAAGCGGGGGTTACAATGTGGGGGAGGGACATACAAAGCAACAAAGAAATAATCTTATAAATGTGTTAAAAACACAAGCATGAAAGAAACAAAAACATTAAAATACATATTTGAGGGTTCGTTTTCCTAACATCACATTATCTGACTTTTTCCGCTTGACTCATACCTATACTAGATATTGCAAGTAAGGGAAACCATGGGACCTATGTTTCTTTGGGCCTGGCTTACTTCACTTAACATAATTTTTTCCAAGCCTTTCCATTTCCTAACAAATGGGGCAATGTCATTCTTTCTGATGGAGGCATAGAATTCCATTGTGTATATATACCACATTTTCTTGATCCATTCATCTACTGAGGGGCATCTGGGTTGGTTCCATATCGTAGCTATGGTAAATAATGCTGCAATAAACATAGTTGTGCTGGTAGCTTTAGTGTGGTCTTGTTTGTAAACATTAGGGTAAAAGCCCCAAAGTGGGATTGCTGGGTCATAGGGGAGTTCTATGTGAAGTCTTTTGAGGAACCTCCATACTGCTTTCCAAAGTGGTTGAACAAGTTTACATTCCCACCAACAATGAAGTAAGGTTCCTTTCTGTCCACATCCCCTCCAGCATCTGTTGTTGTTAGAGTTCTTGATTTTTGCTGTTCTAACTGGAGTGAGGTGATATCTCAATGTTGTTTTGATTTGCATTTATTTTATGGCTAGGGATGTTGAACATTTCTTCATGTGTCTATTGGCCATTCTTTCTTCTTCAGGGAAGATTCTCTTTAAGTCTTTCGCCCACTTACTTATTGGGCAGTTGTTTCTTTGAGGATTTGTTGTTGGGTGGTTCACTTTTTTGAGTTCCAAGTATATTTTAGATATGAGACCGTTTTCCGTTGTATGGCTAATAAAGATCTTCTCCCAATCCGTGTGCTTTCTATTGATCTTGCTAGCTATGTCATTTGCCATGCAGAAGCTCTGCAACCTTATGCAATCCCATTTGTTCAACCTTTCTTTGATTTGTTGTGTTTCTGGGTCTCTATTCAGAAAATTTCGGCCTGAGCCAAGGAGACCTAGGGTTTCTCCTATTCCATCCTGTAATGTTTTCAGAGTGTCTGCTTTGAGTTCAAGGTCTTTGATCCATTTGGAGTTGATTCTGGTGCAGGGTGATATATAAGGATCTAGCTTAAGTTTTCTACATGTAGTTAACCAATTTTGCCAGCACCAATTACTGAAGAGGCTGTCTGTCTTCCATTCTATTGTTTTAGCTCCCTTATCAAAGATTAGATGGCTATAGGTCAGTAGGTTCATTTCTGGGTTTTCAATTCTATTCCATTGGTCCTGAGGTCTGTTCTTATGCCAATACCAAGCTGTTTTGATTACTATGGCTTTATAGTAGAGTTTGAAATTTGGTATTGATATTCCTCCAGCAGTGTTCTTTCCATTCAGGAGCGTTTTTGCTATTCGGGGTGTTTTATTGTTCCATATGAATTTTTGGATTGCCTCTTCTATTTCCTTGAAGAATGAGGTTGGAATTTTGATAGGTATTGCGTTGAATTTGTAGATAGCCTTGGGAAGTATTGCCATTTTCACAATGTTAATCTTTCCAATCCAGGAGCATGGGAGGCTTTGCCATTTTTTTAGTTCTGTGTTGATTTCCTTTTTCAAGATTTTAAAGTTTTCATCATAGCGGTCCTTCACTTCTTTAGTTAATTCCTAGGTATTTTATTTTTTGTGGGGCTATTACAAATGGAGTTGCTTTCCTAATTTCAGCCACACTTTTCTCATTGTTGGCATACAGAAAAGCCATTGATTTTTGGGGGTTAATTTTATAACCTGCTACTTTGCCAAAGATTTGAATCAGCTTGAGTAATTTGGGATTACTCTATGGGATTCTTTAAATACAAGATCATGTCATCTGCAAAGAGGGAGAGTTTTATTTCTTCTTTCCATATTTGGATCCCCTTTATGTCTGTATCTTGTCTTATTGCTGTAGCTAGGCATTCTAATACTAGATTGAAGAGAAGTGGAGAGAGTGGGCATCCTTGTCTTGTTCCTGATTTAAGAGGAAATGGCTTTAATTTTTCACCATTGAGTGTAATGCTGGCTGTAGGTTTGTCATATACAGCCTTTATTGTATTGAGGAATGTTCCATGGATTCCTAATTTTTCCAAAACCTTCATCATAAAGGGGTGTTGGATCTTGTCGAATGCTTTTTCTGCATCTATTGAGATAACCATGTGGTTCTTATTCTTGCTCCTGTTGATGTGATGAATAATATTAATTGATTTGCGTGTATTGAACTAGCTTTGCATCCCTGAAATGAATCCTGTTTGATCGTGGTGTATGATTTTTTGGATGAATTGTTGAATTCGGTTGGCCAAAATTTTGTTAATCAGTTTTGCATCAATGTTCATCAAAGAAATGGGTTTATAGTTCTCTTTCTTTGATGAGTCCCTGCCTGGTTTTGGGATGAGGGTTATGATGGCTTCATAGAATGTGTTCGGTAGTGAGCTTTCTCTTCCAATTTCACTGAAGAGTTGGAGGAGAATTGGTGTGAGCTCTGCTTTGAAGGCCTTGTAAAATTCCACTGTAAAATCATCTGGTCCTGGACTTTTCTTAGCTGGGAGGTCTCTTATTTCTGTTTGTATTTCAATGCTTGATATGGGCCTGTTAAGATAGTTTAACTCATCTTGGTTTAGTTTTGGCATGTCAATATTTGCTAGGAAGAGGTCCATTTCTGTCAAGTTTTCAAACTTATTAGCATAAAGTTTTGAGAAGTATTCCCTTATAATGTTCTGAATCTTGGTTGTTTCCGTGGTGATGTTTCCATTCTCATCTCTGAGTTTATTAATTTGGGTGTGTTCTCTTCTTTTTCTGATAAGATTTGCTAAGGGTCTGTCAATTTTGTTAAGTTTTTCGAAGAACCAACTCTTTGTTTTGTTGATTCTTTCTATAGTTTTTTTTGGATTCTAATTCATTTAATTCTGATTTAATTTTGATTATTTCTTTCTGTCTACTGGTTTGGGGTTTATCTTGCTGCTCTTTTTCAAGGAGGTTTAGATGTGTCATTAAATTGTTAGTTTCAGATCTCTCCAATTTGTTGATGTAGGAGCTCAGAGCTATAAACTTGCCTCTGAGTACTGCCTTTGCTGTGTCCCAGAGGAGCTGGTAATTTGTGTGTTCATTTTTGTTGAATAGCATGAACATTTGAATTTCCTTTCTAATCTCTTCCATGACCCACTCATGATTCAGCAGTGTGTTGTTCAGCCTCCATGTGATACCGGACTTTCTTTGGTGGCTTTTGGTGTTGAGTTCTAATTTTATTCCCTTGTGGTCAGAGAGAATGCAAGGTATAACTTCAATGTTTCTGAATTTAGACAAGTTTGCTTTGTGGCCTAAAATGTGGTCTATTTTAGAAAATGTTCCATGTGCTGCTGAGAAAAACGTGTATTCTGAAGCTGCTGGGTGAAATGTTCGGTAGATGTCTGTTAAATCTAGTTGATCTATGCAGCTGTTTAGATCTGCGGTTTCTCTGTTGAGTTTTTGCCGAGTTGTTCTATCTAGTGGGGAGAGTGTTGTGTTAAAATCCCCAACAATTAATGTCTTTGGATCTATATGGGATTTGAGGGAAAGTAGTGTTTCTTTGATAAATTTGGGTGCTCCATTGTTTGGCGAATAGATATTTAGAATTGTAATATCCTCCTGAAGGAGAGATCCTTTAATTAGTATGTAGCGACCTTCTTTATCTCTTCTCACGAATTTTAATTTGAAGTCTATTTTATCTGATATTAGGATTGCAACTCCCGCCTGTTTATGGGGTCCGTTTGCTTGGTAGATTTTGTTCCAGCCTTTAACATTGAAAATGTGTTTATTTTTACGGGCAAGATGTGACTCCTGAAGGCAGCAGATAGAACGGTCTTGTTTTTTAATCCAACTAGACAGTCTATGTCTCTTAATTGGAGAGTTCAGTCCGTTAACGTTAAGAGATAGGACTGAGAGGTATTTGGGAGTTCCTGCCATGTTATCCACCTTCTTGGGGGCTGCGAAAACTGGGTTCTTCCTATTGTTCTTGGATTCTCAGTTTGGGTGCAGTTTCTTGGCCTTTGTTGCGGTCTTGTTGGTTTTCTATGTGTAGGACATCTTTAAGAATCTTTTGTAGGGCTGGTTTGGTGGAGATGTATTGTTTCAATTTTTCTTTGCTATGGAAGGTTTTTATTTGGCCTTCAGTTATGAAGGAGAGTTTAGCTGGGTACAGTATTCTTGGTTGATAGTTGTTTGTTTTTAGGGCATGGCATACATCATTCCAGGCTCTTCTTGCTTTGATTGTCTCTGCTGAGAAATCTGAGGTGATTCTAATTGGTTTCCCTTTATAGGTGATTACCCTTTTCTCCTTGACAGCTTTAAGGATCTTTTCCTTGTTCTGAGTTGATCCTGTGTGGATTATAATGTGATGGTGGGATGTCCTATTCTGGTCTCGTCTATTTGGGGTTCTAAAGGCTTCTTGTATCTGAACAGGCCTATCTTTTTGCATGTTTGGGAAGTTCTCTGCTAGGATCCTCTTAAACAAATTTCCTAGACCATTATCTTCTGTTTTTAGGTGCTCCTCTACACCCATTATCCTTAGATTAGGCCTTCTGATGGTGTCTTCCAGGTGTTGGATAGATCTATCATATTTCTTGGACTTGTCTTGGATCGTTGTATGTTCTTTCTCTATAATATCTAGGCTGTCTTCAGTCCCTGAGATTCGATCTTCTGCATGGTCTCACCTGCTGTCAAGACTCTCTACTTTGTTTTTTTATCTCTTTTCCTTCTAATTGGTCAGCTTTGATGGCTTCAAGTTCTTTGTTGAAGCTCTGTTTTAGGTCTTGTATGAATTTCTTTACTTCCTTAATTTGGTGTTCAGTGTTTGTCCTCAAATCACTTAGTTGATTGGTTATGGTTTCTTTGGACTCCCATTCCTTCTGTTGGGTTCCATTCAGCATTCCCTTTGTGGTCTCCCTGACTTCCTTCAGCTCTTTGTTAATGGATTCCATGAATGCCTTTAGTGATCTTTGTGTGTTCTCTACCTGGTCTCTCAATTCCTGTATTACTCTTTGATTAGCTTTCTCCCGTTCGTGGGATTCCTGCAGTTCTCTTTGAGTGTTCTCAGCCTGCTCACGCCATTCCTCCCTTTCTCTTTGAGTATTCTCAAGTTGTTCATGCAAATCTTGTATCAGTTTTTGAGTAGCTTCCTCACGCTTATGATATTCCTGTATAAACTTCTGGGATGCCTCCTCTCTCTCCCTATCACGCTCATACAGAGTCCTTTGTAACTTGTCAAACTTCTCATTTATCATGTTTGCCAGCAGTGTTTGTAGAGTTATTTGGGAACTCTCCTCTGGATTATTCATTATCTGTTCTAACCCCTGATTATCAAGATTGGGAATTGAGATATCCGAATTTGCCAATTTTCTTGTGTTTTTCCGGCTTACTCTGCCCATTTGAGATGAAGATAGCACCAGTTTTGTGCTAGAACACTATCTTAAGGCAACCATCAACCAACGTTTGCATTTGTACAGTCAATAGTCTACAGATACAATCTAGTTCAACAGATACATCTATTCGACATCAAACAACTATATGTTAAAGGACTTCGAACCGCAGAGAAGAATTTGGAAAACCAGAAATTATTAGGGTTAGGGAGAGATGTGGGTAAAAAAATGGAATAGATTGGTGTGGGGAGGCACAGGGAGAGTTAACTATGTCCTAATCACAATGCAGGAAATAGGTTGGGTAGGATGCAAGTAGAGAGAGAGAAAAAAAGAAGAAAGGGAAAGGGGAATGAAAAGAGACCAGAAAAAAAAATAGAAACGTAAAAATTAATGTTATTATAGAGAATAAAAGACCATCTATTTAGAGAGGAATGTGAATATGTTGAAAGAAAGGGAGGGACATAGAGGAGATGTGAAAAACTTTAAAAAAATGCTTAAAATATTATATAGGTATAAAGAGGTAGTACTGCTATTAAGGAATTTAAGTCTCAGAGGTTTTGAATTGAGTAATAAGTTTGTGGATTAAGTGTGTACACAATGGGGGATAGGGTCTACTAGTTAACTACGGGTTTATCTGAGGATGTGCAGGACAGGAGTTAAGTCACATAAAGAAGACAAAAGAGTGGAAAAGGTGGAAAGGATAGGAAAGTGAGAAGAAAAGATCAGAAGTTCAGTACAGCTAGAGAAAAAACAAAAAGATAATTAAGAATGAAAGAAAAAGAGAAAGAAGACAAGAAAAGAAAGGAAAACACACATTCACGTATTCCTAAAATAAAAATTATAAGAGGAGAAAAAAAAAGTTACTGGAAAACAATTATTTTTTCAGAAGAGGCAAAAATTAAAGATTAATAAAAGTTTTAGAAAAGGAAAAAATTTTTTATATATATATGGTAACAAAAAACAACAACAACAAAAAAAAAGGAAAAAAAAAAGAAAAGAAGAAGAAAAAAAAAGTTCTTTGATTTTTTTGGGGGGGAGGGGTGGGAAGAATCCTGTATCTCCCTTTTGTCTGTAACCAGAGTCTTGTTGGAGTCTCTGGTCAGCTTGAGGTCCTGTGGCTTGATTGGTTTCTTAAGTCAGTTTGTTGGAACAGGCAGAAAAATGCTCTGCTTTACCCAAGATTTTGAGATCCCCCTCCCAGGTTAGTTTACTGGGAGGGTGATCTGCTTTGAGAATCACAAAAGAGGGGGATGCAGTGATGAGGCTAGGTTCTGGGTAGAGTTGAGGCCTTTCAACAAACAGTAGCTTTTCCCTGGGGCTATTTTGTGAAAAAAAAAACTCACAGCACCCAGCCTGGAGCCATTCTCAGGGTTTCTGTTTTTCAATTGATTGTGGTGGCTGCTAGAGGGAGGGGCAGCCTCTCGCTCTGGTTACCCAGTGAGGAAAGCCACTCCAATGGCTGGCGCCTGAGCTGGGTGACTTTTCCCTGGATGGAACTGAGTCTGTGAGGTCACTTCGCCGTTAAGTTCTTGTGACCTGCTAAATGACTCATTTTATTCCAAGGCCTGAGCTGGAGCTAGCCGTACCTCCGAGCTTTGTCGGTATCCAAGATGGAGATCACCGGTGCTGGGGGGGAGGGGAGGCCTTCCCTCCTCTGCTCCCTGAGAAGGAGTGAGGATGTCCGGCTTCTACTCACGCCGAGTCTTGGATCCTGGGTCGTCTCTGGTCTGCAAAGTGCAGGATGAAGTTGTCTGCTTGTTGTCGGTTCTTGCTGGTGTTGAGTAGAATCCGCTCATCCGCTGTGTCTGGCTCCTTCGTCCCCGACTGTGTCTCAGGTATGACCCCGGGGCGGTGGTCGCCACCGCGACCCTGCCGCCGCAGCGGCAGCTGCTGGCAAGCGCTCAGATGTGTCTGCTTGGCTTCCCCTCTCTTACTAACTCTCTGTCCTGTGATGGGACACTTGGTGTGATTCTCTGGCTTGGGACTGTTCACTGGAACTCTGAAACTGCTTTTTATGCAAGAGCTTGTTCAGATTCCAGCTTCTCCTCCGCCATCTTCTTGAGTACATTTCTTCGTACATGAGACTCTTAGACCCAACTACCCAGTGTAGATATCATTGTAGTTGTAAAACATTGTATTTGTTGAAAAAGCTAAAAAAACTTGTTTATTGATCCAGAGATTAATTCCTGGTGCTAAAAAAAGTGTAGGAGAAGAGAAGAAAGGCCAATTGTAAATTGAAACATAAGCCTGGTGCTTGTTGATCATGGAGGCAGAAATCTGAGGATCAACTTTCTTTTTTTCTTTTCTTTTTTCTTGGGTCCAGACATGGGGCCTGAACTCTGGGCCTGGGCACTGTCCCTTAGCTCTTCAGCTCAAGGCTAGTGCTCTTCCACTTGAGCCACAGTGCCACTTCCGGCTTTTTTCTTTTTGCTTATGTGGTGCTGAGGAATCGAACCCAGGGCCTCATGCATGCAAGGCAAATGCTCTACCACTGAGCCATCTTCCCAACTCCTGAGAATCAGCTTTCAAGGCTAGGTCAAGATGCAAAATCCAGGAAACTTTGTGTGCATGTGTGTGTGTGTGTGTGTGTGTGTGTGTGTGTGTGTTTATATTTGTGATGTGTGTGTTTGTGTACCATACTTTGCTAGTACCCTAGCATTCCCAGATTTTGGGTGGTGAATTTGAGATAAGAGTGTCATTGATTTTCTACCCAGGCTGGCTTTGAAACATGGTCCTCAGATTTCAGCCACCTAATTCAGCTGGAATTTGAGCTATAGCTTAAGTGGCAAAACTTGGCAAATATTTTCTGGGACTCCACCTAAACCCTGAGTTGAAGCCCCCGACATGCACAGAAGAAATAAAGAAGAGTAGAAGTAACCAAGGAAGAGTAAGTGACAAAGGCTTAAATGAATCAAGCATTGATGGCTCATACATGTTCTACTAGCTATTCAAGTGGCTAAAATCTGAGGATGATGGTTTATGTCCACCCCTGGCAGGAGAGTCCATGAAAATCTTGTCTGTAATTAATCACCCCCCCAACAAAAAGGGCCAGAAAGTTATAATGTGTCTCATGTAATAGAAGATAGCCTTGAATAAAAACTTCTGGGACAGAATATGAGCCCCAACTTGTAGACCCAGTAACAGCACACACATGCAAAAAAAGAGTAAACAACAGTAGATAGTGGCAAGCACATATTAAAGTTTTAAAATGACACAAGGGTTGTTGGTCCTGTGTATAATCCTAACTATACAAGAGGCTGACATCTGAGGATTGTGATATCAAGTCAGCCTGGGCATAAACGTGCTTCAGATGCTTATCCAAGCTACCCAGCACAAAGCTGAAGCTGAGGTGGTAAAGTAGCAGCCTTTATTTAAAAAGCTAAGAAATAGTCCCCAGAGCCAAAGGTCAAGCTGCAGGACCACTAAAAATTACAAATAAAAAACAATAAATTAAAAGGACAGTGGAAGAAGAGAGACTGAAATCTGAGGATCAGAGTTCAAAGCTAACACAAGCAAGAAAATCCATGAGACTTTGTGTGTGTGCATCTCTGTGCCATCCTGCAGCTTGTATGTGCCATCCTTGAACTTGTGCTGGTTTGTTCAAGGATAGAGCTCTACCACTCCCAGCTATTCAGTGGTTAATTGGAGGTCATAGTCTCATGGACTTTCCTTCCCAGGCTAGCTTGATTTATGCTAGACTTTGTCTCAGACTCTTATCTCCAATTAATTGTCAAAAATAAAAGAAAAAAAACCTGGTAATTGAGTTATGGCTCAAGTAGCAGAATTGTGCAATAAGTTTCTGGGACAGCAACCAGGCACTGAGTTCAAGCCCCAGGACAATCACAGAAGAATTAAAGGAGGGTAGAAGTGCAGAAGGAAGATCCAATGACAGAGTTCAATGACAGATCCAATGACATTGGTAGCTCACTGATGTTCTATCAGCTACTCAGGAGAATGAAAGCCTAGGATCACAGTTGAAGGCTAGCCCAGGTAGGAGAATCCCTGAGACTCTTATATCTCACTTGTCACCAAAAATATGCCACTAGCTGTGCTCTAGCACATGTGGTAGAGTGCTAGACTTAAACAGAAAGCTCTGGGACAGCACACAGACCCTGGTGCTGATGCCCTAGCACAGACACTTACAAAGAAAAGAAAAAAAGCACAAATTATAAAAGATGGAAGAATGAGAAAATTATAGTTTCAAAATGAGTCATGAGTTATTGGTTTATGTGTGTATTCCTAGCTACTCAGAAAGATGAAATATGAGGATTACCGCTAAAAGCCAGCCTGTGCAGGAAAGTGATTGAAATTCTTTTCTCCAACTACCCAGTAAAAGCTGGATATGAAGGTGTGATAGTAGTTGTAAAGTACTGAAATTTCATGAAAAAAAACTGGGAAACAGTTCCCTGGTCCATAATTCAGCGCAAAGTCGACCAAAAACAAAACTGAAAGAAGAGGAGAAATGACCATTTGAGATTTGAAAATAAGCCTGGGGCTGGTGGTTCCTGCTTATTATTTTAGCTATTCATGGAGCTGAAGTCTGAAGATACATTTTAAGACCAGTCCAAACAGGAAAGTCCATGGGGCTTTTTTACTGTGTGCCTAGGGCTTGAATTTGAGTATTTAGTTGATGCAAATAGTCTCATGGACTTTCCTATCCAGGATAGCTTCAACTTCAATCCTCAGATTTCTGCCTCCTGTGTCTGTGTCTTGCTGGGCTTTACATGAGACTCTTATCTCCAATTAACCACCAAAAGGAAGAAAAATAAAACCTGGTGATGAGCTGTGGCTTCAATGGCAGAAATGAGAAAATAATTTCTGGGACAGCACCCAGATCTTGATATTAACTTCAGGACCAACATACACACAAACAATAAAATAAATAATTGCAGAAAAGTTAGGAGAATAAATGACTAATTCCAGAGCTTATAATGAGCCAAGCATAGGTGGCACACATCTGTGACAGTAGCCACTCAAATCTGAGGCTCAAATCTGAGGCTCAAATCTGAGGATCACAGTTGAAAGCCAGCCCCGGTAGAATTCATTGACTCAAATCTAAGTAGCTACTTAAAACAAAACAAAAACTAATAGCCACAAGTTATGCTGTGGTTCATGTCTTAGTGTGCTAGTCTTGAATAAAAACTTCTGGGACTGCAACTGGGCTGATTTTTAGACCCAGGACCAGCATACACAAGAAAATAAAAATACAAATAGAAAGGTGTAAGAATGGCTGGGAATGTGGCTTAGTGACAGAGTGCTTGCCTGCCATGTTTTAATCCCTGGATTTGTATCCTCAGTACCTCATAAATAAAAAAGGCTAGCAGTGGCACAGTGCCTCAAGTAGTAGAGTTCTTACCTTGAGTAACAGAAGTTCAAGGACAGTGCCCAAGGCCTGAGTTCAAGCCCCAGGATTAGGAAAAAGAACCCCCCCCTGAAAGAAAATCCAATTAAATTTTCAAAATGATCCATGCATGAATGTTTGGTAGATATGTGTAATCCTACTGACTCACAAGAATGAAATCTGAAGGTTGTTGTTCATAGCCAGCCTGAACAGGGAAGTGCATAAGTCTCCAACTAACCAGCAAAAAACACCAGAAATAAAGCTGTGGTTGTAGTTGTAAAGCACCAGCCTTGAAAGAATAACTTATTGAAACAGTGCCCTGGCTCAAAGATCCAGCCTCAGGATCACAATAAGAAAATTAAATGCTTGGAAGTAGAGAACCAAGAACTGTTGGCTCATGTCTGTAATTCTAGAAATGCAGGAGACTGAAATATAAGATCCTGTGTAAAGGCAAACCAAATCAAGAAATTACAGTAGACTGTTTTGTGTGTGGTGGCCACACTGGGGATAAGTTTTTGTTGCTTGAAGGGAGATAAGAGTTTCATGGACTTTCCTGCTCAGGCTGCTTTCAAACCATGATGGACAGATTTCAGCCTTCTGAATTAGGCCAGGCCTTGCATGAGATCGAGCTCCAGCACCAACACACACAAAAGGAGTGAAATAAATGAAAAGAAGGGTAGAAGAAGAGAAGAAAGACCAAGTAACAGAGGTTTTGATGAGACAATCATTGGTGGCTCATGTCTGTAATTCTATATACTCAAGCTGACATATGAGGGTACTCTTTAAAGCGCAGCTCAGGTATAGTGTTCATAAGACACGTGTGTGTGTGTGTGTGTGTGTGTGTGTGTGTGTTTGCCAGTCCTGGTGCTTGAACTTGCACTATTTTGCTCAATGGTCTACAACTCTCAGACTTTAGTGGTTAGTTGGAGATAGGAGTGTCATGAACTCTCCTAAATTTTCAGCCTCCTGAAATTGGCCTAGCTCTATTTGATTCTTTTCTCTCCAATTAACCTCCCCTCAAAAGCCAAATGTTATGGTTGGTCCCATGTATGCCATGAGACAACATCTGAGCTTCAATTTCTACTCCCAGGACAAGCAAAAATGGAAAAAGAAAAAGAAAAAAAGGTGGAAGCAAGCACATATTAAAGTTTTAAAATGACCCAAATGTTGATGGCCATGTGTGTAATCCTTACTACACAAGAGGCTGACAACTGAGCATTGCAGAGTCAAGTCAGCTTAGGAAGGAACGTGCTTGACATTCTTATCTCTAGCCACATGGCACAAAGCCTTGAGCTGTGGATGAGGTGGTAAAGCACCAGCCTTGAGTTTAAAAGCTAACACATAGGCCTTAGAGTCAGAGGTCAAGCTACAGGGCCAATAAAATTTTCAAAGGAGAGAGGATGAAGAGAGGCTGAAATCTGAGAGCATGGGTCAAAGCTGGCCCATGCAAGAAAGTCCATGAAGCTTTCTCTGTATGTGCATTTGTGTGCTATCTTGTGGCTTGAACTTATGTTGTTTTGTTCAAGGACAGAGCTCTACCACTCTCAGGTTTTCATTGATTAATTGGAGCTAAGAGTCTCATGGGCTTTCCTGCCCTGGTTGGCTTTGAACCATGATCCTCAGAATTCAGCCCACTGATTCATGCTAGGCTTTGCATAAAACTCATCTCCTATTAACTACCAAGAAGTAAAAACAAAACAACAAAAAAAAAACCTGGAGTTGAGCTGTGACCAAAGATGCAAACTGGGCAATCACTTTCTAGTACAGCACCCAGGGCTTTAGTTCAAGCACGAAGACAAAACAAGTATAGCCACAAATTATACTTTGGCCCATGTGGCAAGCTACTAGTCTTGAAATAAATCTCTGGCATTGTATCAGGCCCTGATTTGTAGTCCCAGGACTAGAACATATACAACAATAAAGCAAGGAAAATTTTAAAAATAAAAGTGAATAAAACATATTAATATTTTTAATTGATCAATGGGTTTGTGGTTCATATGTATAATCAGAGCACCTCAGGAAGCTGAAATCTGAGGATCATGGTTTGAAGCCAGACTACCCAGAAAAGTATATTTGAAACTTATGTCCAATAAACCAAAAAAAGCTAGAAGTGGAGCTGTAGTTGAAGTTGTAAAACATCATCCTTGAGTCAGAAAGCTAAGAAACAGAAGGGCACTGCTGGTTCTAGCCTGTAATCCTACTACACAGGAGGCTGAGATATGAAGATCATGGGTCAAAGCCAGCCTGGTCAGGAAAGTTCATGAGACTCTTATCTGCAATTAAACACCAGAAAACCTGAAGTGACTCTGTGGGTAAACTGGTAGAGCATTTGCCTTAAGCTGAAGAGCACAAAGACAGCACCCAAGCTGAGAGTTCAACCCCTACCCCACTTCAAAATAACTAAGAAACAGCAATGTGGCCCAAAGATCAAGTCTACTGGACAAAATTTAAAAAAGTATTGAGGTTGAAGGCAAGAAAGAGATGGTTAAAAATAGTAAAATAAGCCGGGTACCAGTGGCACACACCTGTAATCCTAGCTACTCAGGAGGTTGATATTTGAGGAACACAGTTCCAAGCCACCCCGGGCAGGAAAGTCCGTGAGACTCTTAACTCCAATAAACCACCAGAAAACTGGAAGTGGTTCTATGGCTCAAGCGGTAGAGTGCTTGCCTTGAGCTGAAGTTCACTGGGACAGCACCTAAGCCCAGAGTTTAAGCCCCATGAACGACCAAAAAAAATTAATATAAGTCAGCAGTTGGTTTCTCATGCCTGTTAATTCTAACTACCCAGGAGGCTGAAATCTAAGGGCTGCAGTTCAAAGCCAGCCCAAGCAAGAAAGTCCATGAGACTTGTTTGTGTAATTACCAGTATTAGGGCTTGAACTTGCCCTGTTTAACTCAAGGCTAGAGTTCTACTACCCACCGCTTTTTGGTGATTAATTGGAGATAAGAATCTCAGACTTTGCTGCTCAGACTGACTTCAAACCAAGATCCTCAGATTTCAGCCTCCTTAGTTGTGCTGGGCTTTGCATGAGACTTTTCAAAGAATGAATCTGGAAGTTGATCTGTGGTTCAATTGGCAGAACTGAGAAAAATCTCTGAGAGAGTGGCCACTCCCTATATGCAGAAAAAAAAATGCTAAAAGCTTTCAAAAATAAATAAAAGTAGTTGTAATATAGAAAAAAAATGTTTAATATGATATAAAGAAAAACTATGTTTTTTTTTTTTTAATGTGGCAAATGAGAACATAGTACAAAGTTTCAAAATGACATACAGAGAGTAAGGGAAAAAGGAAAATTTTTAAAAATCATGTAAATATTAAATACAAGCTGACATGACCAAAATATAATGTGATCAAAAGCTTATCTCTCTCTTATCTCTCACTTGTAATTGCTTACAAATAATTGTCCCTCCAGTTTCAGCAGATACCACAGTTAGACATGACCTCTCTATGAAGCCTTAACTGTGTAAGGATCTTCCTGCTTTAGCCTCTTGAGTTAATACTGCAAGCATTGTTCTCATTTTAATATATGAGGTTTCCTTTAAAACTCAGAATTAATATTCAAATAATGGATTTTCTGTAATGCATGACTAAACATCAGAGATCCACCAGAGATCCTCTGAGGAATACAATCAAAACAGTAGAAAAACACCTACCACTCAAGGTAGGTAACAGAAGGAAGATTTAGCATTTTTTTTTGGATGTGCTGGGGGTTGAACGCAGGGCTTCATGCTTGCTAGGCAGGTATAAAATTCAGTGACATTAATTATATCCACACTGCTTTGTAACCATTACCTCTATTTGTGAACTATCTTTTTGATACTGATGGAATCCACACAATCATTGAGTAATAATCACCCCAATGACCTGCCCCAGAAATTTTAATCTTCCAGTTTCTCTTATGAAATGGTTTAGTCAATATGTTTCACATAAATAGTAGATTATTTTTGGTGTCCATCCATGACAGACATATATTAAATTGCAGCTTTTCTGTGGATAAGGCATAATCCATTTATGCATACCTCATATTTTATAAACCTGTTCATCTGATAGACACTCCAGGTATTTCCAACTTCTGACTCTTGTAAATGTTGCTGTTATCATTGGCATATGAGCTATTAGTTTTTTCTTTTCAGTTCTTTTGGTTATGCAATGAGCAATGGGATTGCTGGGTAATGTGGTCATGCTATGTTTTGTTAGAAGAATGTGTCAAATTCTACCATAATTGTTATATCACTTTTCATTACCACAGAAATGTAAAAATGGTCAATAAAATACACAAGAGTATTTCAAATCTTCCACAGCTGTGCCCTAAAGGATCATTTTTCTTACTTTTTACTTGTTTTTATTTAGGTCATGCAGGCCTGGAACTGTGAAGCATTGTCTAGAGCTGAAGTGAGAACAATACCAAATGCCACTTACCTAGCCTCCAAAAAAATTTAATCTGGTAGTCATTTTTTTATAGAGATAAATTTTAGTGATTATTTGCATTTTTACTCTTTTAAAATAAGATTTTGAATTTTAAAATGACTTATATAAATGTAACACCTCTGTGTACCTTCTCTTCTTTTTAATAAGAAGAAAAATTATATTTACAAAAAATATAAAAGGACAAAATAAGCTTCCCAGCAGGAAAATACATTACAATCACAGTCTGATTCTGACCCAAGCAAAATAATACAATAAGAACTCATCTAAAGTAAAATGAAGTACAGGGGCTGGGGACAGGGGTCAAAAGGTAGAGCACTTGCTTGCCCAGCACCAGCCTCTGAATCAAAACCACAGTACTGCCAAGGGATAAAATAAAGTATTAAAACTTAAGGAAACATGCAAATAATAGTATGATGGATAACATAGATGTACACACCTGTAATCCCAACACTTGGGATACTAGGCAGGAGAATTATGAAGTTAAGATCAGACGTGGCTATATAATGAGACTGCAAAGAATAAAATAAATCAAACTATATTTTTAAAGACTAGGGTGTATTTCAAGTGTAATTCAAGTAGTTTTGAATGTGCAAGGAACTGATACAATGCACAAAAATTACATGCTTTGATAACTACAACGTTCAGTTACACTGCAATATAAGGTACCCCTTGGCTGGAATCTCTCCTGAGGAAACCTAAGGCAGTTGATGCATCTGTCTTCTTGGCTGGACTGAGGGTGTTGCTGGGCAAAATGTTTTGATCTCCATTCTTGAATCCCACTTACAACTCTTTTTTAGTAGACCACCTACAAATCTCTCCCATCTCAATAACAGGGTCTTCTGTGTTTCAAGTGAAGTTATCTTTGATATCTCTTAGGGCTCTCCTCCCCTTTATCTGGAACTGCTCTGTTCTTAGGCCCACATTCAATAGCTTGTTCTGAGAAGAGTGGTAGCTATTTTGCTAGCCTCCTCTATCCACTGCCATTTCCTCCTCATATTAGTCTTTGGTATCAGTATGAGTCTGCTCAGAGGGTAGAGCCAGTCTTGGCTGGCTTTGAACCGTGATCCTCAGATCTCAGCCTCCTGAATAGCTAGGTGTGAGCCACTGGCACCCAGCCATCATTTCTTTTTTCCAGGAAAATTTAGAGGGATTGAATAGCACAGCAGCACATATATTCGATAGCAACTGCCCCAGGGTGAACCAGATGCTCAGACCAAACCGCTGACCTTGATATTACCTTTGGTATCCAAGAAGATGTTGTTGGACTTAAGGTCTTGGTGTGTGATTCTATTCTAGTGTGGGTAGTGAACAGCACTTATAATTTGTGTGAAGAGCCTCTTGGTTTCATCCTCATATAGGTTGCAGAATTTTCAGATCCAACCCAGGTGGTATCCTCTACTGACCAGTTCCATGATGAAATACATATACTCTTCCTTCTCCATCACCTGGTACAACTTCATGATGTGTTTGTGCCATACCGTCTTAAAAATGTCCACCTCATTCTTTAACTGATGACTGGAGAACTCTCCTTTCAGGAGTATTTTAACTGCCACTGCCATGTGTGTGAGGTGAGGATGGGCCAGCTTCACTTGTCCATTAGTACCATGGTCAATGAGCTCTTTCGTCTGGTATTGTTTGATGATCTCCTCCTTCAAAGATCTGGAGGATGATTCTTTGTATTCTTCCATGCTTCTGCTATGGTGGCAGGCAGCAAGTCTACCTAAAATTAACTAAATAAAATAATGAAAAACCCAGAAAAAGTAAAAATAAATACTAAAATCCAAATAACAACTCACCCCCCAGCCAAAAAAATCATGAATTTAGCTTTGAGACAGTCCAGTGGGTCACCAATCAAGAGCTCCTAAAGGTGTTAACTGACATAGGTTGGAGTATAGTGGCTTCCTATATATCCTGCATGACCTCTCAAAATGGAGCTATCACAGCCCAGCATAGTGACATCATAGAGGAAATGGACCAATCAGAGTCTGGGCCAGTGAGGTCAGAGAAAAAGTGGACCAATCATAGCTTGCCAGCATTGCTACTGTAGCTCATAGGCTTCAAAGACTGTTGCTAAGGAATCCATGTGGGCTTGAGGTTGCTCTGGTCATTATTATGCCATTCCTGAAACCACTAGGACAGTGATCAAAGTCCTCTGACCTTATAGAAGACTCCTGAATCTTAGATTGCTTCTGTGGAGACAACAACCAATAACCTCCATTCTTGATGCCCACCTTATCCCATATCTTGTTCCACCAATGAAATGGCAAAAAGGCCTCTGCCTTCTCAAGGACAGCTGTCCTACAACTTGCTCCTGAGGGGACAAGGTCCAGAATATCTGAGCCACAATCCTCACAATTCACCTTCCTGAGTAGTTAGGATTATATGCCTGAGCCATCGTTAGTTACTTAGCTCATCGCTCACATTTGGAGGAAGTATATATATTTGTTAGAAAGGTTGGTATTAGATATGTCCTTTAGCAACTTAAATTTGTTGCCCTTGCTGTCTAATAGTTAATCTAGTGTC
This sequence comes from Dipodomys spectabilis, assembly GCF_019054845.1. Lineage (NCBI taxonomy): Eukaryota > Metazoa > Chordata > Mammalia > Rodentia > Heteromyidae > Dipodomys > Dipodomys spectabilis. The sequence goes on from NW_024871137.1 coordinate 985,087, forward strand.
GGATGAGAAATTTGTCATAATATCATTGAAGATCATTTGTGTGTGATGAGTTGTGTCTCTGTGCTTTGGGAGATATTCTGTCTTTGACTGTTTAATTAGAATGTGTCTTAGTGTGGACCTGTGTAATTATGTTAATTGACTTCTTTAAGCTGCTAGATTCCTGCATAGAAGGGTTCATACTTTCAATCAAATTTGGGAAGGTTTTGGTAATTATTCCTTCAAATACTATGTATTTTTTTCTCCCTGTATGTTATATATATATATATATATTTTATATATATACACACACACACACACACACACACACACACACACACACACATTATACATACAATACATATTCACATTGCATATGTGAATACACATATATATGCCTACATATTTATATTATATATACATTTATATACATATTTTTTTTTCACATGACATCCTCTTTTGTGATTGTTTATGGAGGAAGTCTAGATTGATCCCAGCTACTCCATCAGAGTTAGAGTTAGAAGTTTTCCATTTTATTTCTTGGTGAAAATTTTCTCGGCAAGGATATTTAAACTGGTACAAATCAGAGCTAGCCTCTCTCTCTCTTTCTCTCTCTCTCTGATTTCCTGCCTGTCAGGTCTCTGAGCACAGGACCATGGCTTACCAAGTTCTTCTAGTGTGTGCTGTGATCTTCTAGTGTGTGCACTGTCATGTTGTGCTTCAAAGGCCACCACGCCTGCACCTGGAAGAGGAGCTGCTCCAAAGTCAGCCTACACAGGTGTGCCTGCCTCTTTCTTTATGTCAAAGCCCCCATAGCTACTGGGGTGGACTTAGTAGATGCCAATGTGCCAGGACTGCTGACTGCTGACTTGTGGGCGACTCAAGCACAGCCTTTTTTACCGAAGTCAGAGGAATGCGTTGGATCCTGGGGGCATTGCCCTGTTAGTGACTGTGCTAGGAGCAAGGCTGTGCACTGCAGAAGCCTCACTGTGCCCTGACTTCTGGGGAACAACATATGTCAAAGGCTTCTCTGGGCTCTTTTCAGAATACATGGGCATGTTCAGGAAGCAGAAGCTGAGCTTAAGGGGCCCCTAAACACAGGGTGGGCAATGGACCTTGGAGGAACAGGGCTGTCCAGTTTGGCAGGGGGACAGGTGATGAGCCTGTATTAGTAGACTGCCGGCTTCCTAATGAAAAGTTAGACTTTCTTGCTACCCAGAAATATCCCCCTAAAACTGGATGCACCAGAGAGTCCCATGCTGGTGAGGGGCAAAATCCCAAAGACCAAAGTAGACAGACCAGGAGTACTTGGCGCTCTTGGTGGGCAATTCAACGCTGGCACCGGCAGGAGGAGCTGCGGGTTCCCTAACACTGCATGTCCAGGGAAGCCAGAGCTCAAGCAGACACCAGGATTGGCTAGCTGTACACTAGACAGGCTGAAAGGTGAAACCTTGCTGGATAGCTTTGCAGAGTCTGCAACTTGAGCCACCTGAAGGCACAAGAAGCTGCCTAGCATCTACTCAGACAAAGAACTTGGGGACAGCAGCTTTCCCAACTTGGAAATGAGTGTTCAGCTCACTAGAGGATGCTGTGGTCAGTTTGGGTCTGGGAGGAATGGCAGGCCTGCTGCTGGAGGGAGCAGATGCCCCTTCCAAGGCTTCTGGGGAAAGGGGAGCTCCTCAAAATGGGCTCATGGGAAGGCTGGTGTGTCTTTCCCAAAGAGAGCACCTCCAGCTTGTTTGGCTGTTTGCTTGGGTAGGGAGTTGCCCCTCGGGGACAGTGATATTAGGAGACAGTGTTTGTGAGATTATCCCCAAATGAAACAAACCCCTGAGGGAGCAAAAGAGTAAGGATTGCTGAACTGCCCACAGAAGGTGGAGTTGAGGTCATGGCTGCTTCTGTCTTGAAGGACCCTGAGGCTTTGTCACCAGAGGACAAATGAGTGGACACTGGCATGGAGCCTGATAATTTTAGGAAAATTATCAGAGAGCCCTATTTAGCTTGCATGTCACTCAGCAGGACTAATACTGGGTGGGGAGTTTGGGCTGTTGTCGGGAGCCCTAAAGGGAGTCTCTCTGCATGATAGGCTTGACTATCTCACTGGAACATCTCGAGGCTGTTTACAGAATCTGGTCTTTTCATCCTGCCCCAAACAAACACCAGGTAGCTGCTAACGACCACCTTTTCACACTGCCCTAAGCAAACATCCTGCAGCTGCTACCGCCAATGAAAAAGCTTCCTTATTCTAAGCATATAAATACCCCTGTGTGAAAAATAAAAATTTGCATCTTGATCAGAATCCTTGTCTTGCTGTCATTCTTCGTGTCTCTTGTCCCTTCATTCCTTCTTGCTTAGGTTCATTGCCCTCCTTGAAGTCCTGCGGGTGGGGATAGGCTGTAAAACTGGGTATTACAGCTTGATTTTTTTGAAAGGCTGAGGACTCCTTCTGGCAGTGGTTAGAACTTTATGAGGTCTGAGAACATTATGTGATTAGGTGTGGTCCTCTGAGCTTCATCTTCGGGCTGTTATAGGGCTGAGCCCTCCCTCGCTGCTGTCCTGGTGCTCTCAGGATGTGGGCTGGTGTCTGGCAGGTAGAAAAGGGCAGTGTGTTTACCCCCTGACACTCACTGTGAAGAACTATAGTTGGCAGGGAGGATTGTGCCATTGGGAGGTCTGTATGTTCTTTGAGTAAGGGAATCTACACACCTCAGAGCACATCTTGACTTTCTCTCTGAACATTTGTTTTTTTTTTTTTTTTTTTGGAATAGTAGTCTCTGAAAGGCCTAAGAGTTCTAAGGCTCCAGAGGCTTTCTTGATTTCCAGACATGTCCCGGGCTTGTTCTTTTTCATCTTACACAGCTCTAACTTCCTCCTTTATTCGTGGTCTACTGAGCCCTTTGGCTCTGGCATAAATGAGAAAAGACAGGCAGGGCTGTCTTGTTGCTAAGGAAAAACAGACAGGGCTGTCTTGTTACATAGTTTCATTTTATTCTCCAATGTTGGTAAATAAAGCCATCAGATTGGACTTCAGGAGCTGCCCAAGATCAATGCTCCATCCTTTTACCCTGCTCTTACCATACTGCCTTTCCATTTAAATTTATTTTCCTTTTCAATTTTTGTATTGCTGATTGAATTTAGGGCTTCAATAAGCCGAGCATAGTGATATGAACCTAAAAGCTTAGCTTTTGGGGAGGCTGAGACTGCAAAAGTTGTGTTTTCAGATCAACCCAGGTAGAATTCTTTGAGACCTCATCTGAACAGAAGAAGCTGTGCACAGGGGTGTGCACCTCTCATCCCAGCAGTGATGGGAGAGGAAAGTGGGAGGACTGAAATCCAGTTGCACACCTGAGCAGGTAATGAGACCCTGTCTCAAAAACAGCAAAAATTATACAAGTGTGGCTCAATACTACAGTGTGTATCTGGAAAACATGAGGCCCTGAGTTCAAACCTCAGTACCATAAAAGGAAGACAACCAGTTATGTTTGGAAAGCTTATTAAAAGTAGTCTTTTTAAAAAAATATATTTTGATATTGGGTTTGAACTCTGGGCATTGACATTTTACCTTAGTGAAAATTTTCACATAAGACTGAACTTTGATTTTGGGGATACAGTTGACCCAGTGTAACAATAAGATGTACAAAACACTAAGTTGAAAATGAACTTTACAACTTTGGTGGGGGTGGGATGGGAAGGGTATTTTGTGGAGGTGGGAGGGAAGGTAGGGTAGGGAGAAAACTAAGGAGGAGGTAACAATGATCAATAGGAAATGTACTCAGTACCTTGCTCATGTAACTGTAACCCTTCTCTCCAGCATTTTTACAATAAAAATGTACAAAAAGAGACTAATCTTATACTATTGAGCCACAGCTCCACTTCTAGCTTTTCGTGTGTGTGTGTGTGTGTGTGTGTGTGTGTGTGTGTGTGTATGTGTGTGTGTGTGTGTCTGTGTCTGTGTCTGTGTGTCTGTGTGCCAGTATTAGGCTTGAACTCCAGGACTGGGCACTGTCATTGAGCGCTTTTGTTCAAGGGTAGTACTGTACCACTTGGCCCACAACTCTCCTACTTGCTTTTTGTGGTGAATGTGATAAAAAGTTTTGTGGACTGTTCTTGCCCCGGCAAGCTTTGAACGGAGATCCTCTGCTCTCAAACTCCTGAATGGCTAGGGTTATTGGTGTGAATCAGCACTATATGGTAGGAGAAGTGTTCTTAAGCAGAAATAATGTGGATGTGGTGGCCTTCTGCAATTTGGTGGCATGCTTTTTTTCTTAGAAAGGAATTCCTTTACTGGGAGGCCAGAGGTTACCCTGGAAGCTAGGAAGGCAGAGGAAATGCAATCTCCTATCTCCAGAGGGACCTTTGGTATGATGGTTGTAAGACCATCATCTTCCTTTATCAGAGCAGATATCTATGCTAACCTGAAGGTAACATTGTTTTCTTCATCAGCTTTGTCTTGGTTGCATTAAATAAGAAAATTACTTGATAACTCTCACCAAAGTTCACCAGAGAGAGGGGGGAATGAAGCTTTAAAGTGAGGCATTAGATACTACACGAATATACCAGAAGGGGCAAGGAGAAATGAGAGCTCATAAATACAGATTTTTATTTAAACAAAATAGGGAGACGACATGAATATATGTCAGTACTGGACAAGTGTGCTCAAAGCTTTCTAATAAACTAGCATTTAAAGGAAGTATTTTTATGATGCAGGACTGCTCATATTACCTATGTAGATTGTCTAATCCCTTCACTGTCTTCCCAAGGGAAGATACTGTCCCTCCAGCTCAGAGCAGAGCATCTAAGATAACATCTATCTATTAATGGGCAGTGGAAGATCATTCAAACAGCTGGTGAAGTGTGGACAAGCTGCTCTAATCTTGTTTCCACCCAATTCTAGCCTTTGCTGTATAGAGTTCACAGATCAGGGGAGATGCTTGAGAATACTGATGGACCCACAAGTGTGTGTGTGTGTGTGTGTGTGTGTGTGTGTGTGTGTGTGTGTGTGTGTGTGTGTGTGACAGTACTCATATGTCAGCATGGGGCTTCTTTTGGTCTCACAGGTGTTTACTCCTTCTTCCCCAAGTCTACTGAAAAGATTTGTCTTTCACTGCCTGAAATGCAGCAGAGGAGGAAATGATACCCGAATTCTCAACTGGTAGATCAGATGGGTCCTTCTATGTGCTCTGATTTATACTAATGCTAGTGCTAATACTAACCCATGCCTGGGAATATTAGCTGACACTTTTTGTGTATTTTGGCACTAGTTTTTTTTTACATGGATTAAGCAAAAAATTCTCATAAGAATATCAGGACATAGTGTTAAGTATAACATTCTGTATACATACACACACACATACTTGGCAGCAGTCTTCATTATGTAAAGTGGACCATGAACTGTAGAGAAGTTCAATGAATGCCTCTCAGGGACCAGATCCTACAGTCAGCACTTTGGAGCAGGGACTCACAGGAGTTTGACCAACAAGTTGGAGAAAAGATGATGTGGATCACATGCCATTGTTGGCTACTGGCCTGATCTGGAGGGATGCAGGTTTTGCTATCCTAGCACTGTCCCCCATGGCCTGGCCTGGCCTGGCCTCACCCCAACCCCACCTAATCTTTGGCACAGGAAGGACAGTTTTGTCCTTTTGGCCACACGTTCATCTGACACATAAGGTTGGCTCCATAGAATTTCCAGAGGACAGCAGGAAGATATTTAGAAGATACATTAACTGAGGTCAAAAGGGCAAAGACTTACTGTAGGTCTCACATTTGGTTAATAGTGGGGGTTTTTGACTCCTTGATTCTCACAATGCTCCCTTAGAAAAATAATCTTGTAGATTGGAAAACAAAGAGGCAATTTAAAAAATCTATATGTAATGTTAATTTTTATTCTTGAATTACTAAAATGCATGCAGAACCTGTCAATTCAAGAAGCACAAAATGGCAGATAGTGTGAGCTTTACCCCTGTCCCTCTACTGTGGCTCTCTTGTTCCAACCTGGGGTGACCACTGCTACTAGTTAGTTATGAATTCCTACATCTAAAGTAAATGTTCACAAAAGGAGACTTATTGTCCACAGCTACCAGAGGTCCACCAAACTACTAGCTTAGAACAAGGCCAAATTTCCTTTCACACTATAGAGATTGAAACTTCTACACTCAGGTTCATAGCCCGGAGCCAAGTCTGTGCTGGAACCACATGACTGAAGGTGATAGCTCCTAATTCACCAAGGAAGAAATCTTCAATAGCTGGAAGTCCGCTCTCTGCCTTTCCCAACAGGTCACAGTATCAGCTATGAGGACTAAGGAGTTACACAGGCTTTTCAGAGATTACTAGACATTGGGGCTTAACTTTTGTAATGGCAAGTTTTGCTTCAGATCAAATACTGGGCCTGCACAACAGCAGCAGCTCAAGTGGAAGTGATGTCCAGAACTTGTGTAAATGTCTCAGAACATTTGAATTTTTTTTTTTTTTACAGAATTGTCTTTTTTCCTACAATCCACAACTGTGGCCAACTGGGGGCTTTCTTACAGATAGCTGACAGAAGATACAACACTGGATCTAGTTTATACCTCTTTCTACAGACTTGTTCTGGAATATGACTGCTGCAGTCTTAGATTTACAAGTCCACTTTCTATCCCTCTCTCTTTCCCCACACTCTCTGTCCTTCAGTGGACAATTCAAATGTAACTTGTTGAAAAAAGAATCTTGGAAAATTGTCTTAACGTTAAACAGTAGTGTCCACCTTTCAAGTCTGCCAATATTGTTAACCCAGCTGGAGAATAAGCAAGATAAAAAGTAAATGCACAAACAGATGCATACACCGACACACACACCTACAGCAGATAGACACATACATACACAGAGACACAAAAATACCCCACAGGACATATAAACCTTGTTCTCTTAATAATTTAAATAGACAAAAATATGTGATTCAGGTAGGAAATCACTAGGGTGGGTGTACACCTGTGTGCACGCGCGAGCACACACTCTCTCATACACACACATACACCCCCCCACACACACACTGGAGCTTGAACACAGGATATGTGTAATGTCCCTGAGATTTTGTAATCAAAGCTGCCACTTTACCCATTTGAATCACAGCTCTACTTTGGCTTTTTGATGGCCAATTGGATATAAGAAACACACTGACTTTTCTGCCCAATTTGGCTTCAAACCACAATACTCACATCTCAGCCTCCAGACTGGTTGAACAATTTATATTCTCACTAACAGTGATAGAGCTCCCTTTGGCCACATCCATGACATCATTTGTTGCTAATCACTTTAAAAAACATTTTTATTGGCCTTCCTTACTGGGGTGAGGTGGAATTACAGTGTTGTTTTGGTTTACATTACTTATATGTTCAGATTTGTTGAACATTTCTTCATGTAACAATTGGCTGTTCTTACTTCTTCTGGGAAGTCTCTCTTTAGGGAATTACTTCATTTAGTAATGGGGTGTAATTGGGGTGTTATTTGAGGGTTTCTTGGGGGCTAATTTTTTGTGCTCTATGTATATTTTTTCTATTAGGCCTTTGTCTGATGCAAAGCTCATAAAATTCTTCTCCCATTCAGTGGGTTTTCTATTTAGCTTGTTATGTCCTTTACCAGGCAGAAACGTTGAAGTTTCATCCAATACTATTTATCTAGTCTTTCTTTGATTTGTTGTAATTCTGGATCTTTACTTAGAAAGTTTGGACCTGTGTTCTAGGAGCCATGGTGTTTCCCCTGCCACTTCTTGTAATTGTTTCATGGTGTCTGGCCTTATGTTGATGGCTTGGAATATATGGACAGCATTAATTTGATCTTCTTACAATTCCTTGGTTCACAGAGACTGTAAAGTGGTACTCTTTCTAAGTAAGATGAGGTGGTTCCTGGTGGTTTGGAAGGAGGATGGCTTCCCAGAAGTGTGAATATGGAAATCATAAGTGGGAAGCTCAGGCATTATTATAGTAATTACATATTTATTTGTAAGTACATTGAATCCCGATCAATGACACTTTCTCATCATCTCCCCCATCCCTGAAACTCAATTCCTTCCCTTCAATTTTCCTAGTTTCATTGGATACGCATTGAAAAATATGACTTCATTCACCTGCTCCCCACTTTTGAATTTTCAGTTTCTTTATACTCATTTTATTGTACTGTTAGTTTTTCCAACTAATTACAACATTTAAAGTCTTTCTTACATTTACTGTACTTTGTGCAATATGTTTATGTATATGTGCACAAAACCTTTATGTGTTTACTTGTATATTTAAAAAGTGGACCTATCTTCCACATGTGAGAGAAAACATGCATCCTGACTTCACAAAAATTTTTCCAGGTCTATCCACTACTTTACAAATGATGTAAAAATCTAATCTAAGAGTAAAAATCCTCTGAGTATATATACCATATTTTCTTGATCCATTCATTCATTGAAGGCATTTGTGCTATATCTATACCTTGACAATAAACTGTTATATGGGTGGCCTTCCTTTATCCTGATTTGTAGTCCTTTGGATAAATGCCCCAAACTGGTATTCTGGACCACAGGGTAGTCCTAGTTTGTTTGTTTGTTTGTTTGTTTTTTAGTGTGGTTCAACAAATTCACATTCCCACCAGCCCTGTTTTATGTTCCTTTGCCTGCACATCTGTGACAACCACTTAAGCCACGGCATTACTTCCAGCTTTTTCTGTTTAAGTGGCACTGTGGAATCAAACTCAAGCCTTCATAAATGTTAGGCAAGCACACTACCTCTAAGCCACATTCCAAGCCCTTGGGTTATCTTTTAAATGCCATTTTTTATCATGAGTTTTCCACTGTCTTGCTCATTCTGGCTTTGTACAGTGATCCTCAGATCTCAGCTTCCTAAATACCTATGATTACAAACAATGAGCTACTGGTGCCTGGCAAGTGGTGATTTTTAACCTACTTTTAATTTTCCTCATTAATGGAAGAGTTGATTAGGTAACATGAAGAAAGGAGAAAGCCAGAGGCAAAAGCAAAGTAGTGGATACTAGAAAAGGACAGAAAAGCATTACAAAAATTGGCAAAATGAAGTAAAGGTTGCAATTTATTTAACAACAGAAGACCAATGTTGCTTTTTTATTTTAAAAACATCCAGTGGTTACATACTGCTGGTACATTCCATTAACAGTAGGAGAATGAGGGGACATACAAAATGTTTACTACATTTGAACTTTTCTGTATACTAAACTTATGCCAACACAATTTATTTTAAAAAATGCCAAAAAGGCCAGGTGTGATAACATATGCATGTAATCTCAACTATCAGGAGGCTAAATTGGAGGATTGAAAGTTGTTATATAGGTTATACCAAAAGTACGTCTCAAAAATAAAAGAAAGGGAAAGGAAAAAGATGAAAGGGAGAATAAACAACTCCAACCAAATATTTCATGGGCAATTGTGTCAAAGAAAATACCTTCTTTTTTTCCTTATTGTTAGGTGTCAAACCCAGAAAATTGCCCATTGTAAACAAGTTTTTTACTACTTGAGTATGCCTCGAGACTTTTTATTCACATGGTGTTTTTTAGTTTGTTTGGTTGGTAGTTTTCATTTCTTTTGTTTTTTTTTTTTCTTTTTATTTATTTTTTGTGAGGATGGGCCATGCTTAGCTCAGATTAGTCTTCTACTTGTGATCCTTCTGTTTTTACCTCCTGAATAGCTGGAATAATTGGTATATGCCACCTCACCCAATATATCTCTTATTTGACTACTACAGAAATTTTTATTTTTTATTTTTTTAATTTTATTTTATTTTATTTGAGAACATACTGTACAGAGGGGTTACAATTACATTGCAGCCTCCTCCTTTGTTTACCCTTCACCTCCCTTCCCAGCCTCCCCCCTCCCCCCACCCAATCCTTCCCTCCCTTCCCCCCCCACACCGACATTGTAAAGCTCGTTTTTGACATGACATTTTGTACTTCTCATTGTTGCAACAGGTCCACCTGAATCCTTAAACGACTTGTTTGTCCCCATCTCCTCCACAAGTTATACTGACATCAAATATAGTGAAAGCGGGGGTTATACTGTGGGGGAGGGACATACAAAGCAACAAAGAAATAATCTTATAAATGCATTGGAAACACATGCATGAGAGAAAAAAAAACATTAAAATACATATTTAAGGGTTCGTTTTCCTAACATCACATTATTTGACCTTTTCCGCTTGACTCATACATATACTATATATCTCTTATTTGACTACTGCAGAAATTTTTAAAAAGAAGAAACACCTCCTAATTAACTTTATAATCCCCATGACAAAATGAGAATGTATTTATAGTAATTTTATTCATGAAGAGAAAGGCAAAAAATCCTAAACAAAAGAAAATATGTATCAGAAATGAAGGACCGTTTACATTTATCCTTTTTCCCTCTTTCCTATGCGTGTGTTTTCCTGAAGAATTAACACTGGATTTACACGTGGTAATCAAGTTATTCTAACACCAAGCTGCAACCCTACTTACATAGTTAAAATTTAGAAAACCTAATGCAATTTATCATACTGAGTAACAAAGAAATCCCATATATTCATCTGAACAGATGATGACACAAAAGTATTTAATATTTTAATATTTCTGAAAACTCTGAAACTGAAGGAAAATAGCTTTAGCTTATGTAGAATATCTATCAAACACATACACTGTTTTTTAAAAATTAGCTGAGGTATTTTTTTTTAATTTAATTTAATTTTATTTGTGAACATACTGTACAGAGGAGTTACAGTTACATGGGCAGGATAATGCGTACATTTCTTACCAAGCATTTCAGCCTCCTCCTTTGTTTACCCTTCACATCCCTTCCCAGCCTCCCCCCTCCCCCCCTAATCCCAATCCTTCACCTCCCCCCCCCCCCCCCCCCCCCGCACCAACGTTGTAAAGCTCGTTTTGGACATGACAACTTGTACTTCTCATTGTTGCAACAGGTCCACCTGTATCCTTAAACAACTGGTTTTTCCCCATCTCCTCCACAAGTTATACTGACATCAAATATAGTGAAAGCAGGGGTTATACTGTGGGGGAGGTACATACAAAGCAACAAAGAGATAATCTTATAAATGTGTTAGAAACACATACATGAAAGAAAAAAAACATTAGAGTTCCGGGAAGATGGCAGAGGAGAAGCTGGAATCTGAACAAGCTCTTGCATAGAAAACAGTTTCAGAGTTCCAGTGAACAGTCCCAAGCCAGAGAATCACACCAAGTGTGCCATCACAGGACAGAGAGTTAGTCAAGAGAGGGGAAGCCAAGCAGACACATCTGAGCGCCTGCCAGCAGCTGCTGCTGCGGCAGCAGGGTCGCAGTGGCGACCGCAGCCGCGGCCATACCTGAGCGCTCACACAGAGAGTCTGGGACGAAGGAGCCAGACGCAGCGGGCGAGCGGATTCTACTCAACACCAGCAAGAACCGACAAGGAGTGGACAACTTCATCCTGCACTTTGCAGACCAGAGACGACCCAGGATCCAAGACTCGGCGTGAGTAGAAGCCCCACTTCCTCACTCCTTCCCAGGGAGCAGAGGAGGGAAGGCCACCCCTCCCCCCACCCAGCACCGGTGATCTCCATCTTGGATACCGACAAAGCTCGGAGGAGCGGCTAGCTCCAGCTCAGGCCTTGGAATAAAAGGAGTCATTTAGCAGGTCACAAGAACTTAACGGCGAAGTGACCTCACAAACTCAGTTCCATCCAGGGAAAAGTCACCCAGCTCAGGCGCCAGCCATTGGAGTGGCTCTCCTCACCGGGTAACCAGAGCCAGAGGCTGCCCCTCCTTATAGCAGCCACCACAATCAATTGAAAAACAGAAACCCTGAGAATGGCTCCAGGCTGGGTGCTGTGAGTTTTTTTCACAAAATAGCCCCAGGGAAAAGCTACTGTTTGTTGAAAGGCCTCAACTCTACCCAGAACCTAGCCTCATCACTGCATCCCCCTCTTTTGTGATTCTCAAAACAGATCACCCTCCCAGTAAACTAACCTGGGAGGGGGATCTCAAAATCTTGGGTAAAGCAGAGCATTTTTCTGCCTGTTCCAACAAACTGACTTAAGAAACCAATCAAGCCACAGGACCTCAAGCTGACCAGAGACTCCAAGCACACTCTGGTTACAGACAAAAGGGAGATACAGGACTCTTCCCACCCCTCCCCCCCCCAAAAAAAAACAAAGACCTTTTTTTTTCTTCTTCTTCTTCTTCTTTTTTTTTTCTTTAATTTTTGCCTCTTCTGAAAAAATAATTGTTTTCCAGTAACTTTTTTTTTCTCCTCTTATAATTTTTATTTTAGGAATACGTGAATGTGTGTTTTCCTTTCTTTTCTTGTCTTCTTTCTCTTTTTCTTTCATTCTTAATTATCTTTTTGTTTTTTCTCTAGCTGTACTGAACTTCTGATCTTTTCTTCTCACTTTCCTATCCTTTCCACCTTTTCCACTCTTTTGTCTTCTTTATGTGACTTAACTCCTGTCCTGCACATCCTCAGATAAACCCGTAGTTAACTAGTAGACCCTATCCCCCATTGTGTACACACTTAATCCACAAACTTATTACTCAATTCAAAACCTCTGAGACTTAAATTCATTAATAGCAGTACTACCTCTTTATACCTATATAATATTTTAAGCATTTTTTTAAAGTTTTTCACATCTCCTCTATGTCCCTCCCTTTCTTTCAACATATTCACATTCCTCTCTAAATAGATGGTCTTTTATTCTCTATAATAACATTAATTTTTACGTTTCTATTTTTTTTCTGGTCTCTTTTCATTCCCCTTTCCCTTTCTTCTTTTTTTCTCTCTCTCTACTTGCATCCTACCCAACCTATTTCCTGCATTGTGATTAGGACATAGTTAACTCTCCCTGTGCCTCCCCACACCAATCTATTCCATTTTTTTACCCACATCTCTCCCTAACCCTAATAATTTCTGGTTTTCCAAATTCTTCTCTGCGGTTCGAAGTCCTTTAACATATAGTTGTTTGATGTCGAATAGATGTATCTGTTGAACTAGATTGTATCTGTAGACTATTGACTGTACAAATGCAAACGTTGGTTGATGGTTGCCTTAAGATAGTGTTCTAGCACAAAACTGGTGCTATCTTCATCTCAAATGGGCAGAGTAAGCCGGAAAAACACAAGAAAAATGGCAAATTCGGATATCTCAATTCCCAATCTTGATAATCAGGGGTTAGAACAGATAATGAATAATCCAGAGGAGAGTTCCCAAATAGCTCTACAAACACTGCTGGCAAACATGATAAATGAGAAGTTTGACAAGTTACAAAGGACTCTGTATGAGCGTGATAGGGAGAGAGAGGAGGCATCCCAGAAGTTTATACAGGAATATCATAAGCGTGAGGAAGCTACTCAAAAACTGATACAAGATTTGCATGAACAACTTGAGAATGCTCAAAGAGAAAGGGAGGAATGGCGTGAGCAGGCTGAGAACACTCAAAGAGAACTGCAGGAATCCCACGAACGGGAGAAAGCTAATCAAAGAGTAATACAGGAATTGAGAGATCAGGTAGAGAACACACAAAGATCACTAAAGGCATTCATGGAATCCATTAACAAAGAGCTGAAGGAAGTCAGGGAGACCACAAAGGGAATGCTGAATGGAACCCAACAGAAGGAATGGGAGTCCAAAGAAACCATAACCAATCAACTAAGTGATTTGAGGACAAACACTGAACACCAAATTAAGGAAGTAAAGAAATTCATACAAGACCTAAAACAGAGCTTCAACAAAGAACTTGAAGCCATCAAAGCTGACCAATTAGAAGGAAAAGAGATAAAAAAACAAAGTAGAGAGTCTTGACAGCAGGTTAGACCATGCAGAAGATCGAATCTCAGGGACTGAAGACAGCCTAGATATTATAGAGAAAGAACATACAACGATCCAAGACAAGTCCAAGAAATATGATAGATCTATCCAACACCTGGAAGACACCATCAGAAGGCCTAATCTAAGGATAATGGGTGTAGAGGAGCACCTAGAAACAGAAGTTAATGGTCTAGGAAATTTGTTTAAGAGGATCCTAGCAGAGAACTTCCCAAACATGCAAAAAGATAGGCCTGTTCAGATACAAGAAGCCTTTAGAACCCCAAATAGACCAGACCAGAATAGGACATCCCACCATCATATTATAATCCACACAGGATCAACTCAGAACAAGGAAAAGATCCTTAAAGCTGTCAAGGAGAAAAGGGTAATCACCTATAAAGGGAAACCAATTAGAATCACCTCAGATTTCTCAGCAGAGACAATCAAAGCAAGAAGAGCCTGGAATGATGTATGCCATGCCCTAAAAACAAACAACTATCAACCAAGAATACTGTACCCAGCTAAACTCTCCTTCATAACTGAAGGCCAAATAAAAACCTTCCATAGCAAAGAAAAATTGAAACAATACATCTCCACCAAACCAGCCCTACAAAAGATTCTTAAAGATGTCCTACACATAGAAAACCAACAAGACCGCAACAAAGGCCAAGAAACTGCACCCAAACTGAGAATCCAAGAACAATAGGAAGAACCCAGTTTTCGCAGCCCCCAAGAAGGTGGATAACATGGCAGGAACTCCCAAATACCTCTCAGTCCTATCTCTTAACGTTAACGGACTGAACTCTCCAATTAAGCGACATAGACTGTCTAGTTGGATTAAAAAACAAGACCGTTCTATCTGCTGCCTTCAGGAGTCACATCTTGCCCGTAAAAATAAACACATTTTCAATGTTAAAGGCTGGAACAAAATCTACCAAGCAAACGGACCCCATAAACAGGCGGGAGTTGCAATCCTAATATCAGATAAAATAGACTTCAAATTAAAATTCGTGAGAAGAGATAAAGAAGGTCGCTACATACTAATTAAAGGATCTCTCCTTCAGGAGGATATTACAATTCTAAATATCTATTCGCCAAACAATGGAGCACCCAAATTTATCAAAGAAACACTACTTTCCCTCAAATCCCATATAGATCCAAAGACATTAATTGTTGGGGATTTTAACACACCACTCTCCACACTAGATAGAACAACTCGGCAAAAACTCAACAGAGAAACCGCAGATCTAAACAGCTGCATAGATCAACTAGATTTAACAGACATCTACCGAACATTTCACCCAGCAGCATCAGAATACACGTTTTTCTCAGCAGCACATGGAACGTTTTCTAAAATAGACCACATTTTAGGCCACAAAGCAAACTTGTCTAAATTGAGAAACATTGAAGTTATACCTTGCATTCTCTCTGACCACAAGGGAATAAAATTAGAACTCAACACCAAAAGCCACCAAAGAAAGTCCGGTATCACATGGAGGCTGAACAACACACTGCTGAATCAAGAGTGGGTCATGGAAGAGATTAGAAAGGAAATTCAAATGTTCATGCTATTCAACAAAAATGAACACACAAATTACCAGCTCCTCTGGGACACAGCAAAGGCAGTACTCAGAGGCAAGTTTATAGCTCTGAGCTCCTACATCAACAAATTGGAGAGATCTGAAACTAACAATTTAATGACACATCTAAACCTCCTTGAAAAAGAGCAGCAAGATAAACCCCAAACCAGTAGACAGAAAGAAATAATCAAAATTAAATCAGAATTAAATGAATTAGAATCCAAAAAAAACTATAGAAAGAATCAACAAAACAAAGAGTTGGTTCTTCGAAAAACTTAACAAAATTGACAGACCCTTAGCAAATCTTATCAGAAAAAGAAGAGAACACACCCAAATTAATAAACTCAGAGATGAGAATGGAAACATCACCACGGAAACAAGCAAGATTCAGAACATTATAAGGGAATACTTCTCAAAACTTTATGCTAATAAGTTTGAAAACTTGACAGAAATGGACCTCTTCCTAGCAAATATTGACATGCCAAAACTAAACCAAGATGAGTTAAACTATCTTAACAGGCCCATATCAAGCATTGAAATAGAAACAGCAATAAGAGACCTCCCAGCTAAGAAAAGTCCAGGACCAGATGATTTTACAGTGGAATTTTACAAGGCCTTCAAAGCAGAGCTCACACCAATTCTCCTCCAACTCTTCAGTGAAATTGGAAGAGAAAGCTCACTACCGAACACATTCTATGAAGCCATCATAACCCTCATCCCAAAACCAGGCAGGGACTCATCAAAGAAAGAGAACTATAGACCCATTTCTTTGATGAACATTGATGCAAAACTGATTAACAAAATTTTGGCCAACCGAATTCAACAATTCATCCAAAAAATCATACACCACGATCAAACAGGATTCATTTCAGGGATGCAAAGCTGGTTCAATACACGCAAATCAATTAATATTATTCATCACATCAACAGGAGAAAGAATAAGAACCACATGGTTATCTCAATAGATGCAGAAAAAGCATTCGACAAGATCCAACACCCCTTTATGATGAAGGTTTTGGAAAAATTAGGAATCCATGGAACATTCCTCAATACAATAAAGGCTGTATATGACAAACCTACAGCCAGCATTATACTCAATGGTGAAAAATTAAAGCCATTTCCTCTTAACTCAGGAACAAGACAAGGATGCCCACTCTCTCCACTTCTCTTCAATCTAGTATTAGAATGCCTAGCTACAGCAATAAGACAAGATACAGACATAAAGGGGATCCAAATATGGAAAGAAGAAATAAAATTCTCCCTCTTTGCAGATGACATGATCTTGTATTTAAAGAATCCCATAGAGTAATCCCAAATTACTCAAGCTGATTCAAATCTTTGGCAAAGTAGCAGGTTATAAAATTAACCCCCAAAAATCAATGGCTTTTCTGTATGCCAACAATGAGAAAAGTGTGGCTGAAATTAGGAAAGCAACTCCATTTGTAATAGCCCCACAAAAAATAAAATACCTAGGAATTAACTTAACTAAAGAAGTGAAGGACCGCTATGATGAAAACTTTAAAATCTTGAAAAAGGAAATCAACACAGAACTAAAAAAATGGCAAAGCCTCCCATGCTCCTGGATTGGAAAGATTAACATCGTGAAAATGGCAATACTTCCCAAGGCTATCTACAAATTCAATGCAATACCTATCAAAATTCCAACCTCATTCTTCAAGGAAATAGAAGAGGCAATCCAAAAATTCATATGGAACAATAAAAGACCCCGAATAGCAAAAACGCTCCTGAATGGAAAGAACACTGCTGGAGGAATATCAATACCAAATTTCAAACTCTACTATAAAGCCATAGTAATCAAAACAGCTTGGTATTGGCATAAGAACAGACCTCAGGACCAATGGAATAGAATTGAAAACCCAGAAATGAACCTACTGACCTATAGCCATCTAATCTTCGATAAGGGAGCTAAAACAATAGAATGGAAGACAGACAGCCTCTTCAGTAAGTGGTGCTGGCAAAATTGGTTAACTACATGTAGAAAACTAAAGCTAGATCCATATATATCACCCTGCACCAGAATCAACTCTAAATGGATCAAAGACCTTGAATTCAAAGCAGACACTCTGAAAACATTACAGGATGGAATAGGAGAAACCCTAGGTCTCCTTGGCTCAGGCCGAAATTTTCTGAATAGAGACCCAGAAACACAACAAATCAAAGAAAGCTTGGACAAATGGGATTGCATAAGGTTGCAGAGCTTCTGCATGGCAAATGACATAGCTAGCAAGATCAATAGAAAGCCCACGGATTGGGAGAAGATCTTTATTAGCCATACAACGGAAAACGGTCTCATATCTAAAATATATTTGGAACTCAAAAAAGTAAACCACCCAACAACAAATCCTCAAAGAAACAACTGCCCAATAAGTAAGTGGGCGAAAGACTTAAAGAGAATCTTCCCTGAAGAAGAAAGGATGGCCAATAGACACATGAAGAAATGTTCAACATCCCTAGCCATAAAAGAAATGCAAATCAAAACAACATTGAGATATCACCTCACTCCAGTTAGAACAGCAAAAATCAAGAACTCTAACAACAACAGATGCTGGAGGGGATGTGGACAGAAAGGAACCTTACTTCATTGTTGGTGGGAATGTAAACTTGTTCAACCACTTTGGAAAGCAGTATGGAGGTTCCTCAAAAGACTTCACATAGAACTCCCCTATGACCCAGCAATCCCACTTTGGGGCTTTTACCCTAATGTTTACAAACAAGACCACACTAAAGCTACCAGCACAACTATGTTTATTGCAGCATTATTTACCATAGCTACGATATGGAACCAACCCAGATGCCCCTCAGTAGATGAATGGATCAAGAAAATGTGGTATATATACACAATGGAATTCCATGCCTCCATCAGAAAGAATGACATTGCCCCATTTGTTAGGAAATGGAAAGGCTTGGAAAAAATTATGTTAAGTGAAGTAAGCCAGGCCCAAAGAAACATAGGTCCCATGGTTTCCCTTACTTGCAATATCTAGTATAGGTATGAGTCAAGCGGAAAAAGTCAGATAATGTGATGTTAGGAAAACGAACCCTCAAATATGTATTTTAATGTTTTTGTTTCTTTCATGCTTGTGTTTTTAACACATTTATAAGATTATTTCTTTGTTGCTTTGTATGTCCCTCCCCCACATTGTAACCCCCGCTTTCACTATATTTGATGTCAGTATAAGTTGTGGAGGAAATGGGGACAAACAAGTCGTTTAAGGATTCAGGTGGACCTGTTGCAACAATGAGAAGTACAAAATGTCATGTCAAAACCAGCTTTACAATGTCGGTGTGGGGGGGGGTGGGAAGGTATGATTGGGTGGGGGGGAGGGGGGAGGCTGGGAAGGGAGGTGAAGGGTAAACAAAGGAGGAGGCTGCAATGTTTGGTAAGAAATGTATGCATTATCCTGTCCATGTTATTGTTACCCCTCTGTACAGTATGTTCTCAAATAAAATAAAATAAAATTTAAAAAAAAAAAAAAAAAGAGTCTCATGTACTTTCTTGCCCAGTCTTGCTTTGAACCTTGAATAGCTAGGAATACACATATAAACCAAAACCAATGCTCATTTTGAAACTGGCTTTCTCTTTTCCCATCATTTTTAATTTGTGTTTTTTTGGTTTTTTGAAATGTGTGTCTAGGATTTCAACTTAGTGCTTAGGTGCTGTTCCAAGCTTACCGTTTAAGACTACCACTCAACTGCATGAGCCAAAGTACAGCTTGTAGCTTATTTTTGGTGGCAAATTAGATAGCTGAGTCTCATGGACTCTCATGCCTTGTCTGGTCATGAACTGTGATCCTTAGATTTCATCCTCCTGAGTACCTCGTATAACATGTGTGAGCAACCAATGTTTGATTCATTTCAACCTCTATCACTGATAGAGGTTTTGTACTTCTATCCTCCTTTCCTTTTATTTCTTCTGTGTGTGTCCTGCAGCTTGAACTCAGGGTCTGGGTGCTGTACCAAATACTATTTCCCAGTTCTGCCAGTTGATCACAGCTCAATTCCAGGGTTTTTTTTGTTTTGTTTTGTTTTTCTGTTTTGGTGGTTAATTAGAAATGAGTAGAGCCAGTCCAGATTCATGAGGCTGAAATCTGAGGATCAAAGTTTTTACCAGCCTGGGCAGGAAAGTCCATGATACCTCCAATTATAACCACTAAAAAGCTGAGAATAGTAGCGCCTTGAGAAAAACAGGACAAGTTCAAGCAACAGGACTCTCACACAGACATACAGACACACACACACACACACACGTATCTTATGGACTTTCCTAATTGGTCTGGTCTTTAAATATTATCCTCAGATTTTAGCCTCCTGAGTAACTAGAATTACAGTTATGAGCCACCAATGATTGGTTGATTGGCTCATTGAAGCCTCGGTTATTGGTTCTTCTTCTACCCTTCTTTACATTTATTCATTTCATTGTTTTGTGTGTGATGGTCCTAGAGCTAGAACTCATGCAAGGCCTCGCCTGTTTCAGGAAGCTGAAGTCTGACCATCATGGTTCAAAGCCACCCTGAGCAGAAAGTCTAAGATCCTTACCTCCAATTAACTGCCAGAACTCTGGGAGTAGTACAGTTCCAGGCCCAGGACACGCCACAAAGAACTGTCTTCTGGGTTTTCTTGCTAAGTTTGGCCTTTACACTGGATCCCCATATTTCTGCCTCCTGAGGTTCTAGAATTACAGGCATGAGTCACCAGCTCTGGGTTCTATTTTTCTTATCATTTTTTTTTTTTTTTTGTGATCCAGAGGCTGGATCTCTGAGGCACTCAGGGCACTGTTTTGTAGCTTTCTCACTCAAGGCTGATACTTTACAATTCCAATCACAGCTTCACTTCTGTTTTGTTGTTTGTTTGTTTTGCTGGTGATTTGATGATGAGACACCACAATCCTCAGATTTCATCTATCTTAGTTTCTAGAATTACACACATGAAACAAAAACTCATGGCTCATTTGGAAAATTTAATTGGATTTTCCAATACATTTTTTAATTTCTATTTTTTATTTCCATATGTATGCTGGGCTTTGGGCTATAAATCAGAGCCTGGGTATTGTCCCAGTACTTTTTATTTTTGCTGGTCATGGGGCCTGAACTCTGGGCTTGGGCACTGTCTCTCAACTCTTCAGCTTGAGGCTAGAGCCCTACCACTTGTTCCACAGTTCCACTTCTGGCTTTTTTTTCTTATTTTTTGCTGAGGAATTGAACCCAGGGCCTCATGCATGCAAGGCAGCACTCTACCACTGAGCCAACTTCCCAGCGCCGTCTCAGTACATTTTTAATACTAGCACGCTAATACGTGAGCCACAGCACAATTTGTGGATTTTTTTTAAAACTGTAGTTGGCTAATTAGAGATGAGTCCATGGACTCACCTGCCTTGGTTGGCCTTGAACACTGAGTCTCAGATGTGTGACCTTTGAGTAACTTTAATAACAAGTGTAAGCTACCTCAGTTTTTATTTTATCCTCTGAAATTGGCTTTCCCTTTTCTTCTTCTACCTTTCTTTTCGTTTATTTATTTTATTCTTGTTTGTATTGGTCCCAAAGCTTGATCTCAAGATATGGGTGCTGTCCCAGAAATCAGTCTCATTTCTGCCATTGGAGCCACAGCTCAAGCTCCAGCTGTTTTTTTTCTTTTCTTTTCTTTATTTTTTTGGTGGTTCATTGGAGATGAGTCTCATGCAAAGCATTGAATACCTCAGGAAGCTGAAATCTGAGGATCACAGTTTTGAAGCCAGCCTGCAAAGGAAATTCCATGATTCTCTTTATCTCCAGTTAGCTGGTAGTGATCCCACCAAAAAGCTGAGATTGATAGAACTCCAGCCTTGAGTAAAGTAGAACAAATTCAACTCCCATGACTGGCACACACAGAAAAATGACCAATGGATTTCCCTGCTTGGGCTTGCCTTTTAAGTGGTATTTTCTGACTTTAGTCCCCTATGTAGTTAATATAACATGTGTAAGCCACCAGTGATTGATTAATTTAAAACTCTGTCACTGGCTATTACTTTTCTTCTACACTTCTTTATTTCTTTTGTGGTGGTCCTTAGGCTTTAACTTGGGGCTTTGGTGTTTGTCTTTTTACGTCTTCTATATAACTTGTTTCAGTTTTGTTCTAATGTTTCATTTGTTTATGTTGCTTTTTATATCTTACATAAGTAAATTTTTGTATCTCACAAAAGTAACTTTTAGCTAGGTCCTGGTGGCTCATGCCTGTTATCTTACTCAGGAGGCTGACATCGAGGATCACAGTTTGAAGCCAGCACAGGCAGAAAAATCTTGGAAATTCTTATGTCAACTACACTACCAAATGTACTAGAAGTGAAGATATGACTGAAGTAGTAAATTGCTAGACTTGAGCAAAAAACTCAGAGCCCAGGTCTCAAGTTCAAACCTTTGGACTGGCACAAAAAGAAAACTTTCATTAGCTTATATTATACTAGGATTACTGGTGTGAGACACCAGTTGGTTTTAAGAACCAATTTTTGTAGCAGCTGCCACTTTCTATGTTTTCCCTAGGAACTTTTATGTTGTTTTATTCCATGCCTTATCTTTACATTCCATTAAATGGCATTCTTATTTTTTTTTGTTTGGAGGGACATATCAATAATTCAATGACAAATCAATAAAGGCATGTCTTGAATTTTTCTTTAATTTAAATAGGAAAGGGAAACACTGACTCTAAACCCAGCAGAGAGTGAATGACGGTGTGTTTAATGTATTCGTGAATGTGGGAGCCTGCCATTTTGGGTGCTTTGGTGGTGGGGTCATCCTGCAGCTTCACAATAAACTTCTATGATGTCACAATCTCTTTTTCCATCACAACGGATAGGTGTCAGCCACTGATCTCACCCTTATGTGGACTTAGATACACAAGGAGGAAAAAAATAATTAGAAGAAATGACTATTAACTTCAAGACCACAGCTTGATGAGTTTTCCTGACTGAATTCTGAGATCACATGAGCAGAGCAGGCTCACCTCTACACAAGGCTACTAAGCACTAAGGCTCATCTCTACATAAGGCTACTAAGCACTAAGGACCAGGCACTGCTGTAGGCAACTGGAGAAACATGTGAATACAGCTATGAATGGCCTTCTCCATGCAAATTTCATGCTGAAGGAGAAAACCAGAAATCCCAATGATAATGAATCAGAAGGATGGTGATCTGGGGAGACAGCTTCACATTGAGGATGGGAGGAAGAGACATATGATCTAACAGCAGGGGACTTCATCCATGCAACCATTGCTTTTCCAGACTGGCACCAATCTCAATCTCAGATCTCATCCTTCTGAGTAGCCAATTATAGGTATGAAGCTCCTGCAGTGGGCTCTTTGATATCAATATCTACAGCTAATGTGTGCTAAGTTTCTTGGAAGTTTCTTGAGAGGAAGGTTCAAAATTAAACATATTATGTATCCTAAACATTCATTTCATTATCTTCTAATTATTTGATATGAGCTGTATTCCTCACTTTTTGGAAAAATCAAGACAATTTTTTTTCATTGTTCAAATCCTGGGGAGGGAAGGAAAATCACATCTTCTTTGCCAAACTAGAAAGTAATAATCATTTCAACTTACCAGTTTTTCCAAATAGTATGTCTTGTCCTTGATGGATTTTTCATCTTCAACAATGTTAGATGGATGAAATTATAAATGGGAGAAAAGCAACCACATAGTAGCAAGTTTTTATCACAATGACATATAATCTGTCCATTTTTTACTCAATGAAAACATTTGCCACAAGAATTAAAAAACTTGAATAAAAACTTGGAGATTCTTACTCTTTATACAAAGTTGTTTTTTTTTTTGTCAGTCGTGGGGCTTGAACTCTGGGCCGAGGGGCAGTCCCTTAGCTATTCAGCTCAAGGAAAGCACTCTAGCACTCAAGCCACAGCACTACTTCTAGTTTTCTGGTGGCTATTTGTAGATAAGCTTCATGTGATTTCCTGCCCAGGCTGGCTTTGAACTGCAATCTTCAGGTCCCAGCCTCCTGAGTAGATAGGAATACAGACATGAGCCACCAGCACCTAGCCAAACTTGTATTTTCTTCAGTTTTGCTGGCTTGAATGATTACCAAGGAAAAAATAGAACCTAAAATTGTTAGTTTGTGCTAAAATTTGCAATAGTTTTACCATGAAGAATAGTGAAATATTTAGAATTACATATTTTGAGAAAATGTAGCTTATTAGCTTTTATTGTTCTAAAATAATAGAATCTATCTCCTTTTTTGTAGACACTGTACTCTGAGTTCAGAACTTGTACTTGTTGACAGACACTCTATTCTGTGAGCCACATCATTCTCATTTTTAAATCAATCATCATTTAAATAATTTGAAGCTCACAAGGCATCTTTTGTTAAGATTAAGTAAAATAAGCCTAAACTCCTGCCTTTTGAGTAACAGAAGAAATCCTAATATCTAGAATATATAGTCAAAAAATGAAACACCCTAAGAACAAATAATCTAATCAATAAATAGGCAAGTGAATTGACTAGATAGTTCCCCAAAACTGATGTAGGTGTCTAAAGAATACATGAAAATATTCAACACCTTTAGTAATCAAGGAAATGCAAATCAAATCTATGTTGAAGTTCATGTCTGCCTAATCAGAATGCTTATTAAAAAAGAAAACAGAAATACTTGCAAGGAGGTGGGGAAAGATACCCTACACAATGATAGCAATTAAGTGAATCATTGCAGCCCCAACAGAAATCAGTATGGAAGTTCCACACAAGAAATCCTACATATACACCTGAAAAAATGTAAGTCAGCCTTATAGTAGAGGTATCTGCACACACATTTTTTACAGCATGATTCAAAATAATCACATTCCAGAATTGGCCCCCACAGGCAGAAAAGTGTGTAAAACTGTTATCTCCAATTAACAATTAAAAAATCTGGGAGTAGAACTGTGGACCAAGTCGCAGAGTACCAGCCTTGATGGAAGGAAGCCAATCAAGAGATTAATGTCCTAGGTTCAAGCTTCAGGACTGGCACACACACACACACACACACACACACACACACACACACACACACACACACACACACACACGCGCAAACAATGCTTCCTATATTTTTTAGCCAAGTTTCTTATTCCCCTAAGATTCATACATCTATGACAGATCTAAATACAATGGGAAAGAGATATTTATAATGATAAACTTCTACTGAAGAACCCAATTTTTTTCTTGTTTTGTTTTGTTTTTGTGGTCTTTGGACTTGAACTCATGGCCTGAGTGCTGTCCGTGTGCATTTTCCCTCAAGGTTGGTGCTCTACCACTTAGATACAGTGCTACTTCCGGGTTTGTGGTAGTTTGTTGGAGATGAAGAGTCTCAAGGACTCTGTCCTCCACACACTGATTTCTAACTGCAATTCTCAGATTTCACATTCCTGAATTGGTAGAATTAGAGGCCTGATCCACCAATGCCGGGCTAGAACCTGAGTATTTTCACCATTGCTCATTGGAAGAGTTCAATTTTTTTTCCTCCAGAACACTTGCCAAGCACAGTTCTCTCTGGATGGTAATCAAGGAAATACAGAGGCACCAGTAGCTCACACCTGTAAATCCTAGCTACTGAAAAGTCTGAGATATGAGGATAGTGGTTCAAGGCCAGCCCAGACAGGAAAATCTGGGAGACTTTTAGTCCCAATTAACCACAAAAAAAAAATGCCATATGTTGAGTTGTGGCTCAAGAAGTAGAGCTCTACCTTGATCAAATACCTCAGGGATAGACCTCAGACCCTGAGTTCAAGGCCCAAGACCAGTGTACATTCAAACACACACAATTTAATAACATGGTTCTCAAACCTAGCAAGGTGCCATCCTAATCCATTAATGTCATGCTTTGTTATGAAAACTGAAAAAGTCTAACCTCTGGCGTGGGCTGGTAAACAGTATCTGGATATAGTAATTAGCTCACAGCCAGTCAGACCAACCCAGACCAGAAGCAGGATTGAGGTGGTGCAGCCACATGGTCCCTACTCCCCTATTCACCCAGACTAATCAGGAGTGAGGTGACACAGGCAAGCAGCCTCCACTCACCCAGACCGGAAGACAGAGTGAGGTGACAAGGGCACCAAGCCCAGACTTATCCAGCCAGGAAGCAGTAGTGAGGTGATGCAGGGACATGGCCCCTACCCACCCAGACCGGAGGCAGTGGTGAGGTGACACAGGCACCATGGCCCTTACTCCCCCAGTCATGCAGACCAGAAGCAGGAGTGAGGCCACACAGGCACGCAGCCCCCACTCACCTAGAGTGGAAGCAGGAGTGAGGTGAAACAGGCATGCAGCCCACACTCACCCAGACCGGAAGACAGAGTGAGGTGGTGCAGGCACACGGCTCCTACCCATCCAGACCAGAAGCAGGAGTCAGGTGACACAGGCATGCGGCCCCTACTTATCTAGCCAGGAAGCAGAAGTGAGGTGATGGTCGCATGCCACACCAGAGGCATGATCCTAGCATTCCATGGCAGCTCCCTTCTCTCCCAGCCTTTGTGAAGGGCTGCTAGGTTCCATGATGCACTCCGGAGGTCAAGGGGCTGGAGCCAAGTTTGCTGCTGCCCTCCCCCAACTGTTACTGCACCTGCTGCAACTATGGTAGCAAATTTAATAAGTTCTAATTCACAGAACATATACTATGAACTATTAGTGTCTTCAGGTACCATATTCCACTTGCTAGTCACTTAATTTTATAGTTGCCAATGTCTTAAGTGTCCACTGACTTGTAAATATGCTGGAATGGAAATCCTAATATCACTGATGTCTTTTAATTTCTAAGAATGATGATTTTGAAATGACCCTTTCTGAAGAGAAGAGGAGGGGACATAGACCTAACTGTTCAAGAGTGCCTTTGGGTGACACTCTATTGGCCCAAGAATGAGTCGACACAGCTGTTATCCAGTTGTTGTTTTTCTTTTTCAATTTTATTTTATTTTATTTGAGAACATACTGTACAGAGGGGTTACAATTACATAGGCAGGATAATGCATACATTTCTTACCAAGCATTGCAGCGTCCTCCTTTGTTTACCCTTCACCTCCCTTCCCAGCCTCCCCCCTCCCCCCACCCAATCCTTCCCCCCCTCCCTCCCCACACCGACATTGTAAAGCTCGTTTTTGACATGACATTTTGTACTTCTCATTGTTGCAACAGGTCCACCTGGATCCTTAAACGACTTGTTTGTCCCCATCTCCTCCACAAGTTATACTGACATCAAATATAGTGAAAGCGGGGGTTACACTGTGGGGGAGGGACATACAAAGCAACAAAGAAATAATCTTATAAATGTGTTAAAAACACATGCATGAAAGAAACAAAAACATTAAAATACATATTTTTCCTAACATCACATTATCTGACCTTTTCTGCTTGACTCATACATATACTAGATATTGCAAATAAGGGAAACCATGGGACCTATGTTTCTTTGGGCCTGGCTTACTTCACTTAATATAAATTTTTCCAAGCCTTTCCATTTCCTAACAAATGGGGAAATGTCATTCTTTCTGATGGAGGCATAGAATTCCATTGTGTATATATACCACATTTTCTTGATCCATTCATCTACTGAGGGGCATCTGGGTTGGTTCCATATCTTAGCTATGGTAAATAATGCTGCAATAAACATAGTTGTGCTGGTAGCTTTAGTGTGGTCTTGTTTGTAAACATTTGGGTAAATGCCCAAAAGTGGGATTGCTGGGTCATAGGGGAGTTCTATGTGAAGTCTTTTGAGGAACCTGTTATCCAGTTGTTTTGTGTTAGTATTTGGGTCATGTTTTCTGTTTGGCCTTGGGGTCTTAGGCTTCTCTTTGTAGACATAGAAGATGGGAAAGTAATTGCCAAGGCATATATAGTCAGGAGCCATTTACTTCCTGCCCTTCTGAAATGGCATCTCACTACATAGCCAAGATGGGCTTGAACTTATTTTGCTTCTGCTTCAACCTCCCAAGTGATGGAATTACAGGCTTACCATACCATGCCCAGCTATCTCTCATGGACCATTTGAAATAGAAAAATAATGACATGTGCGCTATATCTACTAAGAGACTTGTGCAAAGACCAAATAATTTACAATCCAGTTGTTAAGAATATAAACTCATATTCAACTGAATTTCAAATTCAATTTTGGTTTCTTAGCTGTTTTTGGTTAAAGAGTAGACACTATATCACTGAGCTTTATTCACTTGTACAGAAATGTGGATGGTGCCAGGGACAGGTGGCTTATGCTTATAATCTTACTCAAGAGGCTGAGATGTAAGGATTGTGTTTTGAATCCAGCCCGGGCAGAAAAGTCACCATTAGAATAGGAGGACAAGAGCCAAACTGATGAGCCAGATACTCTTCTGAAAATGGTTTAATATGGTAGATTGTTTCCCACATGTCAGTTTGTCATTCTGCTTCTAGTCAGAAAATTTATAAGGCTCAGAAAAGGATTCAAGCTCTCTGTTAAACCATACTGTAGCCATTTTGATTTTTATTAAAGGAATAATCAATTTAGACATTGGTAGCTCATGCCTATAATCTTTGCTGCTTAGGAGGCTGAGACCTGAGGAACATGATTTCAGGCCAGCCCAAGCAGAAAGTCCATGAGACTTGTCTCCAATTAAGCAGTGATAAACCCAGAAGAAGAGGTATGCCTTAATAGAGTATTATTCCTAAGGAAAAAGCTTTATTTAAGCTGCCCTAAAACTTCTGGTCATATGTTGGGACATTGCCATGTACAATGCTGCTGGACCCTGCCTTCCTTTGGTGTGTTTGCCTAGAGCCTTGTTTTCACTCCTGTGGATATAGGATGTTTAGCCCACAACCTTGGGGGTGGCATGATCCGTGTATGGAATATACTGCCCAGACAAACAACTATGATGTAAGCAATGATTGAGAAGGTGTTAGTCCAAAGTTACAATGTATTCTGTTTAGCTTTTTTCTTTAGTTAATTGCTTTTTAAAGTTTATCTGCTTATTTAATGTACTCTAGGAAATCAAAAGTTAATATTTGGGATTTTTGGTGCAATTTGCAACTAGGCAAGTAAGAGCACCCATTGCCCCCAAATTCAACATTTAAAATTATTAAAACTTTGTTCAGATGTTTTAGTCATCAGAAATTTGAGCCAGGGATGGGAGCTCACACTTGTAATGCTAGCTGCTAGGTCTTGACAGATACAGAGAGGATTATGATTTGATGTTAGCCCAGGAAAAACATTCAAAATATTGGATCTCAATCAATATTGAACCCTATGCATTGTGCTTCTTATTTCATCTATTCAGAAAGGGTAAAAAGAAGGATTATGGTCCATGCTGGCCTGGTCATAGACATAAAACCCTACCACAAAAATAGCTAATGCCGAGCTGGGCTCAGGTGGCTCATGCCTGTAATCTTAGCTATGCAGGAGGCTGAAATCTGAAAATCACAGATCAAAGCCAGCCCAGGCAGCCCAGTGAGACTCATATCTCCAATAAACCACTAGAAAACCAGAAGTGGTACTGTGGCTCAAACAGTAGAGCCCTCACCTTGAGCTGAAGAACTCAGGGACAACACCCAGGCACAGAGTTCAAGTAACATAACCAACAAAAGAAAAATGAGGGCTGGGAAGGTGGTCAGTGGTACAGCGCTTGCCTTGCATGCCTGAGGCCCTGGGTTCGATTCCTCAGCACCACATAAGCAAAAAGAAAAAAGCCAGAAGTGGCGCTGTGGCTCAAGTGAAGAGCTGAGGGACAGCGCCCAGACCCAGAGTTCAGGCCCCACGACTGGACCCTCCCCCCCCAAAAAAAGAAAGAAAGAAAAATAACTAAAGCCAAAAAAAGCAGGTGTATGGCTCATCTGGTAAAGTACCTACCTAAAATGCATGAGGCCCTGAGTTTAAGTTCTAGGATAGAAAGGGGGAAAGGATGTGAAGGAATAGAAGCAAGAAAAGAAGGAAGGGAGGAGTTATTCTGTATATTGTGGTGGCTTCTCATTCCTTTTTTCTTTTTTTTTTTTTGGTCGGTTGTGGGGCTTGAACTCAGGTCCTGGATCCTGTCCCTGATCTTTTGTGCTCAAGGATAGTGCTCTACCGCTTTGAGTTACATTGTCACTTACGGTTTTCAGTGGTTAATTGGAAATAAGAATCTCATAGATTTTCCTTCCTAGGCTGGTGTTGAATCTTGATCCTCAGATCTCAGCCTTCTAACTAGCTAGAATTACAGGTATGAGCCATTGGCTCTGGTCACTTATCTGTTTTCTTTCTTTTTATTTGTATGTCATGGGACTTGAACTCTGGTTGCTGTCCCTGAGCTCTTCAGCTCAAGTGAAATGCTCTACCACTTGAGCCAGAGCCCACTTCTAGTTTTCTGGTGGTTAATTGAGGATAAGAATCTCATGAGCTTTCCTACATGGGCTGGCTTTGAACTGCAATCCTCAGATCTCAGCCTCTTGAGTAGTTAGGATTACATGTGTAAGCCACCTGCTCCCAACTTCCTCATTTATTTTCTCATGGTGAGTTCAAGCTGATTTTTCTACTCCTTGTAGTTCCTAGCAACTACAAAGTAGGCCTAGAGATACCTCATCCTTTACAGTAGTCCTTAGGACCAAGTGACTGCTGAGTGCAGGAAAGCAGATGAGGCCAATATAAAATACAATGTTATCTATCTATCTATCTATCTATCTATCTATCTATCTATCTATCTATCTATCTATCTATCTATCTATCTATCTATCTATCTATCTATCTATCTATCTATCTATCTATCTATCTATCTATCTATCTATCTATCTATCTATCCAGTGGAGAGAACTAACACAGTCCCCCACTACCACAAATTATGCAGTCGAATTTCCCACATTTGGGGAAATCTCAGGGGTCAGCACATCTGGAGTGCAATAGATAAGCCTGGCCCTGGGAAAACCACCTTCGTGATCATAGTATCTCCCTTGCCAGGTAAGTAACAAGGCTGACTTGGTATTTAAAAAAACTAACAAACACGTGAGAGTAGTTCACATTTGTAATCCTAGCTACTCAGAATGCTGAAATCTGAGGATTAAGCTTTAAATACTAGATAAATTTTGCTGAATATTTATTAAAGCTCCTTTGGTGTTTT